>NC_056732.1:83975824-84338324 GCF_019279795.1 Protopterus annectens | reverse complement strand
GAATTGTGTTTTCATTGAATTGAGCTTTCAGTGATTTGTGCACAGTCATTTGAGTTTCAGTGAAATGTGCGTTCAGTGAATAGTCCTAGACCCATACATATATATA
The DNA here is from genome assembly GCF_019279795.1 of Protopterus annectens. NCBI lineage: Eukaryota > Metazoa > Chordata > Ceratodontiformes > Protopteridae > Protopterus > Protopterus annectens. The sequence goes on along the minus strand of NC_056732.1, from coordinate 84,338,218 downwards.
TATATATATATATATATATATATATATATATATATATTTACTATCAAAATGTGGTGCGGCAGTTACACGAAACTTGGATGGTCAAAAGTATGGTTCCAAGTTTCCATAACACCAATCGGTAAATGTTCGAATCCACCTTAGTGAATGCTAGTGTGTATTTACTCATATGAGGTCGACGTACTGACTGGAGATTGCACTACAGTGGGGATCAGGAAATTTACCCTTTGCCTTACTGTAGCATGATCTCGGAGTTTGTAAATATAATATGCAGGGGTGTGGGGGGCTTGTCCTCCTGCAAAACATTAGCAGAAAATCACTGGAATTCAAGGTAACCTGGGTAATGTCGATAATATCGAAGTGCGAATTATTGACATTACCCCTGTTGTCATTTTGATTAAATAACTTTTTTATTTTTGACATTTATTTTTGACTAAGTAATTACTCACAGAACTGTGATTCCTGATTTTGATACTAAATATATATATATATATATATATATATATATATATATATATATATATATATTTTTTTTTTTTTAAGTGATAGAGGATGTTCAATGATAAAAACTTTAATGAATGTAGATGCTATAGCAGTGGCAGTCAAAATAACTGGGACAGTAGCTTAGATATGTTTTTTATCACACACTGATATAGGGCCCTAAAGTGAAAATAAAAATATTATACATCAGTCTGCATTATTTATAAACTAATGGAAAATTCAATACTTAAATTCATGACTGTGTAAGTGAAAAAGATAAATAGCATTGAGCTCATACTGATATGTTTACAACATTAACATTTCTAGAGAAATACATGCTAATTATTCTGTAATAATGTTGGTACAGATAATAAATTAATACAGGTATATGCAACTATAACAGCTTTCATGTATGCATTTGACATGTGTTTCTTAGAAATTCAGTTAAAAAATTCAGCAACATAGGCCTTCATGTTTTCTGTCTAATGGGTTTCTGGTTAGCAGCAAAGCAGTACATATAATTTGGAATAAAACAAATGTGCAAATAAATAGAATCATCTGAGGGCATAGGCATTATGAGTTTTTTTTTATATCTCATACATGATTATGTTTGACTCCATACAATATGCAGGTTATGCCAATGACTTCAAGATGAATAAAATAATAACAAAAAAGAAAAGTATATGGAAGAATTGCAGAAGTCAATGAATGAGTGTAAGTTACAAGGAAAAGGGCATAATGCTAAAATAAACACTGAAAATGTTAAAATTATGCCGTGCAAAATCAATAAAATATAACAAATCAAGGTATCATCTTGAAAAGCATCTGTTTTAGGGTGCAAAAGTCCAGCTTTCAAGACAGGTATGACATTATCTTTATCTAAGAGAGCTCATTGCTCAGTCTTTCCCCAACAAGCCCCTCAAATAATTGGGCGAAGCTGCTACTATTTCTAAGGATTCCTTTAGAAACTTCAGGAAGGGTAACTTTTGCTTATCTTGCTTTAACCCTTTGGAATTGGATATATATTTCCTTTTAAATTCTGGTGAGTAAAAGATTAGGCAGGAAATAGGAACTGAACAAAGCAAAGCATAAAGCATCAAACTATTCTGTTGTAGATATAGAAGCATAAAAGAAAATTATTTCTAAGGCTGCATGAAAGCATAAGATTAAACTGTGCAGTGAAGCTAGCTATGATCTGCACAGAAGGAAAACCAGAACCAGATATGAAATTATTAAAAGAATGAGAGTCAAGATTTAAAGATCATTGAGTATCAGCTATTAGATGGTACTTTAAATGGTGGTTAGTACATGGAATTTATTTTCTGAAGTTAAGATGTATGAGTATTTAAAAAGAAACTTCTTAAATATATGTTTATAAGATATTATGAAATACAGCGAGGCAAACATTATGGGATGTTTTCTCTACCCAAGTGGTTTTTTTTTACATTGTTTTAGACAATGGGAGCAAGGCATTTCTAGGGTCATGTGAAGATGCAGGTACACTGTTGTTCAGTTGTTGTTGTGTCTTTCGGCTTTTCCCGGTTAGGGGTCCCCACAGCGGGACTCTGGTCCGCTAATGACTGGCAGCAGATTTTTACATGCCGAGTTGCCAGCTGTGACGCACAACCTTCAACGAAGGTACGCCCATTCACGCATGTCTCTACACAGAAGACGCTTTAGCTGAGAATTGAACAGGACAATGTCTTACTGTGAGGCGACAACGCTACCGCAGCACCACCACGCAGTAGTTATATAATGCTAATTAATTTTATTAATCAGACTTTTAGTTTCCCACTAAAGTAGTAGAAATGTTTGATACTATTCCATATGGACTTCTTCAGAACACTGATGCGGACATTTTTCAGAAGAGAAACATCTTAGGAGTCTTAAAGATTTTCATAGTTTTCTGGTATTGTACATTGGCGGTGTAATCCACTATCAGTTTGTTAAATGTTCTGTTAATTTCACATTGGTGTACATCACAGTTCAGCATGCACTATCTACTAAATGACACAAGATGAAGCTCTGAAGGTGCTGAATGCATTTTCAGATTACAGAGCTTATTCTCAATGCTAGTTATATCAGGATTTTCTAGAGTGGTATTGAAATGCCAAATTGTCAGCTTCTGTTAAATATTTGATGGCCCGTGTATCTAATTAATGTTATGAACTTGTCTAATAACAAAGCATTCTGAAAAAAAGACAGCTACAGAATATTTCAGAAACTTCATTATGTACTGGTATGCTTAACTTCTCACCTTCAGAAATTGATAGAAATTACATTAGTGTCATTTTGGTGGAGATAACCAAATCCCCTTCCCAAAGGCAACCTACAGGCATATGGAATTCAAGAAACAGTGAAGCCAAGGAACCACAGACATTCCCATACTAACTCCTGGGTTCAGCAAGCCCTGAACGGTGTGCAGGAGCTCCAGCAGGCAATATGTCTGCCGTGTGATCCAGGAATAAGCTGTAGGGACGTGCACATGCGCTCCTGTACTAGTCCTGCATGGACTCAGCCCCTGTATGCAAATTACCCCATTTACAGGAGAAATCAATGCAAATGAGGTGAATTGGTGATCCAGGAAGCTAGTAACCAGCTGTACAGGACTAGTGTAATCTGTAGAAATGTACTCCACTAGTAACAGAGTACATTTCTGTAAACTACAAAATGGAGCCATGACAGCTCCAAATAAAGGGTGGATATTATGTAGAAAGCATGCCAATGGCCAAATATAAGGCCACTGGCATGGAAAACAGTTGCAAAAATTTAAAAAATCAACTTTTATTTTTTTTAGCCACTCTCAGCTGTTTAAGCTTAGGGCGGCGGCGTGCAAACAGAATCGGGTGGAAAATAAGAAAAAATACTAAAATAAGCATTCTAACCAAAATCACTATTTTGCCAGTATACTCAATGGCAGGCAGACAACAACATGGCTAGTGAATAGTGGTTGCTAAGAGGGGAGGCTCAGTGTGGGACATGTAACTATGCATCAGCAGGCAATCCTATGCAAATGAGGGGAATGATACTGAATCCCAGATTTCCCCTGCATGGTAGTCAGCACCCAGCAGTGTAAGAGCAGGAATAGCTTGGTGCAGACCTAGGAGTTAGCTGACATCATAGGGGGGTGTGTCAGGCATACTGTAAGAGGACTGGAGCCCTGTGGCTTGGGTTTGCCCTTAGCTTAGCAGAGCTAAGCAAGGGAGAATGTCTGAGGCTGTCTAGCACTCTTTACATTGCCTAAGCGAATGTGTGCACCGCTCAGCAGGTTTTAAAGGAAAAAAAAGTAAACCAGGAAATAGCAGCTCTGTGCACATTTGAGCTCTGGGTTTGTGCAGCACACCCCTGGGCTTAAACAGGAAGGCAATGAGAAGGGAAAACAGCAGTAGGAAGGTAATCAAGGAGAACTAGCTTAGCTGGCAGGTGAAATGTATCAGAAACAGCTAATTACACAGGCAGCAGCCCAGCCCAGCACACCACTATAAACTATGCAAACACTTATCCCTCTGTTTTTTTTTCACATACTCTACACCACATGTGGAAGAGGCTGAAGGTGGTTAGGATGTGAATGCTGTCAACCAACCCACAGTGAGGAGACGGAGATGAGTGTACAGACCCAGGGTAACCTACCAGGGGCTACATGAGCTGGAGATAGTGAAGTGCTATAGGGTGAACAGGGACCTCCTACAGCAAATTGTTGAGCTGTGCCGACCATGCCTCACACAGAACTAACAGAGGGGGACCCATCCCAGTGGATACCAAGGTATGTGTAGGCCTAAGAATATTAGCTACAGGTACCTTCCAAAGGCCAACTGAGGATATCATGGGGATCTGACAGGCATCAGCATCCAGGGTACTCCACCAGTTCCTAGATGCCATGTCAGCACATGCCAGTGAGCATGTATATTTCCTCAACAACCGTGAGGCGTTGGCCAGCAATATGCATCTCTTCCACCAAATAACAGAATACCCTGAGGTAGTGGGTACTATAGACTGCACACACATACACATCAAAGCACCACCCGGTGAGAGGGTAGGGTCTATATCAACCTCAAGGGCTTCCCTTCCATCAACCGCCACATCATGTGCGATGCCCAGGGCATAATAATGAATGTGTGTGCTGGCTGCCCTGAAAGCTATCATAATTCCCACATCTGGCATCTGACTCATCTGTACCAGAGATTTGCCAATGGGGACATCCCTTGCGGTCACCTAGTGGGGGATGTCGGTTACGCACTGGAGTCATGACTGATAACACTCATCAGAAATGCACACACACCCAAACAAGAACTCCATAATGAGGCACAGAATTATAATAGGGCATGTGTTTGGGATGCTCAAGTCATGGTTCCGGTGCTTGGACACATCCGGTGGAGCCTTGTAGTACTCACCAGCTACATGTACTCAAATTGTCATCATATGTGCCATGTTACACAATATGATCCTGCAGAAAGAGCTGCAGCAGGAACAGCACGGGGCAGAGCAACACAGCCCCCCACCATTGCCAAGGCCTGCACAGGCACAGAGTGACTCAGAGGAGGAATAATCTGAGCCTGCCCTAGTACGCAGAAGGAGGCATGCCCAGTATGCCCTGGCATTGGCAAAGAGGCAATGCATAGCACCTACACTGGCACAGGAGGGACCCAGGGAATGGCACCTCTCTCTGACTCGCACATACAGTAAATGGGATGCCAAACATGACATTACCAGTGCTCAACCATGTGTAGGGAGTGTACTATGTGCATCCAACATAGGCAGCCCTCCAGCACCACCCTCAACACTGGCAGACCCACAAGGTAAGTCATTTAACTTATCAATTGCCGAATGTAGTAGTATGTATTGTTACCTGTATCTATGGTATGGATGTGAGCATGAAGATAATTGGCTGGCTGAATGGGATGTCAGCAGATAGTAGACACCTATAGTGGCATCATGAGATCTGTAACAAATACTGGATTTACCATAGTAGCCAGTACTACACATGGTGACAAGACCCACTGCAGGAAATGTATTGGGCTACACGTGTGTTCATATGACACACATATGCTAGTCAGGGAGGTTCACATACCCAACAACAGTCACAGTCAGTAGGACAGATGTAGACAAACACAAACAAAGGCTGTGCTAAGGCCTCTGAATGATACCTATAGGTAACCTCCCCCCCTAGGCCTCCACAGACTGACTACATCAGGTCAGGCAGTGGGATGTTAGTTCTGAAGGGTAGGAAGTCAGAAACTAATATGTAGGTCAAGCAAACATAAGACCTGTAGTATACTGATATGCCACTAGTCAGCATGATAGGTTAGAAAACAGAATGAAATGGGGTACCTGACATACCAGTACAGTCAGAGCAAATGTGTACAAGTGTCAGGTGTGCCCCCCCATAATCCTGTGTAGCAATGTAGAAACAGTCAGCTGTGCCCCTCAGTCCTGTGATTAAAGTAGAAACAGTCAGGTGTGCCCCCACAATCCTGTGATTAAAGTAGAAACAGTCAGGTGTGCCCCCCCAATCCTGTGTATAAATGTAGAAACAGTCAGGTGTGCCCCCCAATCCTGTGTAGAAATGTAGAAACAGTCAGGTGTGCCCCCCAATCCTACATAGAAATGTAGTAACAGTCAGGTGTGCCACCCAATCCTATTTAGAAATGTAGTAACAGTCGGGTGTGCCCCCCCAATCCGATGTAGACATATAGTAACATGTATTTGTAGGTATAATACCAGTGGAGCACAGATGACCAGAGGTGGCCGAGGTAGCAGGATAGATTGTATGATTTGTACAATATGCAGGTATGTCTTTGCTAGGTTGGTGTGTGTTACATATTGTGTGAGAGTGGTCAGTATGTATGCATGTTGAGGTTTGACCTGGTGGCCATTGCCCACTACTGCCGATGACAGGGTCAAGTCCTCACAACTGCAGTGCCAAAGACAATTCCCCCCAGTATAACACATGCTAGCAGTAAGCCATTGTAAATGTATGGTGGTAATATGTGTCACCATCTGAAAGAGTGACATGGCATGGCTGTTGGACTAGATATACAAGCAGTACACAGGGGAAAGTACCCCAGACATACAGTATATAATATGTAACTGTGAAATGAGCACACCGTTGGAATTGTACATGCAGGTATGCATCACATTATCTGGGCCTGTAGTAGGGAATACCAGTGTTGTCTGCCCAAACACTTGCAGATCACATAGGTGATAGGACTGATGTATTGGGAAACAGCTGATGTACCTGCACATGCCAGCATAACTGGAATGCCCCATGCATATCTGTGAGTCAGATGCAAGTAGTGTCCATAGCACACATGCACCCAGCTCACCCAAACACCACCCACAGGTACCTCTCTAGTAATATCCCTGCTGTTGGGAATGGGTACAATATGACCCCCACCTGTATATGGCAATGGCAAAAGAATGCAGCATGCAGTGCAGGTGTCCCATGCAGGTGTGTCCCTAGCTGTAGGTAGCACCCTGCCAGCATCCACACCACCTGATCAATACTGATAGAAAGTATTGGCATGAACACCTAGCACACCTACCCTGTCACCCCAGGGTAATATACTGTATGGCGGTCTGGGACTGTAGGACTGACAGAATGCAATGGCCTGCCACAGCTGGCCTGCATCACCACCAAATGGCCTGCAGGCCTCTGACAAAGGCCTGTGTCTCACACGTACTGCCAATGCATGTTATGTCATGGACACCCAAATAACATAACACATGCCACATAAGCCATATGCAAGGCCATGTGGACAAACCACAGTAACTTGTCCACCATGTCCCACTGCATGAACTGTGGACCAACACCAAAACACAGCTGTGATGAGGTAATAACCTTAGGGAAAGTATCAGAGAATGTATGCATAATGTATGGAAGAGGATAAAATAATAGAGGGGGTGGGAGCATGGGCAGCATGGAATGTGCAGAGTCCGGCACACAGCTGGGTGCACACACTATCCCTGGCTGCAAACACATAAATGGGTGGCTACAAACCTGCCCATACACCACATTAGGGGTAATGTCCTGACTTATGACCTCTGCCTCTGGGTAACCTGTGTGAATCTGTACAGCTGTGAGGTATTGCCACAGCAAGATAAGGACATACTGTCATGTCAATGGATGTACAAGTATGGGATCCTCTGCCAGCATTGTACCAAGGTGCTGAACCAGATACACAGACCCAGAAGCAAGTGGCTACAGCTACCCCTCCAGAATGGCATACCTTTCCATGAATATGTAGGCGTTTGCCCACAATAGCGGACACAGCTGCATTCACCCTTGTTCCCCAGAACATCACTATGAGCAAGAATGCCCATCTGACAGTATTTGAGAACATAAAACATCACAGTGTATAACAGTACACGTCTGAATATCTCTGCTAACACCAGTACCATGTAGCAGAACCAGCACAGACACAATCACCTACAGTACACACTATCCCTTGCATAATTTGACCCCATATTACCAAATGATCTATGGATACTCTGCAGAAATAGTTTGCTACCTGTAGGTGTACAACACAAAGGTCTGCACTGGAATACAAACTACCTGGAATGGATCCACATATTCAATACAGAAAGGGATACTGGGCATGCTCACACACTTAAACAAATGAAGCCCAGGTATGCCAAAAACAGTGGTTCATACATATCTGACAGTTGCAGATGTTAGTGCATACACTCCTCAGTATGCACCAGTCATGCTTTGTACACACATTGGATAGGAATACAGACATATATCCAAGGACAACACACTATAAAATGCTAAAAGTAGACATACATAGATGTGTGGAAGAGAGTGGCTGTGACAAAGAGCCAACCAGCATGAGGTCTGTCCCACCCAGCACAAAGCCAAATGGCTACAACCATATGATGTGTAAATGTAACTCACTGAAGAAATTAGCCACTGGTATCCATCAGCATTACAGACTATGTGGTGCAAGTGCTTGCTGTGCAACATGACTGTACAAGGCAGTAGTCATCTAGCAGCTGTATACATGTACCTGTGGAATATAACCCTGTGTGTGCCTACATGTGATGTGTCAACCTCTAGATGAATGGGCTGTGGCCCATGCACACACACTGCCCTCCCCATAGCCCTACTATGACAAGCCTGCTGATGTCATCCACTTTAAAAAACACTTTGGGGAATGGAGTAGCCCAGTAATCTCTTTGGTGTGTCCTATAACTGCATAATGCTGTAGTTTGATAAACTAGTTAGGTAGGAGTTCTAATCCCATACATGGCAACTGTGTGTGTGTGTGTGTGTGTGTGTGTGTGTGTGTGTGTGTGTGTGTGTGTGTCTGTGTGTCGGTGTAGGGAGCAATGCTTCTTAGGCTAGTCACACTCACTACAATTCAAATGCCCTACTTTGGCAAGGCTGCTGATGTCATTCACTGTGATATACACCTTTGGGAAAGGTGTACCCAATAATCTCTGGGGCGCGTCCAATAACTGTGTAATGCTGTAGTGTAATAAACTAGTTAGATAGGAGTTCTAATCCCAGACATGACAACTGTGTGTGTGTGTGTGTGTGTGTGTGTGTGTGTGTGTGTGTGTGTGTGTGTGTGTGTGTGTGTGTGTGTGTGTGTGTGTGCGTGTGTGTATGTGTGTGTCGCTGTCTGTGTAGGGAGCAATGCATTTTAGGCTAGTCACACTCACTACAACTCAAATGCCATACTTTGGCAAGCCTGCTGATGTCATTCCCTGTGAAATACACCTTTGGGGAAGGAGTACTCCAGTAATCTCCATGGCATGTCCTGTAACTACATAATTCTGTAATGTAATAAACTAGCTGGGTAGGAGTTCTAATCCCAGACATGCCAGGTGTGTCTGTGTGTGTGTGTGTGTGTGTGTGTGTGTGTGTGTGTGTGTGTGTGTGTGTGTGTGTGTGTCTGTGTGTCGGTGTGTCTGTCTGTGTGTCGGTGTGTCAGTGTGTCGGTGTGTCAGTGTGTTTGTGTGTCAGTGTGTCAATGTGTCAGATTGGAGGTGTGTCGGTGTGTCTGTGTGGAGGTATGTTGGTGTGGAGGTGTGTCTGTGTGGAGTTGTTTCGGTGTGGAGGTGTGTCTGTGTGGGGGTGTGTCTGTGTGTCTGTATGGAGGTGTGTCTGTGTGTCTGTATGGAGGTTTGTCTGTGTGTCTGTGTGGAGGTGTGTCTGTGTGGAGATGTGTCTGTGTGTCTGTGTGGAGGTGTGTCTGTGTGGAGGTGTGTCTGTTTGAAGGTGTGTCTGTGTGGAGGTGTGTCTGTGTGTCTGTGTGGAGGTCTCTGTGTCAGTGTGTCTGTGTGGAGGTGTCTGTGTTTGTCATTCGTGTCTGTGTGGAGGTGTCTGTGTTTGTCATTCATGTCTGTGTGGAGGTGGCTGTGTGTCTGTGTTTATCATTCATGTCTGTGTGGAGGTGGCTGTGTGTCTGTGTTTGTCATTCGTGTCCTGTGTGGAGGTGTCTGTGTGTCTGTGTTTGTCATTCGTGTCCTGCGTGGAGGTGGCTGTGTGTCTGTGTTTGTCATTACTGTCCTGCGTGGAGGTGGCTGTGTGTCTGTGTTTGTCATTCGTGTCCTGTGTGGAGGTGGCTGTGTGTTTGTGTTTGTTATTCGTGTCCTGTGTGGAGGTGGCTGTGTGTCTGTGTTTGTCATTTGTGTCCTGTGTGGAGGTGGCTGTGTGTCTGTGTTTGTCATTCGTGTCCTGTGTGGAGGTGGCTGTGAGTCTGTCTTTGCCACTCGTGTCCTGTGTGGGGGTGGCTGTGTGTCTATGTTTGTCATTCGTGTCCTGTGTGGAGTTGGCTGTGAGTGTGTAACAACCGGACTCATTGTGAAGTGGGATTTGCAAATTTCTTATCCAGTGGCCCTATTATATGTCACAATGTCCACCTTACAAGGATAACAGATGTGAAATCGCCGAGAGACTGGGGTGCCAATCCATACCCCTACATGTAACATCAAGACCTGGTGAACAAAGTTAGCAACTCTTGTATTACCCAGAGAGCACTCTCAACCAATGTATCATACACAAACACACTTGCCTAGGCAACAACCGCTATGTTGGTAGTACCCTGCATATTGCCCACAGATAGTAACCATGGTGTGATTGCAGTGGACACAGAGGGCATGGCACCCTGTCCATCAGTACAATAGGCACATACATGCAGACAGTGTGCCTTCACTATGTTCCCCACTGGACACCTGCAACACCTGTGGTGCCATTAAATGTGTCCCACAAAAGACATACCTTGCCTTAAACACATGCCCTGTATGGACAGATGCCACTGACACCAGGGAATACCTGTATCATGCTATCAATGTAGGTGCAGAGTCAACCTGCTGTCCATTACCAGTTCCCACCACATGAGGCCAGGACTGGCACATCTGATGATAACAATCTATGTACACAACATGGGCCAGACACCCAAGGTACAGTTCCTCATGTCACTGTACATGCATGTGGGATGTGTACACATCCCAGACACCGTCCATGTCATGGAATAAAGAACACACACATGGCAAGCAATGCACAGCAATGGCCACACACAATAGTTACCCAGGTGACTGGATGGTGAATACAATACCCAACTGTGTGGGCCAATCCAGACACTACACCCCTGAGCCACACTGCACACCATTGTCATGTGGCCTGATGCCAAGGTATAACCATCACCTAGCCTTGTTTAGCCTCCTGGAAGAGTCAACCACTACACACCCGTAAAGCAATGCACCCATGCATTTCAGTACTGGCACCCTGTGTCTGTGTGTGTGGTGTATGATGCTTTTGACCACATTCACACTCACTACAATCCCCATTATCATAGTGAAGCATGCTGTCTGATGTCAGACACCTCCACATACCCTTTGCTCATATAACCTCCGAATAACCCCTGTGGTGCATGTGATACCTGCACAGTACTGTATTGTGGCAAACTAACTAGTAAGGAGGTATATTCCTGACCCTGCCAAATGTATCAATGTGTGTGGGTCCCTGAGAGAGTGTTGCTGTATTGACACTGACACCTGTTTATGCGGACAGGCTAATGTACTACACCTACCGTATCGTTCCATATCACTGTTGCAGATGTCACTCACCATCACATATATGTTTGGAGAGCTTCTCAATATGTAAGCTATGTGATGCATCCAATAACTGCACAGACATGTGATAGCAATACATAGTCAGTCAGGGGTTTGTTACCCTGTACTGGTAGGTGTGTGACACAAACCTGCTTAGGTTTTACTCTCCCACCCCTTCCTGATTTATCTTTGTCTCTGTCTGCCTCTCTCACTCCCTCTCTGGTGGATGTGGAGACTTACACCTGCTTTGCTTAGGCAGCATTATGTGTTTTGTAAGTGATGCTCCTGATCAGCTGATGACCTCTGCATGAACTGCAGCCCTCCTCTAGCTGATTGCATGTGGAACAGCTGTGATAACATTCCCATAGCTTATTGCATGGAAACACACTCCAATATCTAGGGACATCATGTTGGTGTTGGACCTTTTTATTCACTGTGAGCAGGACCTAGATCTGTTGTTTGGCAAACAGCATCACCGATGGATTGGGGATTTACCTCTAAAAACATACACTGTGGAAACAGGCCAACACACAGGATGGGGATGTGCCTGACATGACTACAGAATGTAAGTGTTGCTATTCTGCATTTGGAGAAATGTTGGTTTAACATGGTGCATGTGGATATGGCTGGTTTACATGTTTTAATACCTGTCATGACAATGCTATGTATTTGAGGAAACCCCCATCTGAGGGATCATCTGCAGACTGGGCAGTGTGTGGTGCCTTTTCTTTCTTGTGTTACTCACAGAGCACCTATCTGTAAACTGCAGAAGCATAGTGTGAGGATTGCAGTCAGTACATGGTGGCAGACATGAGAGTTACTGACTTCATATCCCTCATAGGACATATGTCACAACAAACCCTGTTACAACAGTAAATGTATGAGGTTATCACAGCAACATGTCAATACTGGGCCTGTGTTTGTGCCTCCAGCCACAACTCTGTCAACCTTTGTACATATGTTATGCACTAAGAGGTGCATATGTTCTGTACACCATAATTTATTGACATCATATCTGATAACAAGTCAGTGAGATATCAGACTGCTACACATGTTATGTATAGTAGAGGTTATATTTGAGGACATAACCTGGGAGTTCTGTGGTTGTGTGTACAGTACTGAGGTCTGTGTACTTATGGTGATTGTCGACAGTGTGTATACTGTGAATATGTACCTTGGCCTGTGTACAGACTGTGGTAGATGTCATTGTTCTTAGTCCCGTTCTATCTGATGTTACATGCTGCTCCACTGTATGTTACCCTATTGGCTTACATGTTTGTAGGGCCAAACACACACATGTCCCAGACCACAGACAGGCATCGGATCACACTGTGTAGTGGCCCAGTATATGTAGGGTTAGTGTGTGAGTGGCACATATGAGGATGGTGTTGATCAGATAGTCCATATACTATAATATTATGCTAGCTACCATATGTGGCTGTGGCTGTGTTCACATTGGTTGTGGTTATGCACTTTCACACAGGTATCTGTTACTCTGTGCTGTGACATGCCTGTAGAGCCTGCTATATATGCAGGTACATGTGTATTCCCCTATAAAAAGTGTAGGCAAGTGTTGTGGCAGTCTGCCTGTAGCCTGCATAGTGCTTTCTTACATGCCTAGCAGCTTAGTGTAGTTACCCAGTGTGATGTTATGTCTAGATACTTGCCAGATGTACTGCTGCCAGGCCACCATAACAGTCATGTATGTCAGACACAGCAGTGGGATGCTGTACAGATGTATGTCACTAACTAGTGGGTGCTATGTGGCCATGGCACCTCTGTACCAGTGGTTAGTATGTATCAGGACAGACAGGGGTGTGTGAATGCATAACCTATGGGGGCAAATGTATACCAGTGTTTCTATGATATACCTATCTACATGGCTGTTAACATCCACATTGTCAGGCTTGGTCCACATGTCTTGCAGTAAGGGGTTCTGTGTATACCTCTGGACTGACCAGAGTGTGTCAGACTGTCCACATTTATTGGCCATATCTCTGCTGTAGTCCACAGGATCATTACTGTGCTAGCAGTGGTACTGTACTATGATGTCCTTAGGATGTCTGTCAGTGGCCAATGGTGCACATGTTAAAAGCAGATGTGACCTCCCACACACAACATGTCAGTGAAGATAACCCCTATCACAGTAGCAATAGTCTACATATATACCTGCAATACATACCTGACATCCCCTTGCACTAAGAGGTTGGGAGTATTGGGGATGACTCCACGTTTAGGACATATGGTGAACATATATGTATATATACTTATCCATATATCTATATAGATATATACACATCCAAGGGATCCCCCTTTCACCGCTTCAGGTCAGCATAGTGATGCCTGACCTGCTCACCAGTTCAGGGTATGCCAGTGGCACTGGTGAGGTCATGGGCGAGACAGTCCCAGGCTTCCGCCTTATATTGGGAACCCTGGTACTGGCCCTGCAGCAGTCTCTACTCATGGTCTTTGACGAGGAATCCTGTCATGACTCTGGACTCCTGGATGCCCCAGTGCTGCACCAGAAAGTACACTCCTTCTCCCTTTCCTGACATGGTGCCTGCAAGGGGAAGCTACAATCAGTTATGAGATGTATTCCCACCTGTTGGGTTTAAGTAGGGCCAATTTCCCGAACTTTGCTGTAATTGGACGGTTTTGAAAAGGCTAAGCTATGGGCAAACCTGCTTCCCTAAGGTTGGCGTTGTTTAAAGGGGTATACCATTGGGCAAATTGAGTTAGCTGGCCTACACATTGCTTACACCTACTAAGCTGGCCTTTGCAATGCTTAGCATTGCTTAATATTTACTTTGCATTATATTTGCTTTTTGGCATTGATTTATTATTCATTACATGTTATATATATGTCTGGTATCCTTGATTCATGTCTACGTACACAGTATGGGGTCCTTGTGTTTAATAGGGGACTTCAACACTGTATTACAATTATGCCTCACATCTGGGCTTACTTCAGTACTCCACTTCACATATTTATGTTATGTAGTAGGTTATAGAACATATGACTGTATACTGATTCCTTGCACATGTTCGGCTTGATTTTACTATAATGAGGATTTGTTTGGTGATACCTCAATCTTATGTACTGCTGTGATGGCTTGGTGGTTAACTACTGTGACTATAGTGTATAGGGTCCTGGATTCAAGACCTGCAAAGCTGTTCATTTTGTTGCTGGGTAGAACAGCGGATGTTGGATACTGAGTGATTAAGGCACTTTTAAGCACTTGTAAGTGGGTTTAAGTGGGTTTGCACGAGGCTAAGCTATGCTAACCTTTGGTGAAATATGCTTACAGAGAGTTAGCTTCCATATCGCTTAACCTGTGTGCGCATTGCTTACCCCCATGCAAGCGGGCTTAAACCCGCTTACTGGTACTTACATATGCTTACTCCCACTTACTACTGCTTAATAGTGCTTACACTTGCTTACTAGTGCTTACTCCCACTTACCACTGCAATAATTTAGATAGTAATGTCTAATAGTTCTTGTGAAGGTGGGGGATTTGGAAGCTGTATGGAGTTATCATTCATTACACATTTTACCTTTCATTTGTATCCCTGATTCCTGTGTACATATACTGTATGGGGCACATGTGATTATCTGTGGACTTTGCAACATTATGACACTAACATCTCACATCTGCATTTAATGCAGTACTCCAGTTCATAAATATATTTTATTTAGTGGGTTATGCAACTAAAAATATTGGTCATAATGTGATTTAACATGGAAAATGGAATGTGCTGCAGTGGGACTTGAACTGGGAATGATTGCTCGTAAGGTGAATCCTCCGCCCACGACACTATTGCTATACTGCTTCATTTGCATATATCTTCCTTTTTAACCTCTTCTGTCATTTAAGCTGTATTAACCATAGCTAAGCGATGAGAAAACCCGTGCACCTATGCTTAAATTTAATCTGTTTCATAAAAAAAAGTATCTTTATATTTTTCTGTTTACTATTGCTCTTGTACACGTTGGGGGATGTTACTGGGGGTAAGCGGACACCTATGAGTGGTCTCGCTCATTCTTTTAGGGCTTTCTGCTGTTCTTAATTGCAGGGGCATGTATATTCTGAGAGCTCTGCTCTCAGACATGCCCACTGCACTCTTACATGCTCCGTGTAAGATTAGGAGCTGAGGCAGCGTGTCTTCATTAATATGCATGGCACGCTGCCATCCTGCTCCTAAACGGCCACTTCTGTGAAGGACTAACCTAGTCCTGCACAGAAGAATAATAAATCCGGGGGTAAGTCTTCTTTCCAACACTGTTTTGCTTTTGCCTGTGCTGTAACATTTATAATTAACAGATGTAATTAGGGATGAGTTAATTGATTACTGAGGTCCAATGTCATATCTATAAGAAAAACCTTCGGCAGACCACCACTGCACCACAATGCAACTGTTAAAACCACAAATTTATTGAGTAAAACTGTGAAATGCAGGAATAAAAATTGGTCCAAACAATGTCATATCTGTAGATATTGTTGTGCAGAATGAACAAAACTTGCAATGTATATGCACTGAGGAAATGTCCTTAAAGAATGAGAACACAATGTTGTTAAGAAAGGACGATAACTGTCTCACAGAAAGTCATCGTTTTCAGTTCCATGTCAAGTGTCTGCCTTCCTTTGCAGACTGACACCTGCTACAAGCACAGGAAATCTTAAAAATGAAGAAACATTTTTTTTTGGGGGAGAGTGAAATAGGAAAGCCTTCTGTAACATACCCATTATATTATGCACTGTATGTTAATTATAGCTTTGTTGTTTAATAATTTTATTTCTTACATGACAATAGTCCATCATACAGTTGTTCAATATTAAAAAATGTGAACAGCAAACACTGATTTTGCAAAGACAACAATGAAAATCACAATTTATTGTAACAGTGTTAAAGCATTTCATATTTGAAGGGAGGTATCACTTCCATGCACCTCTTCACATAGGGGTCTGTGCTTCCCACTCCTGCTACATATATAAAAACTCCAAGATCTGTGTACATCAGAATGGAATGTATTTTACAACCTAATACAATCTAGGAAAAAGAATATAATATAATATAATATAATATAATATAATATAATATAATATAATATAATATAATGCAATAACACTTCAGTATGCTTCTAAATATCAAAACATGTCTGGTTTTATGTTGCAAATGGTTGTCCTTTCAAAGGCTGAAGTTTTATTTTTCCAGAATAAATTTGATCTTTCTGGGAAATAGAAACTTGGCGGTGCCAACATTAGCTCTAGGTGACACCCTGACTCCATGTGCAAATATAGGAAAAGATGCTGTGGATGGATGGATGGATGGATGGATGGATGGATGGATGGATGGATGGATGGATGGATGGATGGATGGATGGGTGTATGGACAGATGGATGGTTGGATGAGTGGATGGATGAATGAATTTTTCTAATGTAAACATCAACTAACTACTTACAGCTTACTTTTTTTAACTAGGTGTAGAGGTGACAACATAGATGCTGCATACGCAACTGCCTTAAAATAAATGCTTCATATCACTTCCTAATGAATGTGTTTTTTTTCACATCAGGAATCTTCTTCTTCCTAAGGGGTTTCCAAGTGAGAGACCATGGGCCCGATTCTATGTGAAGCTATACAGAGCAGAGGGTCTTCCAAAAATGAATTCCAGCATCATGGCCAATGTCACAAAGGCTTTCATGGGAGATAGCAAAGATCTTGTTGATCCTTATGTGGTGGTCACATTTGCTGGACAAAGGGTAATTATTGTGAATTTCAATGAAATTTTAAGTATACTACAATAATTCATTTAACTATTAATATCAATATTTTATTGATTTCTGAGGAAATCAAACATATAAAAGGCATATTCAGTTTTTGATTTAACGAATTTCTTTATTGTTGCAGAGGCTTTTATCTTCCAATTGCAATTTTTAGAAGCTTTTGCTCTTGTACTTTCAATATTTTGTTGTAAGACTCTAGCACCTTGTCATCTTGTAAGACTATTTATTTTTGATTAGGCCTTTATCTCCCTTAAATAAAAAAAAGTTTCTAAAGCCAAAGTAAACAGGGAAGGACTGGAGAAAGAGGACCCCCGTCTAACTCCCAAAGAGTGTTCAAAGTTCATTACAAATATAGCTACCAGACACCATTACCTGTACAATTCTATGGAGGTGTCATTCAAAAATGCCTTTACTCCTACTCTTCAGATGGCATGAAGCTTGACAATGACCGATGTGAAGCTAACAAATGGTGTCATTAGAGGTGGCTGTTATGTATGGTCAGGCAACCTATGGACATTTGAAGCAGCACCTACAGAGCATTTGCATATTTACTAATATAATTGCAAACACTTTATTTGGGGTTCAGTTTTAAGATGAGATCATCTTCAAGTCAAAAGCTGATCCAGAATCAGTATATATGGTAGCCTCATATACATTATATGCACCTCTATTATTTGTTTGGCCTACATTAACAGAACACTGCTACTCCTCATATTTTGTGAAGTAGATTCGATTCACTTGAGTATGTGGAGTTCAGCTGTTCTGGATGGATAAAAGTAGTAGGAGTTCATCCATACTCTGAACTTTTAATCATAATGGGATCTGTGGACCATTTACTTATTAACTGATGCAGGCCAATCTTCTTATGCAATCTACTCAATAATTAATGAATGGAACAGGAGAGCCATCAGCTTTGCTATATCAACAACCATTTATAAGTATGTAGTTCACACTTATTTTAAGATCCTGTACAGCATTTTGTATACAATTTCATTTCAGTGTAAGTATGCCCTCATCATGTAAAGTCAGATTTCTGATTCTAAAATGTGTAGTTTTTACTTTATTTATTTCATTGACTCTTTATTTAGTTAGTTTAATAAAACTGGCCAACGGGTACCAGTAAGAGTGAAAGGAAAGGTCTACAAGAGGGTAGTGAGACCAGCTATGTTGTATGGGTTGGAGACAGTGGCATTGACAAAAAGGCAGGAGTCAGAGCTGGACATGGCAGAGTTAAAGATGTTAAGATTTGCACTGGGTGTGCCGAGGGTGGACAGGATTAGGAATAAGTATATTAGAGGGTCAGCGCAGGTTGGAAGGTTTGGAGACAAAGCCAGAGAGGCAAGATTACGTTGGTTTGGACATGTGCTGAGGAGGGATGCTGAGTATATTGGGAAAAGGATGCTAAGGATGGAGCTGCCAGGTAAGAGGAAAAGAGGAAGGCCTAAGATAAGGTTTATGGATGTGGTGAGAGAGGACATGCAGGTGGTTGACATGACAGAGCACAATCCAGTGGACAGGAAGAAATGGAAACAGATGATCCTCTGCGGTGACCCCTGATGGGAGCAGCCGAAAGAGAAGAAGAATCAAATTGTATTTCTGATTACTATATGCTGAGCAACTATCCAATTACTTCCTGATTCTGTGTCATCCAGCCCCGCCTTCTGATGATGCAGTAGTTGTGAGAAAATGTTTGTAATGAGTAGGCATGTTTTCTGTAATCTGCAGCAGATTTTATTGCAAAATAAGCAGAATACAAAACAATCACACAGTCAGACAATAAATAAAAAAATCACTGCAGCTGTATTCACATGAAAGGTAAGATGGAACGGGTTATGATTCTTAGTAAAGTATACAATGATTGGTCACAGTGTAATAAAAATGTAATAAAAAGTTGCCTAACAATGGATTGATCAATTTTAGGGAAAAAACTATGGATGTGTGAAATACCTTAGTAATAACCTTACTGCACAGTGAGTTTGTATTTTATACCACAAATGCATTAGTGCTGGAAAGAAAACATTTGGAATAGTAATTTGTGCATTTGTGAAGACGAAGGTACAGTAAAGTAATCATTCCATAGGAGACAACTGTTTGCTACAATGTGATAAATAGCTGTTTGCTATAGTGTTATATACCAAGCATGATACACTTTACTAGGAATGTATTTGTAGTGCAAGGAGAGTCATGATTATACTCCAAAACTGGAAAAATGATAAACTTGTTAAGTGCTTCTCTAGGCCAAGACCTAAATTTAACAGTGATAAAGGATGCTTAAAAAGCTTGCTGATAGCACCTAAGTGCTGACTAGACTGGAGCTCTTGTTAGGGACTAGCAATGGACAGTGGCAGCCAACAAAGAACAGTAGCAGAAGGTAAGACAACATTTAAAAATCTATTCAAATGCCATTTTCCCAAATTTGCAGAATGTGTTTTCTACTAATGTTTCTAACAGCTTTTATTATTTTTTTCTACAGAATAGCACTTTATTTTACATGCTGTCCATAGCTTTCGCTGCTGTCGCTGATTGTGCAGAAAGTTCCTAATTTTGTCTCATATGTTTGCTCTTCCCTTGTAAAAGTTTTGAATTTCTGGTAAATCACTGAGGATTGCATTCAGTCAATAATGACAGGCATTAGAGTTTCATACGTCTTATTCTTCAGAAAATATATTTTGATATAAAACCTGTTGTTCTATTTACTTTTTAAGTGAATTAGAACAAAAACTGCCCCTGATTTGATCCTTTGTCCTTCTATTATTTTTGTATTTGTTGAGAATTCTTAACCAAAGAAGAACAGATGTATGCTGCTGTATGTTTAACAGTGCTGGTACTTTACCAACTTGAAATCTGGCATACTATCCTACAGTTTCTCTTTCCTTTCATTTTCCCCTGTAAATGGCAACACATGGAACAGATAAAGCTTCATGCACTTCAAAGAATTTTGATCAGGTGATCAATCATAACTTTTAATATGTGTTCTTAACATGAATGACAAAATTCAGCTCTCTAGTTTTGCTCTTTTGGAGAATTTTTCCAATACATGTTTCAAACACATAATAAGCCGATTAAGATCAGAGACCCAGTCATAATCCTCTGTATTTATTCTATTTATAAACAGAATGTTTTATAAAAAATGTAGACTGTTATTAGAATACATACGGAGATTAAGACAATATAAAAAGTTTGAAGTTAATCTAACATAGGATAAGTAATGCAGTATGCATCTAATATAAATTTAAAATTACCAGTATATGCATTATTTACAATATATGTCAGAAGTCAGTGGGAAAGCAGAAGCAGAGGAGTAAAGCAAGGTCAAATAGAGTAAAAAGAAATATTATAGGAGTTAGGATCATGGCCATTGGAGAAGTAGGAAAAGTTGGATTGTTGTACCAGGTACATTTTAAGTTCTCATCTCAATATGGTGCTTTCTTTTAGGAGTATAGAGCAAAAAAAAAAACAAGTGTATAGTGCAGGCAGACGGGCCCTCCAAAAACACAAACAATGAAATCCAAAGTAGAAGGTGGCACCAGATCACAGCTTTCCACAGTGCTCACCTATTTTGTCCTATATTGTTCTATATTGCTGCATTAAACTGAGTATGATTTTATCTGCTGTGGTCTGGTGCCTCCTTCTACTTTAGATTTCTTTTAGGAGTGTTGACAGACATTGCCAAAAGGAGGCAGTAATGGAAGACAGGCAAATTTAGTACAGAGGAGGTTAGCTCTAGGAGTTGTGACGGTGAGAGCTGTTTGTGAATAGTGCCCTAGGTTAACATATGAGATTTCTTTATGGAGTCTGGCTGGCAGAGGTGAAAATGTTTTTAAGATTTAGTAGTTTAAAGTACAAAATTCCTTTATTTATTGGTTTGTTGTCTGAGTGACTGATTGCATTGCATTCTGCATCACTTTGAACTGAAATCTGCTACAAACTACAAAAAACATGGATACTCATTATTACATCATTAAAAGGTTGGGGCAGATGATGCATATTCAGGAAGTAATTTAGCAGTTGTTCATCATTCAGAAAATACAAACAACTTTATTACACTTACTGAATATAGTTCCA
Source organism: Protopterus annectens (assembly GCF_019279795.1). Taxonomy (NCBI): domain Eukaryota; kingdom Metazoa; phylum Chordata; order Ceratodontiformes; family Protopteridae; genus Protopterus; species Protopterus annectens. The sequence goes on along the minus strand of NC_056732.1, from coordinate 84,316,832 downwards.
CTGAATTTGCTAAAATAGAATCTGCATTACACTTACTGAATATAGTTCCACTGAATTTGCTAAAACAGAATCAGCATATATTAGCATCACAAAAGCCCACTTTACTTGATTAAAGCATATACATCAAAAAAGAAACAGCAGGAAAAAAATTGCATATGATCTCTTTCAAATATTTTATTCCCTTTTAGATCATGAATTTTCATAAAACCTTCAATAGGTGATATAATGATAATAAAGATATTGTTCATTTATACACAATATGATATAAAACAAAATAATACTATAAAACAGGAAGTGTTGAAAGTAAACCAAAGATAAAACATGATAACATATATAATATGTACAATAAGTGCTATTTTAGAGTAAACACAAATGTGTTCTTATTTGACCTACTCTCCTACCACATGAGATTAGACTCATACATCCTATTGTCATTAAAGCAACAGAATTTGCCCTGATAACTAAAACACAATAAAATACTGATGTCTGCCTAGCTTAGGTTAAGATAATATCAAGGAGGAACATCCAGTATTGGAGAAAATACACACATTTATTAGGGCTCTTTGCTATCAACTTATGTGTTAATATGTACTTGATTGCCATTTGTCTGAAGCTTGTCCATGAACACTAACTCCTATCTAATCAGTTCTGAGAGCTGTATAGTCTTAACAATGAGAAGCGGGTAATCAAAATATGCAATTTTAGTTTTGGGAGATTTAGGGAGGTAATATGTAATAATGCAAATTCCCATGAGAGTGTGGATTTTCCATAACTCATCTTCTCAAGCCTAACTCTCAGTGAACACCAGACTTTATATGTACATTTACAGTTCCAGAAGATATGAATCAGATCTGTTTTCTGTAATTGGTTATGTGGGCAATTAGGGGAGACTTTTGCATTAAAATTGTTCATTATTACTGGAGTTACATAGGCATTATTAGTGATCATTAATTGGGTATAGATAAGTATTTTAAAGGGGGTTAATTTCAGTGTAGCTTTAATGGCCTGAGATTTCTGACTATCCATGTATGTAGGATTTTGTTTCAACCAATAGTTTGACATAATGATGGAAGATTGATATCTAAGCTGAATAATCAGTTTATATGAGTTTGATAACATTTGTTTTATTAAGTTGTAATAGTTTCCATAATGATTTACATGTATTGATACTACTAACATTAATTTCAAATTCCCTTGTCAGTGAAACAGTTAATTCCATAACTTGTCTTAAAATTATGGTATAGCCCCTAGGAAGCTTTAAGGAATTCCTTATATCATCCAGACAGTTATTCCTAAAAACACAGATGTCCCAAAGTTTTTTCTCTTTAATAAGAGGGAACTTCTTTAAATTTAACATGTCATTATTTAAAATAATGTTTGGGTTTAAATGTAGTGATTGCAACATGAAGAATGATTTAGTTAAATCTAGAGAATCCAACAGTTTTTGTAATCTTAATATACTGAACTTTAACGAAGCATGAATTTTGAAAGTTTTAAAACTATATTTGCTAAGGAATGGAAGGACCTTTAATATAGTCATACCAAATTTTTTGCCCAGACAATTACCATTCTTTCTTTCTCAGATCAAATTCTGGTATTTTTATAATTCTACTTGAACATATAATATCATAATATAGTCTAAAGTCAGGTAATCTCATCCCTCCATTTTCTTTCGGATTAATTAGTTTTTGGTAACTTAATTCTAATTGATTTAGAATAGCAAATAAACTTGGATAAAAGTGTATTTACTTTCTTGAATAGATTGTTTTGAATTATAATATTAGAAGCCCTGAGATGATATAACAATCTTGGAAGGATATTCATTTTAATGACTGCAACTTTTGAAAGGAAGGACAGTTTTAGTACAGTCCATCTCTGAACGTCTTGTTCAATTTCTGAAAACAATTTTAGAATATTATTCTGAAGAAAGAGGCTTTGATCATATTGGAAAGAAATCCCAATGTATTTTAAAGAATATTTAAGTTTTATTTCCTAATCCAGGAAAATGGGCCAATATGGCATGAAGGATGTAATGGGAATATAGAGGATTTAGCAGGTTTAATTTTATAATTGGAAATTTTTGAGAATCTATTAATAGAATCTAATATCTTATTCAAATCAGCATTAGCTAAGGAAAATTATATATTTAGATCACTGTAAATGTAATAAATCCAATACGCAGTTCGAATGACAATAAAACACTCAGTATTTATTAAAACAAAAAACAACCGGTAGGTGCTTTCATTCATAAAGAACTTCTTCAGACCTGGCTGTCACACATACAAAATTCACATTTATACTTTGCTCAAGTCACATGGCCCAAAACATTGGCAGTGTTTTAACCCTTTCTTGTATAACACTGCTTTAAAAGTTTCCATATCATTCATACCTGGATCTGCACTTGTGTTTAGCCTCACTTGCCAAGCATATTCTTTCCAGTTTAAATCCACTTTTGCATCCCATCTCTTGTCTGCATTTAAAGGGGGAAAAATCTTGGCTAAAATTTTTAAAAAAGATGTCCAGAGTAACAGCTACTTGGAATATAGCAGTTTACACAGTCTGAGCTTGAAAAATAATATTGTGTTTGGTCAGCTTGATAGAATAAATAGACTCACTGATGAAGATGAGTATTTTTTGGAAGAATGTGAGATGTTAAGAAAAAAAATTTTAATCAGGGGTTACCCTATTGGGGTAATAAGTGAAGCAATAGATAAAATTAAAGCTGTGAGGAAGAAAGGGACAATAAAGGATGTTGAAAGAAATAGTGAAGGAGTAGATTATAATCTGAGTTGTACATTGGAAAATTCAGTAGATATGTACAGTATTAAGCAGATCATCACAAATAATTGGAAATTTTTGAAGAATTTCCAAGAGTTAGGTGCTTTTTTATATGAGAGTCCTACTTTTGTCACAATAAGAGGGAAAAGTCTTAAGGATTTTTTAGAAACCAAAAAAATTAATATGCCTATTACTTATAATGGGATGTCAAGATGTGAAGACTGCAATTACTGCAAGTTTTTGATACTGGGGAACAAAATAGTAGTAAAGGCTCGGGACTTTACTATTACTATCAAGGGGAATTACAATTGCAAGTCTAAATTCATTGTGTATCTAGTGTTATGTAATTCTTGCAATGGATTTTACATAGAAAGAACTATACATAGCTTCCATTGCAGAATTTATGAGCACCTGAGGGCAGTTGAAAAACTGGATGTAACTAATGCCCTAGCAAGACATGTTGTTAACTGTCATAACAGAGTTAAAGTGAGTTTTAGTTTTACTGTTATTGACCACGTTTTACATTTACAATTGGAACTGTGGAGATTTATTTGGATTTTATAAATTTAGAGCATTGGCAAAGGCTGAAAAAGCAATTTTAATGTTACATAAGTGTGGAACAAGATGGTACTTTTTTAATTTATGAAAAGGAAAATAGGTTCTATATATAAATTAAAAAGATGTAGTGATAATGGGCATCCTTGTCTAGCCCCATTGCGGATGTTTATTTACTTTGAGTTTGTTCTGTTAATAAATAGTGTTGTAGTTGAGTTAGCATATAGGGTTTTATTTATATCTATAACATTTTGGCAAATTAAAATAAGGTTATACTGGAAATAAGAAACTATGATTTATTCTGTCAAAGGCTTTAGACATATCTCTTGTAAGTGCATATATTGGGTGTCTCTGATAACTGGAGAGTGTCATTATTGTGTCCAGTGTTAGTGTATTATCACAAGTTTGTCTATTTTGAATAAAGCCTGACTGCTCAGGTGAAATAACATTAGGTATTATATTCTTTAATCTACTGGCTAAAATTGCTGCTAGGATTTTTATTTCTAAATTAATGAGAGATACAGGTCTATAATTCAGGGAGCTTCTATCTTTTTTACCTTTAGGGATAGGAATTGTTTTAGAATTGTTTAAATATAGGTCTGAAATACCCTGATCTTTTATATAATTAAAGACTAGTAATAGAAGGTTTGATACCATTTATTTTAATGTCTTATAAAATTCAGCCATAAAATTGTCCAGACCAGGGGCTTTCTTTGGCTTGAGATTATTTATTGTAAACAATATTTCTTGCTTTGAAAGGGGTACTGAAAGGAAATCCTTATGGTTTGACTAATTTTTGTAAAAATCAAATTGTCTAGAAAAAGGTCCCTCTCTTGATCAGTGAAATAATACTCTTGTTGGTCATACTGTTGGGAATATATGACTTCAAAGAGTTTCACAATTACTGAATTTGTAATATTTGATTTACCAAGATAGTCTAGTTTTTTTATAGTAGGAGCCTTATTATCCACATTTATTATTCTGGCTAATATTTTTGAGGACATTTGGGCCCACTCTGTAAATTTAGCTAATGTTTTCATTTCTTGGAATGAGCATTGTTGTGCATGGAGTAAATATAGATCCTTCTGGAGATTTTTCAATTGATTTTCTAAAGTTGGATTAAAATCTCTCTGTAGTTCTTCAATCACTTTAATATTCTTTTTAAGTTGTAGTTCCTTTCTTCTGAATTTTTTTTTATGGCAAGATGCTTTTTGTATAAGTAAACCTCTAATCTGAGCTTTAGTTGCCGCCCATTGGACATCATAAGGAATTTGCAAGGAGGTTATAGTGTTTTCCAAATAATCTAATAAATAGTTTATATTCTGTATGATATCATTCTTTGTAGTAAATTTGGATTTAAAGACCAGTAATACCCCCTTAGTAACACTTTAGCAGTACTTGATCAAGTTAAACTCATTGTGATTTTTGAATGGTCCGAAAAAATATAGGTTCTATAAAATAGTTAATCTCACCTCCTAAAAATATATCCAAAATTAAGAAATGTCCAATCTGGACCATGATTTTTGGCACTGAGAATAGTAGGTATACTTAGATATGTGGGTGTTATTGATTTGAAAGTAACAGGGATCTAACAAGTTGAAATCGGTTTTCAAATCCAATAATGCAATAGAGGCTTGGGTGTTGCATGTTTTACTTTTACTAGTTCTGTCCTACATACTGTCTGCTAATTAATTCCAATTGCCCCTATAATGTAATAATTAGAAAATGAAGATAAAATGTTATATAATGACATAATAAAGCCCTGTTGCTTTGTGCAAGGCTATAAATATTAAGAAATAATAGTGTTTTTTCAAGATTAGGGTTTTTAATTGTGAAGTAGCACCATCTGATTCATAATGTAAGATTTGTTCTTTAAGTGAATTTTTAATTACAATTGCCACTCCCCTACTGATAGTTTTATTACCTGAGGCAATACTTGTTTTTATCAATTTTTTCTTCATGTCTTGATCCCAGTTATCTGGAGTCATATGAGTTTCTTGTATAAATATTATTTCTGCTACTAATTTATACAATAAATGTAATAGTAGTTTTCTTTTTTTTCTCCTGAATACCCCTGGCATTCCACAAATCAATAAGCTACATTAATAATTCACTTTTTCATACATATCAGAAAATAGAAGATACACATCTTTAATTTTTTTTCCTCACTAGTCACCCCTTTTTTATTTTCTCCCACTCCCCCTTATAAAATTCTTATAAAATTGACTTTTGAATTGTTACAGTTGTGTATTTAGACAGATTAATAAGGAGGTACTCTTATAGCACTTGACTCTCCCAACTCTAACCCTGTGCCTACCACTAACCCACTTCTCCTGGAAGAGATTTCTTGGTTACAATAGACAGTTTTTTTTTTCTTATAGACAAAGATAAGAGCTAAATGATTTTATTACCTCTATGGTTGACATAGTTTAAACCACTAAAAGCACTAACAATGTGAGCCAAAATGTGCATCCTCACTTCTAAACACCCAAAAGCTTTTTTTTTCTTATAGACAAAGATAAGAGCTAAATGATTTTATTACCTCTATGGTTGACAAAGTTTAAACCACTAAAAGCACTAACAATGTGAGCCAAAATGTGCATCCTCACTTCTAAACACCCAAAAGCTATCACAGCTCACTTACAAGAAAACGTATAGCCAATTAGATATACCATTGTTTTAGCACTTAGCCCTTAACCATATTATTGTTACCTAGCATCTTCACCCTAGTGTGAACAATAGGAAGAAAGAGTAAGAATTAGCATTATATTTATATGACATACAAGTCAATACTAATTTAAGTTCAGAAGATTAATTAAACTAAAGAATTTTCACCAACTGCATAACAGAGCAATATCTTAAAATAGTCACTAAAAATTAACTCTATTGCATTAGCAGAAATATCAAGAGTATATAGCATTCAAACAGATTATAGCCTTTATATAAGTTGAGAAAACAAATTCATTTTGAGTCGCAAAACTACCTAAACCTTGTTATATTTTTAGCTTCAACAACGCAAACTTAGGAACACATTTCCCTTTTAACTCATTAAATAACCCTCTAAAGAATGTTAACATGATATATATACCATAGAGCAACATAACTTGAAGCTGCGAATGACAAAGTCTGTTACATCCCTTTTAGTACAAGTTTTAAAATAATCAATTAAAATGGCAATTTTACTTATTTTCCCCCATTTCCTCTCTTTCCAATACCTCAAAGGACAGTACAGTATCAATAAACTTAACTCACACTATAATTAAACTCTAAAAGAAGAATGAACTATTCAATATAACATTGTAAAACAAATGTGACAGACATAATGTATTTTTAGACAATGGTCACCCTGAAGCATATAACAAATAACAGATGAGGGGAGCACCACAATGCATAAGACTGTAAGACCATAAATAACTTTAAAGCAAGGCAACTTTCCTCTAGTAAAATAAATGTCCAGACAAGACAGTTCTGATGCAGAAAATAAAGACTCAGACCTTGGTGTTTCACTTCTATTGCTTCTCCTTCTTTTCTTTTCTTTTTCTCATATCTATTCCTTCATTTATTCTTTCCTCTGGGTTGACAACACACACCCCTATCTTACTATAATGTCTAATTGGTTACATAATTATTATTAAAGATTAACTTAAAAAGATTATGCAGCATAGGCATAACACTCTAAACTGGCTACCAACAATTTAAAGCAATTCAAAACATTAAATTGAGAGTTCTGCCCTTTCATAAACATCTGCTTCTATTTATTAGTAAACTGCTACCTTTTACACTTATTAGGTCTTAACAAGTACCAGAATATCATAATCCACTATTAAAGTCATAGTTGAAGATCTGTTGTTACCATACATTTGAATACAAAACTTTGTTGCTGTCAATTCCTCCAAAAGGGACTGGAAAGTGAGGAAGTGAATGGGTCAGAAGTAGGAGTGCAGCAGTCAAGACCTTACAACTGTTTACGGCATCTCAATACCTCTTCGGGTCGCAGGTTCCTGCCCCTCACCACAGGAAAGAAAAGATCACCCAGAATTTATTTTTTATTAATTTATAACATGGGATTTTGAGATCCGACCTTTGTTTACACTGTATATGAAGCGGTAATAACTTTACTTCTGGAAGTTCATTAAATGTCTTCAGGAACTCTGATTTTACATCTTTGATAAGGTCAATTGATAATTTACTATCATTGTACTGAAAGGACAAACTATTTGGGTACTGCATCTTGAATTTAATCTTCTTGGTGATTAGGTAAGAACAAAACTATGCCAATTGTTGCCTTATTTGTTTAACTGGATATGGTAAATCTTGCGTATATGTTAAATTGCTGCCATTCCAGGAAATACTTTTTTTTCCTTGCTGCTGCTAAAATTTTAACAATGTTTTGGTTGTTTAAGAATTCAACATATATTTGCCTGGGTTTATTAGGTATTTGTGATGAGCGGACAGCCTGATGTGTTCTTTCCATTACTATTTTATTAATTTCTGGAGAGTTATCAAATGGGCAGCCCAGTATCTGCTTGATGATTTCTATTAATTGTGGATGCTCATAGCTCTTCGAGATTCCTCTGATGAAAATGTTGTTATGCCTATTTCTCTCTTCTAAATCAAGTATTTTTTGTTGAAGCTCCTAGATCAAATTGTTATTTTTTATCGCAAAATGTTTGCATCTGGTCAATTTTTATTTCATTCTCTGAAACTCTAGCCTCAGTTAATTCTAGTCGGAAGGCTATTCGATTAATAGTATTTCCAAAAGATGACAATTGGTCTGAAAAGTTTTGAACTGCTGTTTGTAAAGGTTGAAGTGCCAATTTTAAATCTTCAAAGCCAGGAAATTGTTCGATCTTTGATTTTGTAGAAGATTTAAGGCTTTCTTGCTGTTTACTCTTTATAGGTCTTTTAATTGTGATTTCTTTTTCAGGTGGTGTTACAGCCAATAATTTTATTTTGCTTATTTGAGCATCCATTCCTTCTATTTCAGTTGACATCTTAGGAGATACATTTTAGGTTAGGAAGGATTATAGGCCCCTTGTTTCCACATTTCTGTACTTCTAGGAGTTAAGCTGAAGGATTGATTTTATCTTTTCGCAGAAACGAAGCATAACTCTATATTTATATCTTATAGACTGAGTTGTAGTAACTTAGAAAAAGTCTATTAGTTCTATTTTCATTACAATTATAGGCTATATGTCCAGTAATCATTAAAAGTAGTCAGGAGCCATGAAGTTAAGGTACTTATATGATACCCGCCATCTTGGATCTCCTGCATATGATCTCTAACTCCAGTTTCCTAGTCTCACAAATTTATAAAAATGCTTAGAAATTTGCTTTGAGTTGTCAAGATGCACACACACACACACACACACACACACACACACACACACACACACACACACTTGCAACTACACCTGCACTTCTAAACACTCATAAACACACACGTGACCCACACAGTCAATAACACATGCAAACAAATATGTATGCACACACATGATTGCACTTTTATAAGTGATGCAAATATATATATATATATATATATATATATATATATATATATATGTGTGTGTGTGTGTGTGTGTGTGAGTGTGTGTAAACGAAATGGTAAAAAGGTCACACAGACAAACTTATCAGTAAAAACTACAACAAAAACCCTGCCAAGATAGAGTCTTCACTGTGTAAAACTTTAAACCTTCTTGAGTGTAGACCCATGGGATATATGCAAATGATACCTTTAGGACATACCATTGTTTTTAGCTATATGGCATCTGAATACCAATGACATTTTACTTTCTAAATCATTATAGGTTCATAGGTAGGTACTAAGCTATCCACCCTAGGGCCTATACAAACCCAGCCAAAAAGGTACCCTGACTTTTGCCACCCAAGAAAATGATTTTCCTGTGCCACTGTCAAGCAGAGTCACAGAGGTGATCCCTGGGATGAATTTCCTATTTCCCATCCAATCATCAAGATTTTTCTTGAAGAGTGCTAATGAGGAGCTTTGTTTGATATAGATAGGTAGTTTATTCCAGAGTATGGGAAGTCTCTGGGACAGGAATCTATCCCTCTGGCATGTTCTATTTATTGTGGTGACAAGGTTTAGGTTCCTAGAGATTGTAGCTCAGAGGGATTGGGATTTCTTTAAGTGGAGCATGTCCACCAGCTCTGGGTTTGACATAGCTTTGTATGTTAGGCAGAGATCACCTCTGAGTAGGCGATATGCGACAGAGTAAAGCTGTAGTTTTTTGAGACGGTCTGCGTAGGGCATCTTGTTGAGGCCGGTAATCCTCTTTTTGTGGTATTTTTGCAGCCTTTCCAGTTGTTGTAGATGTCTTGTGAGGTACATACCAAAAGGGGCATTGTACTCTATAAGGGGTCTAATGAGTGATGAGTAGAGGGGAACAATTACTTATTTTTTTCTGGATGAGAAACCTTTTGTGATGAGGTGTGCCATGTAGAAGGATTTCCTGACTACTGTGGCGATGTGATTATCAAAGGAGAGACTACTGTCCACCGGTGTCCCAAGGTCTCTTATCACACTTTCGGTGTTAAGTATACTACCGCCTATGTTGTAGTTTATGGGTACAGAATTTTTACCAAAGGGGATGACAATGCACTTTTTGGCATTGAGCTTGAGGCCATGGCTTTGACACCAGGCATCTGTCTCAGTGAGGCCCTTTTGTAGGATGTCCACATCATTAGGAGTTTTGATTATGGCTCCTAGTTTGCAGTCATCTGCGAACTTCGTTAGCCAAAGACCTTCTGTGTTAGCCTGTACTTCAGAGAAGTTGATACCAAACAAGAGAGGACACAGGACTGAACCCTGTGGTACTCCACTTGTCACTGGTCTGAAGTCAGATTTGGAGTCTGCTGCTTTCACAGTGTGGGTTCTGTCAGTGAGCCAGTTGGCAACCCATTTTGTGACATAGAGATTTATACCTAGTTTAGTGAGTTTGTCTATAATTCCAGAGTGGGGGATGGTGTCGAAAGCCTTGGCAAGCTCTAGATAGGCTGTGTGAACCACCTTACCCTTGTCTACGGCTTTGGTGACTGCTTCAAAGAAGTCTATCAGGTTTAGGAGACATGATCTGCCTTTTACAAACCCAAACTGGGTGGGGTCCAGAGTTTGGAGATTACCAATGTCTTTGTTTATAAGTTCCATGATGATACGTTCCATGGCCTTGCAGACCAGGCTCGTCAGGCTAATGGGGCTGTGGTTCCCGGGGTCCATGATGGCTCCCCCCTTGTGGAGTGGGATAACTGTCACTGTGCGCCATTCAGTAGGCACAAAGCCTGAGGTGAGGCTGTGATTGAACATGGTACTTAGGTGGGGTGCCAGTTTGCTCTGTAGTTCATGTAGAACACAGCCTGGGATGTTGTCTGGTCGCATGGATGCTGTGTTCTTGGAGAGTGTGGTTTTTACCTGTGCACCCGTGATTACAGGACCTTTGCATTCTTCCGGTATAGAGATGGGCTCTTTAGGGGGTGAGGGGGGGGGGGGTAAAGTTAGCACTGAACCTATCTGCCAGAATGTTGGCAATATCAGTTGGGTTTGTATATTTAGTGCCATTGTGCTGTAACTCAGAGCAGATCTGAGTGTTGCCATTGAGATTCTTGACATAGCTATAGAATGCTTTGTGGTTGTTTTTAGAATCAGTGGCAATTTTGTTTTCGTAACTAGCTTTGGAGGATTTATCAGGGATTGCAGCTTCTTACTGAGGCTGACCAGGGAGCTCCTCCATTCATGGAATTTTATTCTCCTTTGCAACAGTTTCTTCCTTCTGTTATACATTTTGTTTATGGCAGGGGACCACCAGATTGGCTTCCTTTTTTGGAGGATGGCATCTTGGTTCTGTTTGGGATAGCATGATCCATGCACTCATGTAAGTGCTTATAAAGTGCAATTATGTAGGATTCAGTAGTCGTTACTGTATTGTCCATCTGAATGGGTGTTATGAAGTTCACCACTTCTGTCTTAAAAAGCATGAAGTTGGCTTTGGAGAAATTTTTTACCATGGCTTCCTTAATGGGGGTTGGGGGCAGGAGGTGGATATCTAGGGTAATTAGCTTATGGTCAGATCGCACCAATGAGGCATTGACTTCAGGTGTGGAACACTCATGTTGGTAATGACTAGATCTAGGATATTGTTGCTCCTGGTGGGGGTGTGGATAAGTTGATCCAGGGCATTGGAGTTTATGAATTCCAGAAAGCATTGAGCGAAGGAGTTGGAACATGAGTAGTTTTCCCAGTTAATGGTGAGGTAGTTGAAATCGCCCATTATTAGGATGTTTGGTTGAACCCTAATATTTTCCAGTACATCAAGAAAAGAGGAGTGGGAATCCTGGGGCATGGTGGGTGATCTGTAGCAAGCTACAATTTGGATTGTAGTTTTGCCCAGAGTTAGTTGCACTTGGATAACCTTGGCTGCATTATGCTGAGCAACTAGCCTGGAAGTGTGGATATCCTTAATGAATATGGACACACCTCCGCCTTTGGTGTTCTGGTCCAGGTTACATGCCCGAAAAGTGTGGTATGAGTTATAGCCTGGTAGTGCAGGGGTGCTCTCTGGAGCCTTGAACCAATTCTTAGTCACTGCACAGATATCGATGTTCTCCATTTTAAGGAGTGCCTTGAGTGAGTGCATTTTGAGATTTAGACTTCTGGCATTGAGTAGCATCACCCTCAGTTTTTGCTTGCCTGTTCCTGTTACGGTGATGAATTTGTCATTTGAACCTTGCCTAAAAAGGCACTATAGGGGTGGCAAGAACCTTAGCCAGTATCCGGAATCCCAGGGGTGACAGGTGCAGGCCATCTCTGGCAAAGCATCATAGTCTGTCGACCATGTCATCCCAGGCAGACAGATACTGGATCCCTTTAGACTGGCACCGGAAGCTTAGCCAATTGTTGAAGTCATTCATTTTGTCCTTGTACTGTGGCATCATTCTGGGTGATGGCAGAATGCTACTCAGGGCTAGGGTCATACGTGCCTGGGCTACAAGATCGGAGAGCTCTTCCATGTCTCTTTTCATGTAGTACAGCTCTTCCATGTCTCTTTTCATGTAGTCCAGGGAGGTACATCTCAGGTCATTCACACCAACATGGACAATGACAGAGTCATATTTGTACTTGTTGTGTAGTGACCTGAGTGTGTGGGTTATGTGGTGAATCATGGCACCCTTGTTTAGCCTGGTGAGTGGGACATCAGTGTGCCTGACTATAGAGTCACCTATGACTAGTGTGCTGGGTACGTTTTTTGCCTTATTGGCTGTGGTTGAGTGGCACACTGAGTCTGCGGGCTATGTGTCATTTGGGTTGTGTTGGGGGGTGGAGGTTGTTTGCATTTCTGCTTTGGAGGTCTCTGTTGCTTGAGCAGATTATTGAGAGCCTGCGCGAATGTTTTTGTGTTTCTATGTGTGGATTTTGGTGGTGTAGATTTAGTGAGACTATGTGATGAGTGTGGTGTGGTGCAAATGTTTACCTTCTCCTCTTGATTGTCAAGTTCAATCTTGATTGCAGAGAGCTTTACTTCCAGTTTGGCTAGATAAGTGCATCTCTCACAGGTTCTAGTGTTGGGTGGTAGGAGGAGAGGATTTTCTGTGTTTTCTGTGTACATGAGGCAATTTCTACATTGCTCCAAGATGCCCAGATTCATCAGATAGACAGGAGAGAACACTGGGAGCTGACCCTTGGACATGCCGGAATAAAAAACTATTTTCCTCTAGATAAGTGAGGAAAGTGAGTACAAGAGCTGTTTTTCTCTAAGCAAGTGAGGAAAATAAGTACCAAAACTGTTTTCCTCTAGGTTCCTCTAGGGAGTTATGGGTACATTAAGCCAAACAAAACCAATACATTTTAGACATGCATGTTTTGTCCATTTTTTTTTTGACCTCATCAGTACAGCACACATATGATGTCCATAAACTATTGGGTGACTGCAATATATCCAAAATATTATCTAAACCAAAAGGTATACAGGTCACACAGGCAAACCATTTAGTAAAAACTACAAGAAAGATCAAGCTAAGCTAGAGTTTATATTAGGTAAAACCTTCTGTAGTGAAGGCTCGTGGGATATTTGCAAATGACCCCCTTTAGGACATACCAAGGTTTCTGCTACATGACTTCTGAATACCCATGACTTTTTCCTTTTTACTAAGTCTTTATGGGTACATTCAGGCCAATAAAGCCAAACCCCGATAGTTGTAGGCATACATGTTTCAGCCTTCTTTTTTTTTTTTGGCATTATCACTACAACATTAATGGATTGTTTTACTACACTTTAGAAACACAGTGCTTAAAGGAAGCTTGATATCCATTGAGTCCATGGACTGACTTAAAGCCCTTTCACTATACTCAGCATCCTACAAACTGCTAAAAGATGACTTATGTCTGGCATATATGGTATCCTCTGACCCCTTACTGATGGATTGACTGCACACCATCAAGTCAAATGGCATCAGAAATACTCAGTTTAGGGATCTAAACTTCTTGTGCAATATCAACAGAATGGTTTGGAGGGACAGTTATATTTTGCAGAGAATACTTCTGATTATAACTCCTGCATTCTTTACCATGTCTGTCATCCCTTGTCATTCATTAAATACTACATATCTTCTTAATACTTCTCCCCATTAATGCATTTTTTTCATTGTTGCATTAAATGGCCTGCAGATTTACCCACAACACCAGGAAGTCACATTAAAGATGTGGAGGAGACCTAAAAATTCCCTGCTGAATACTCTGTGAGAAATTTTGGGGGAGTAAAGAGCTGCAACTAAAGAAAATATTCTTTTGAATAGGGACTCATGATCTAAATTGCCTAGACATAGTAAGGTCTTGCTACATTTAATGCTATTGGTTGCTGCAAACAGCAATTAGAAATCAAAATCTAAATCAAATGTAATTGAAGTACTGAATATTGTGAAGTAGATGAAACAAACTGGAGTGGGCGAAAATGGAATGAGCAAATTACATAGAAATAAATGGAATATATGGGAACAATGCATATAGAATTATGCTCAGGAGAAGATGTGAGGTTTAAGGGAAGGCAGGGATTGAGCAATTTATTTAATGTGAGAGTTAGTGACAATTGTTAAAAAGAAAGAAAATGTATAAGCAATGTATAATACACGAAAATGAAAAATCGTAATATGGTTTGCTTTCTTTTCTATTGATGTGTGTTTGACTATGTCTTAAGTAATAATTTATTAAAGGTGTTTAAAAAAGATTTAGAGAAGACTGTCCTGTCTTTAATCACCATATTCATTGTCGTCATCATCATCATCATCATCATCTTCATCAAACAAGGAGTTCTTTCTTGTCTAACTCTGATGCAATTTCTGAGACAGAGGTAGGCTAAAGGGATCAGTTCAAGTATTAAATCCCATGGCATGCCACTAGCTGATACTTTTGCTCTAAGCAGCACTCCCTCATCTTCTATCCACTGCTTATGGTTAACTCATCATTTTGAGTGCTGCCCCATATCTTTTAGGTTCATAGGTTCATAGGTTAGTACTAAGTTAACTGCCCTTGCGAGCCATTTTAAGCTTAGCCAATTATCCCTTGTGAGACTCAAACCCTGCACCTTGTGTTTATAAGGCAAACACCTTAACCATTAGGCCACCCTCCCAACCTTCCCCTCAATGCATACAACTTTAAACCATTGTGAAACGCAGCATCAAAAGTGTTAAATAACTACAGTTACCCATGTAATGACATTAGGACTAACTCCATGCCAGAAATGGATCAATTTGATTTGAAAAAGTATGCAAGACAATTAGCATTCAGGAAATTCAGTATTACAGAATCAGAGAATATGTTCATACTCTTCCCTGTGATGGATGTGGGACTGTTAAATTTGTGATGATGTAAGATAAGCACCTTATTGTTCTTCCTTGTGTTTCTTCTCTTGAAAAATTAATCTTTGTTTATTGAAAACAATCATCAAGAACAGCTAATGAAACTTACACAGTAAGAAACAAATTATTCCTGCCATAACAACACAAGATAGGTTGAGAAACCCTCAGTCAAAATATGGATAACATGGACACACTTTCAAAACAAAAATAAATCCATACATATAAAAGATAATATAGATTCTCCTCTGATGGATTTAAATAATCTCTAGTAAATAAGTGTTATTTTAGGGACTTACAAAATGAAACCAGAACCCTACATATCAATATCCGGGGAAGTAGCCAGTTCCATATAACAAATAGCAGACAATGGTGTTAGTGACCTGGCAGATACACAGGGGAATACAATTTCTTATAAATAGACTATCTGGACATTGAAGGAGGACAGAGGTAGGAAGCGCAGCAAAGAAATAATGCAGCTTGTGCAAGATGCGGCAGTCATGCCCTGGAAGTTGAAATCTAGACTTGCTGTTGGCATTAAGGGGTAACATGTTTACTTTACATTCTGACTTTCCCATGTATTCCTCTGTTCTTATTTTTTTATGCTTGCTGCTGTCATATAATGTATTATCACTATTGTAAATATGGAGATGAATAACTCCTTCTCTGGTGTTATGATGTTCAACATTCCTGAAATCTATCGTGGCAGGAAACCGATGTCCTATGACTTGTATTAAGGGTTGCAATGTGTGTGATGAATTTCATTATAATTTATGTCAGTCTCCTTCTCTAGTGATGCCTTGTTAGGCAATATGACATTTGTTGTCTCTTCATTGCCTTTGTGCAGATCTTTTTTTAATTTTTTTTCTGAAGTTCAGAATGGTTCTTGTGTTATGAGTAAATCATGAAATACAATAGCTACTAATCAGAATCTAAGAAATAAAGTGATTCCTATCAGATACATTTCTGGCTATTAATGTAGTGAAATTCTGTAATAGGACAGCATTAAATGTCTCCCCAGTTAGCAGCTTGAAGATGTGGGGGCTAATTTGTCTCAAATAGGGTACAGTGCTTGAAAGTCAGATGACACACAGCACTTTATTGCAGTTTTACTTAATCATGGTATTATATATATATAGTTTACTATCATATTGTTGACACTCATATAAATGAACCACCTGAAATGTTGACTAAAAGGTAGAAAACATAATGCTGACAAGGTCAAAATGTCACAAACACATCTCCGTTTGTGAATTCAACCTTACTCGACATTTGTAGACTGCAGTTCTACACTGCACAAGATGTAACGTGATGATTTTGTCCCCCTGCACCCCCCACACCCCCTGCAAAATATATATTCCAACTCCTAGATCACACTACAGTGGGGAAAAGGGTAAATTTCCCATCCCCACTGTTCCACGATCTCTAGTTAAATGACCATCCTCATCTTTCCGAATGCACTGAGCATTCACTGAAATGGACTCGCACAAGGGAAGGATCGGCAACAAGGGTCAGCCAACTGTCATTCGACAACCTGTAATCGCTGAATCTTCCCTCGACATTTCAAATGTAAACCTATAGATATATATATATATATATATATATATATATATATATATATATATATATATATGTATGTACACACACACACACACACACACACACACACACACACACACACACACACACACACACAAAATCACACACACAATGCACATTAACAAATAAAGATAGTTGAGAAGCATGTGCTTAATGAAATCAATCAGGCAAGAACAAAAACCTGGATAATTGTATAATTAAACTTACCATAACAGTAGATGTTCAAATGATCAATGCTGCAATAGCCTCAGGTATATGGGTTATACACTGAATATGATATAACAGACGACCGGCTTTCAAAGCTTTAGGACACCTTCCACTCACCCAAACCATTAGTCAGCTCAAGCTGAGCTGACTAAAAAACACAGGTTTGGTTGCCAAGGCCTTCAGAGCTTTCATGCCAACTGAGAGAGGGAGGCTGAGCCCAGAGAGTACATCATTAAGGTCAACAAAGAAATAAATGTACGCACCTGGCATAAAAACACACCAAAAAAATGCAGCAGTAATCATTTGAATATCTACTGTTATGGTTAGTTTACTTGCACAACTGTATTATGTTGTTCATACTGAGCACTGCTGCTGTAGCTTTAGCTGTATGGCTAGATCACCATGGCTTACAACAACTTGGAGGTGAAAGGAAAAGGGTGCAGCAGCCCTTGAAGAATGGTCCTAGCAAAGCCTGACCTAGACCTTGAGAAAGTATCTTGCTTGTAATGCTTTGTAAAAGTATGTACAGAGGACCAAGTTGCTGTCTCTGAATATGGCTAGAGTCCAGTCCTTTCCAAAAAGCCATAGATTAAATCAAGTCCCTTATACAATGTGTCTTGACCCTGACTGGAATAGTTTTGTTGTGGTGGGAATAACAAAAGGTAATAGCCCAAGACAATCATATTGAAATAGGATGCTTTGACACATGTTATCCATTCTTTTCACCTTCACAAGAGTTGAACATCTACTTAGAAGTTCTGAAAAATGTTGTTCTGTCAAGATTGTACCCAAGTTGTAAATGGACATCCAAGGTATGAAGTATCCTTTTTTCCCTTATTTTAGGGTTAAAGAAGGGACACAGGGAGCTGGATAGTTTGTCTTAAAGTAAACTCAGATAGCAATTTAGGCATACAAGATGGATAACTTCTCAAGGAAACTCTATGTCTGTAGAAAATTAATAAGTTTGACCTGCCATAAGAGCTTGCAACTCAGATACCCTTATCGCAGAGATCAGAGTGACCAGAAAACTGTTTTCCTTGTTAAGAACCTCAAGTCAACCAGATGAGCAGGTTCAAAAAGAGCAAGTATTCCTCTTCTTCTTTTCTTCATCTTTTGTCCATAGCTGTTAGCCTGAAGAGGTGGTCGACCCTGTAGTCGATACGCTGCTGTGGGTGCTGCTGAATTCCGGACTTCCTTCATCATGCCTTTCCATGCTGTTTGGTCCATGGCAGTGCTTCTGGCCTCCTGTAGGTTCAGTTGCCAGCTTCTCGGGTCCTCTTCAACCTGGTTAGTCCACATCTTTGGTGCAGATTTGTGAACTCTGCAGTTTATAGAGTGCTCCCTCCATAACAGTCTGAATGTCAAGAGGCAGGTTTCCATCCTGCATGTGTCCATACTAGAGCAGCCTCCTGTTCTTGATCTGTTCACTGATCATTGGCTGCTGATCACATCTTGTCTGAATACTCTCCTCTCTAATGCAGGCATGAAATGAGATTCCCAATATTAGGTGCAGGCATTGCATTTGGAAAACCTCAAGCTTGTTTAGGTCTGGCATGAGGATAATCCATGTTTCCAATCCATAAAGGAGAATTGGCAAGATCAGTACCCAGAAAAGGCAATCTTGATGGTGATAGAGATGTTTTTCCTCTTCCATAGACACCACTTGAGTGAGGCAAATGCTGTGGTGGCATGTCCAGTCTTGCTATGGACTTCAGCTGTTGATACCACCTTTTGTCTCCTGGACAAGTGAACCCAGATACTTCAATTCTTATGTTTGTTTGATCTAAACCCATCTGAGGTGGATGGTGGCTTGTAACTCATCAGTTGCCATCACTTTGGTCTTGTCCATGTTTATCTGTAGGCTATATGATTGGATGATATAAGTGATATTGTAGAGGATATCTGTGGCTTCAGCATCATTGTATGTGAAAATGGCACTGTCATCGGTGAACATCAAGTCAGTCAGAATGGGCTTCATTGTATTGGACTCTTCTCCTGCATGCAAATACTCTCTTCATGATGGTGTCCACCACTATGTTGAACAGCAGTAGAGAAATCACACCCCCTTGATGGACTCTAGACTGGATGGTAACAGGCAGTTCATTCTTCTGAATGTGAACCTGGCTGGATGAACCAATGTACGATGTTTGAAGGAATCTGATGATTTTCTTTGACCCATGCTCAGTCTCCAATGTCTTCCACAGGGCAGGCCAGTGGATACAGTCAAATGCAGACTTGAAATTGATAAAGACAATAACTTTGTTATCCGCACCAGATTCTTTCCTCAATTAACTGACAATGGTGAAAATTTGATTGCAGCATTTTCTGTTTTTAGTGAATCCGCCTGTTCTTCCCTGCTGGTTCGCTCATGGTGTTTTTTCAGCTTTGATTGTATGATCTTTACAAATACTTTGTTAAAGATGGAGAGCAGGCTGATGTCATGGTAGTTCTTGCATTCCCGGTTGTCTCCCTTCTTGTGGATGGGTACAATGATGGCCTTCCTCCATGTGGATGGCATCTTTTCCATAACCCATAGCAGTTGAATCAGTGCATGGAGTTGGTGGAGCAGGATATTGCCTCCAATCTTACTTGTTTCTACAGTAACCTGAGCTACTTCTGATGCCTTGCCATTGCTCAGTGTTCTGAAAGCTGATTTTGCCTCTTCGAGTGTTGGCTTTGCATCAGTCATCGAGGTCTCAGGGAGATTGATGGGTGGCAGATTGACCACTGGTGTCTGAGGTGGGTCATGAAAGAATTCTCTCCAACATTTCAGGCATTAACAAGGTGAGCGGACAAATGTCCCATCCACTTTTTTGATGTTGTCACTGGTGGATTTGGGCTTCCCATGCAGTCATTTGTGGGTACTGTACAGGGTAAAGTACTCCTGTCTGGATGCCACCTCCTCAAGATTAGCTGCCAGCTAGCTCCAATATGCTTTCCTTTCTACTTTCAGCTTTGGTGAACGTCTGGATTGAGCTGCTAGTATCATTCATAGTTGACCAGCTTCGTCTTCTTCCATTGGGCTAGGAGATCATGGCACTCATCAGATATCCATGGCTGTGTTCAATGGTGGATGGGTAAGCATAGCTATTTGTTGCATTCCATTATGGAGTTTGATATCTGCTTTTCTGCCTCATCTGTGTCCTCCATCTGGGCCAGTGCTGCAAACCCATTTAACAGTGCAATTTGGAATTCCTGTCTGCAGGTGGGGGCCACCAGCTGCTTCCAGTCCAGCCTGGCTAGTGGAGGTGACTTGTGGTTTACACACTGCAAGCAAAGCTGCACCATGGCATGGGTTAGGTAATGATTGGAGTCACAGTCAGGTCATCATATGACACAAATATCCTTGAACAATGATCGGAAGTAAGAGTTGATCAGGATGTAGTCTAATATGGCCGAGTCCTTGCTGGATGAGCTTTGCCATGTGAGCTGGTGTTTGTGGGGATGCTATAAATGGCTATTTCCCACAGATTCTTTGATGCAGCAAAGGACAGAAGGCACATGCCATTATCATTCATGTTCCATGGCCAAATCTACCCATTGTTCCTTCCCAACCAGACCTGTCCTCACCAATATGGGCATTGAAGTCTCATGCCAAGATGATCATCTCAATCCTTGGGATTGAATCCGATGTGTATTGGAGCTGGTTGTAGAAGTTATCCTTTGCTGGGGTGGACTCATCTCAGTTGGTGCATAGATGTACAGAATGTGGGTCCTGGTACCATTAATGTTGAGCACTGCCAGGCAGTTCAATATTGGTTGGAAACAGATTATGCTTCTTGCAGCCCACCTATCCACCATAAATCTCACTGCTCACCAGCAGAGTAGTACAGTGTCATTGGCTATAGGTAATTGATTGGTCAATGTTCCAGATCCAGTGAGTCATAACTGTGACACAGCGACTGAGATTTTGTATTTCATGAGTTCCTTGGCAATGATTTCCTTTTGGCTGACATTGTGGCCAGTTTGAACATTTCACATGGCAATATGGGTTTCCAATTTTGCTGTAATGAATTTTCTTTGGACAGTAGCCCACTTCTCAGCAGCACCCTGAGTCTCCAATGCTGGCACATCGACTGTCCCAGATGTGGAAGCATGAGTGAATGAGTTTTTTCAAATTTACATGCAGTTTCTTGCTTGGTTTCCCTGGTTTCCCAGTTCTGGTCACTGCAGAAGGATGAATACTGCCCTCCTTTTGCAGCCAAGCTTGGGACTGGCCTTGGTGGAGCAAGTGTTACCATCTCTAATGCAATATTAAGATCCAAAGAAGGAACCATGGGTTTTCTTGGAGGGCTGTTATGCAAAATTTCTTTCAAAAACATTTTTGACATGGGAATGCCATGAAATGGCCAACAACTAATCCTTGATATAGGAGTAAGACAGACCATAGAAAAGTAACTTGCACAAATATTGCAAAACATGAAAAATACTAGCCCTGAATGGGTGCTGGTTATGTTGTTGTAACGAATTTATAAACCTTTTCCATTTACTTATACATGATTTTCTAGTGGGAGGTTTCCTTTCCTCCATTAACACTTGCTGCACATTCGTAATAAACAGGTGCCTAAAAGAAACTAAAATCCTATCATCCAGTCACTCAGGTAAAATTGTCTGGGTTTGGAATGTATGAAATACCCCTGATCTTGTGTGAGTAGATTCAGTCTGTGAGGAAGCTTGTGGTAATTACCCCGGCCAATTCTAAAAGACGATAGAACCACTGTTGCCTGAACCAGAAGGGAATCACCACAATTATCTTGATGGATTCCTTCTGAGTTTTCAGAAGTACCCTAGATATCAGTAAAAATAGTGGAAAAGCAAACAGAAACATTCCTGTCCAAGAAAAAGAAAATGCATCTATTTTCTAGGCCTTCTTGCATGAAGTTCCAGGGCAGAATTTTGCCAGCTGAGTGTAAAGTTAGGAGGCAAAAAGGTCCACTTAAGGACATCCTCAGAGATGGATCAAATCTCAGAAGACCCCTGATCCAGTTTCCATTTGTGAGGGTTTGAGTTTTGTCCGGCTAAGCTTCCTGACACACAAGTTTGCTCTGATGGAGTGTAGGAAGCCTGTAGAGCTATATCCCATGCTAGTAAGGTTAGTCTGCATTAGTGCTAAGACCTGGTTCCCCTTGCTTGTTTAAGTACCACATCACTGTGGTACTATCCATAAACAACTTGAAATTGCCCTGGGGACCAAAGATGATTCCGAGAGTTGAGTGCCTTGATTAGGGCAAACATCTCTCTTATATTTATGTGCTTGTGTCTGTCTTTGCTGGCCCAGATACCTTACACATTTATCCCCTTTAACACTGATCCCCAAGCAAAGTCCAAGGCATCTGTGGTAACTGACTGCTTTAGAACAGGAGTAGAGAAGTAGAGACCTGTATTCAGGGATATTTAATGTCTCCACTTCTTATGAATCCCGGAACTGGAATCTGAAATGATAATAAGTGCTGGTGCAAACAGACATTAGCTACCATTGTATCATTCCCATGTGGGGTCTTGTAAGTAGTATCATGAGAATCACAGATGCCATGAGATCCAGAATCTTGAGGTATTCCCTCTCAGGGACTGAAGTAGAAGTGGAAAAATCTTGGAATAGATCTAAATTTAGATAGATTTTTTCCTGTGGAAGAAAAACTATTTTTACTGAGGTGTCTAGCAGACACCCCAGGGACACAATCCTGTGTGATGGAGTCAAAATAAGGACTTCTAAATGTTCTCTTGTAATCTTGGCCTGTGTAAATCTCTCACCCAAGTGAGATTCCTGACATTTTAAAAAGACTTTGCAAAGATAAGCAAATCATCTAACTATGGAAAGATGTAGATACCATGTAGCCTGCAGTGAGCTATAACTGGAGCTAGACACTTTGTGAACACTCTTGGTGCAGTGGATAGTACAAAGGGTAAAACAGCGAGCTGATAATGTCACCCCAACATATTATATCTTAAGAAATGTCTGAAGTCTGAAATATTAGGGATATGATGATAAGCATCTTTTAAATCTAAGGTTACCAAAAACACAAATGAGGAAAAAGGGATAAAGGATTGTATAGTAAAATCATTTTGAAGTTGGGCACATAGCAAACTGGTTTAGGAAAGAAAGGTCCAGAACTGGTCTCCAGGGATTTTCTTTCTTTGACACCAGAAATATTCTTGAATAAAACCTCTTCCCAACTAGGAAGGAGGAATTGTTTATATTATTCATGAGAAAGCATGTGCTGTAGGACAGGGGAAAGAGGGGTCTAGTCTGGTGGATGTGGAATAATTCTCTGGGAAAGGAAGGATTTCATCCTACTGCTATCTATATCCCTGCAGAATCAGTGTCAGAAACTAAATTACCAAAGAGATGACTGGTGATTCAAACTTTCTGGAAAGAATAATGGACTGCCAGGTTGGGAGAGAGGATAAGGTCCCTTACAAGTCATTCTGACATATTTGACTGTCCTTTGTTTTCTGGGAGGGGGGGGCACACTTTATTTTTGAAACCTCCCTGCCATTGCTGCATATCTAATTACCATTATGTTGGTGAGACTGTTTTTTTTTTTTTTTTTTGTCAAAACTGGATGAGAGAGCAGAAAACCCCTGGAAAATGTAAACAAGGATACCTGAAATATTTGACAGATACCCTGTATCAGCTTATCTCTCTTATTACATTTTTAATAATCTATGCAGCAGAGTGAAAAAAACTAACCTCCAGATTTAATAAATTCTGTGTAGGAATAGCGTTATTCAATCACAGAGTGAACGGTGTCTGTGTATGCATCTCCCACTCAACAGCATGCCTTGCATATTAATGAAAGCGAGCTACTGAGGGGGAGCTGTGTACACGGTTACTGAATGAGTGCTAGGGGGTGTGTTTCAGTGCTCGCAGATCTGTAACACACCTCTTGCACTCTCAAAGTGCCTTATGGCACTAAAATAATAAAGAAAGTGTCATCGGACACTTAAGTTACTTAATTTATCTGATCATATCATGTGGGTGGTGTGTTACAGTATCCATAACATACCCCCTGCATTGTCAAAGTGCTGTATGGCACTAAAAGAGTATAAATGTGTCTTTGGACACTTATTTAATATTTTTTTTGTAATGTCAAGTAGGGGGTGTGTTACAGTATCTGTAACACACTCCCTGCATTGTCAAAGTGCTGTACGGCACTAAAACAGTAAAGCAAAGTGTCCTTGGACACTTAGTTGTATTTTTTTTTCCATATGCCACACAGGAGGTGTATTAATGTGTCTGTAACACACCCCCTGTACTGTCAGAGTGCCATATGGCATGGTAAGTAAATGTCCCAGTCTGTTTTTTTTTACTTTCACATTTGTTTTTATTTATTTTTTTAATTTTTATTTTCAATTTTAAGCATAGCTGAGCAGATTTGCATGACACAGCACATTGCTCACCAGTGCTTAAACGTATCAAAAAGCTACATAGAAATGTATAGCTGAAATGTTTGTAGTCAAGCTAGCTGAATAGTTAGAGTCATGCCTTTAAGTGCAGTAGGGGAAGGGTTTGAGTACCAAGACAGGCCATTCAGATTTTACATTGGAAAACATTTCTATTTATATATCAATTTTTTCCCCTAGTTATTGATATTTGTCAACCAGGTTAGTGCAACTGGTCCAGAATCCCAGTGTCAGTGTATATATGAGGTGAAAATCCCCAGTTAAACACAAGTGTCCAATACAGTACAGTCACACATCAAGGTACAGTAATTAAAGTAAAATACAAACACATAACAATAAAGTATCAGTAATGAGTAATTAATGTCAATATATATTTATGTTATCATGTAAAACTCTTGTTTTCCCATAACTAAACAATGCTAAGCAGTGCTGAGCCAAGCTAAGCAATGCTTAAACAGGACCTATTTGAGCAATACTTGGCAATGCTTAGCTCCACTTAGCCGGTTTAAGCAGTGCTAAGCACTCCCATTCTAAGCAGTCCTCAGCTCAGCTAAGTGGATTTGCACACTGCTAAGCACTCCTAAGCCCTTGCCACATTAAGCACTCCTCAACTCAGCTTAGTGGGTTTGAGTTCTGCTGAGCTGTGCTTAAATTTTTGAAAATGGTCCAATGGCGGCAAAAGGCAGGAGAATAGCCTTATTTAAGCTGCACAGGTGGGAATACAGTCAAAACCTGTTGGAGTTTCACCCGTGGAGGAACTATGGCAGGAGCTAGAGAGGGAGCATGTTTCCAGGTGCTGCAGTGAGGCAGTTTGGAGTCCAGGGTCATGGCGGGGCTCCTTGTTGAACACCATGGGCCAGTATCAGGGCTCTTAATACAAGCCTGAGGCCTGAAACTGTCTGGCATACGACCTCACCAGTTTTACTGGAATCCCCTACACTGGTGAGCAGTGACCTGAAGCAGAGAAAGGGGGTGTTCTTGGTTCAATGGATCCAAGATGTTTGGGACAGGAATGCCCCAGTAGTTTGTAAGTATATGAACCATTGCTTTACCAAATTCTAGCATGAATATGTGATAGACAGGTATGCATAATTGTGTCTTTCTCCCTACAGCTGCAGAGGAGAGGACTTGCAATGTGAAGGCCCATGCAGGGTGCCTGGCGAGGCTGCACTAACAGTGTGGTGAGTACAGATCTATCTTCCAATATATAGTACAATAAGTAAGAAAGAGTACATTTTTTACTGCCATTAGGTATAGTGTGTTCTGAGTGTACTGCAATAAAATGTGTTCCAGATCCACATTGATATAAGTGAGTAATGCCAGCTACTGTGCAATACAGATGAAGGCATCAAACAAGCTACTATTAATGAAAGAAAGTGAATACTGTAGTAATACTGTGTAGGAATGACATAAGTATATACTGAAATAATAATAAGAATCTTGTAAAAACTTACATTATTGATTGAAACCATATAAGTAATAACACTGACATTCATTCATCATCTACAGGATATCTAGTACAACTGCATTCAGACTTTTGAATTTAATAAACCACTGTGTCATGTCAACCTCAATAAAATTATTTCCACCAACTGTTGTGTTTATTCTGGTCTGTTGCTGAAGAAATACAATTGTACAGGTGCTTCACAGCAAATATAGCTATGACACCATGAATTGAGTGAAGTTTTGCTGATACCTACAACCCTTCCCCAACATCCCAATCTCACCTTAAAAAAAATAAAAAAAATAAAGGTCATCTGTCCCAAAAAAATGTTGTCCCATACATAGCTCTCCATTTCACCTCCACGTACACTGACATTAATCAATTTCTTCATGAATTAATCAACAAATTTATGTCGCCCACACCCCTCTCTGTGAGGTGTGAGGCTCTAAATTCCAAATTGTCCACATCATGCACAGCTGTTGCTGCACAAGAAATGGAGAGCTATGGTCCTTTCCTACACCTGTCCTGCACATCCCTAGCTGCCTTTCATAATGTTTTTCCCCCTGCTTGCCCCATTTCACCACTTTCCTATCACCCCTTTTTTCTTTTTTTTTTTGGAAATAGCGCAGGTTTAAGCAGGGATAAGGGACACTAAGTGCCACTTGGCATCCCTGTGCAGCGCACAAAACAATGCAAACCCACTTAACACTGCTCTAATCACTCTTTCTGATTCAGACACTGTTCTACCCAGCAACAAAATAAACAGTCGTTGCAAGTCTTGAAACCAGGACCCTGTGCACTAGAGTCAGAGCAATGCACCACTAGGCCATATCAGCTCAGAGGAAATAGCATTGCTTTTTTAAATATATCATGCAGTACAGTCATGTAACAGTAGGGAAAAAAGACAACACTGCCAGGTATTGAATGCAGGACCTTGTGAGCTACAGTCAGAAAATTCACCACTACACCAACTCAGCTCTAGGGAATTAGTGAATTTTTTCTAAATATATCATGCAATACAGTGATGTAACATTATGGAAAAAAGACACTGCTACCAAGTATTGGACCTTGTCATCTACAACATAATGCATTACACCAGTAGGCCAACTGAGTTCTGGAGACCAGGTAGTTTTTACAAACATATCCTGATTACCAGTGACACACTACTCCTATATATACTAGGACAATTCACAGTGTATGTATTCTAGGGTTACCACCTATCCCACTTTGTGAGGGACAGTCCCTCTTTGGCCAGTTGTGTCCTGCCAAAACATTGACAAAGTGGCTAATATCCTCAGCGTTTAGGACAAAAATGTCCCCTATATGTTATGTAATACTTGCATAAAAGAGTTATTCTGTATCTGAAACACCTAAATATTATCAGAAACAGAAAAAGCAACAAAATGCTACAAGAAGAAGCTTTTATTTAGGTGAAAAGTGAAGTTCTGTCATTTTTACTGGCTGTGGGTATATTTTGGCCTGCAAAATCTGATGTTTATACCAAAAATGTCCCAGTTTGGGCATTTGAAAAGGTAGCAACCCTAACTTGGGCCTCTGACACAGACAACAAACCAGTACACAGACAAATAAATGCTACTGCTGGATGCACAGGAGGCTTACAATATCAGGTACAACTGACAACTGCACAGACTATTGCTGAAGGAACACAGTTCTGCCCCCTACTTATGTCAGGGTTGTCATAAAACCTATTCTGTGTGCTGACATTCTGGCAATGCAGTGCACAGTAGGGTTACAAACCATGACAGACAGCTCAGTGTCACACGTCATACCCATCTGAACATACATGTTCATGCCAATCATGATTATTCGTGCACATACATCTTACAAATACACCTGACATAATATATCATTAAAATATGTCATTTAATATATTATGATAATATAATATGATAATATATGATTATATGTATGTGTTATTATTATTATTAATATTATCATTATTAATAATATGTACTATATATTATTAATATAGTATATATACTCTATTTGTTACATTCCTAGCATGTGTCACATTTGGACACCCACAGTCCTGGCCCACAGCCCAGTCTGTGGTACAACAACTGCATGCATGTCAATACAACATAGGAATAACTGAGCCATGGAAAGTCCAGCAAAACTGATTGCTCCCACCACAGTCACTGCTACCCACAGTAGCACATTAAAGACCTGCAGGATGGGACACATTTCACAATTTTGAATATATGTTCTAAATGTCACCTAACACTCTCTGGATGGCACTATTATGTAACATATGTATTTAGATAACAGACAACAAGCTGTCCTCTGGGATAATAATTTATCTACACCCCTCCCTGTTAATAGTGGAGTACCTCAAGGCTCTATATTAGGTCCCCTTCTCTCTTCTATCTTTATTAACGATCTTAAAGCTAACAGTCCACAAGCCACCGATATACAATATGCAAATGATTCAACTTTAATCTGTTCTGCCAATTCTATTTCCTCACTCCAGACCCTCACTCAAACAGTATTTAATAATGTTGAAAATTGGTTTATGCAACATTGCCTCCTTCTGAACCCCAAAAAAACAAAATTGTTGCTCTTCACTCCTACCCAAAAGTCTCCACAATGTAATTTTGCAGTAACCTCTAACAATGGAACTACCATATCCCCAGACACTACAACTCAACTCTTAGGCATCACAATAGACCACCACCTTAACTATGAAGATCATATTAATACTACTATAAAGTCAGTAAACAGAAAACTAGGCTCCCTTTATAGAATCAAAACCTTCCTCACACCATTGGCCAGAACTACCATTGCCCAAACCTACCTTATCTCCACCCTGTTTTATGCCTCTGCCATTTATACCAACCTATCTAAAAACAACCTGAGCAAACTAGCAACCAACTACAATAACATTGCCAGATTTACCATAGGCACCCCCTTTATAACCCATCAGCTGTCACAACCTTAAACAGCTGGATGGCTAGAACTGCAGAACCAACTTCATTATCAACAGCTTACTATCACCCAAAAGATTCTCTATCACCCTATGAATACCCCAATCCTCTCTAGTCTGATTACTCCATACAAGAATCTTGAAACACTACGCTCAGCTAATAAGCTGCTAGTTTCCACTACTAAACATAATAACAAGGCTGGAGACTCTATATTCTCTAACACAGTGGGAAAAGCCTGGAACCAACTTCCTAATGAACTCTCTTCTCTTTCTTCTACATTGCTCTTCAAAAAATATCTCAAATAATACCTCATAACACACTGGCTATGCCCTTGCTCTAACCCTCACTAACATCCCTTTCGCTATCCCCCACTCCCTTCACTCATCCCCTCTATTCTGTCCAATGATGTCTATTTGATTCAACTAAAAATGCCAACCACTACCTAAGTAGTAAAGGAGCCTGCTTCTCAGCTCTATTAAACAAGTGACTTACTCTAGAAGTACTCACCTTCTACTTAGCTGTAAGCAAACATCAGTATGTATGCCTGAACCCAGGCCTCTGATGTAAAATAACTAACCTTGCTTATTTTTTATTTTTTCATATTATATGTTATCTTAAGTTTTTTTTTCTCTTGCTGACTCTGTACACTTTTTTATGTCTGATCTAAATCAATTTTAATGTCACTTCCTGCTATTGCATATATTGTATGCTATGATACTATTGCATTTAATGTATAATTGCATATATTGGAGCATTTCTCCCCGGACCTCTACTGAAAATGGACATATATCCAGTTAGATTAGCCTGGTCAACAAATGTAAAATAAATGTAAAATAAATGTAAAAAATAAATAAATAAATAAATGTACCAGACATGCTTTACCTGGACTGTTATAGGTCTCCACAACCATGCCATGCTGTGACAGAAAAGTTGTTACTGCTCCCGCAGTGACAGTAACAGCTTGCTCTCCCCCTGTGTCTTCACAATCCCTAGTCTGACTCCTGGCCAGAATGCAGCAGCTGCAGCAGACCTAACATGCATCCCAAATACCTGGAACAGAGCATCCACACCACACCTATACATCAAGGGTTGGGGAGGTGCTCATGTGAAAGGCACATGTTTCACAGTCTCCCCCTACAGACATACACAGCTGATAGAACAGCAACAACTGTAGCAGCATGTACAGTCAGATAAAAAGGATCTATGGCACATACATCTGCCTGTCTCCTTACTGACCCCAACACACATTGTTCAACGGTACACTGCTACAGAATCTGAAAGTCTGTTTACAATGGCCAGACATAGCATGCAAAACTGTTGACATATCACATCAATCCAAACAGTGGACAGTATTTCTACTTACCCTCTGTAATGTTGTAGCTCCCACATCTCGATAATGTCCTCCTCACAGGCCAGGAAAAGGGGCAAGGCCTACATGAAGGCCTTAATTATAACACTGTGTTGGCATGCCATTGGCTAATAGAAAGGCAACCCAGCTGTTCTGGATGCAATTAGCAAGTGGGAATCACAGATTGGTGCACAAGCAATCACCTGTTCATGAACATTACCTACAAAAGGCAAGCTGCTGCCTATGGTAAACAGGTCTGACCCTTTATTCATGAAGACAGACTGCAAATCTCTAGGATACTACAACTGGATTTCTTCACTCAAAGGAGTACAGCACTATACCAGGTATGTCATTGAATGAAGTATGTAATGGAATGCAGATGGGAGACGCAGTCATGGTAAATAAGAATTTAAACTGTACATCTTAACAACATTGCCTGGACTGAAATGTTCTGTTAGTCTGCTGTCCAGCACCTACGGCCATCCCTTACGTCTCTGTCTTCAGTGACATAGATCACAGCTCTGGCCCCTGAATCACCCCAGCAATGGTCATCTCACATATGACTGCAAATTTTATTGTCTGTTGTACAATACTGAAAGTAAGCACTGGTGGATACAGCCGGCATATGACATCATGTACTGTCAGTGAGCCCTTCTCAGTCTGGGAATGTCATACAGGCTTAGTTCAAAGATTGTACAGGTGTCCCTCGCCATTAATGACATACTCTGGCTAGGTCCTTGTGTACTCCACACCTGCATCTGATTGTCTGATATCTATGGCTAGCATACCTGGTTATCCCCTGCAGCAGGACAGCAGGTTATAGGTATTAGTAGTGGTGGGACACTGGGTCTGGCTCAGTAGCAGTGCATACATATTGAGCATACAATGTAAGGGAATCTATACAGTAACAGATATTCATGTACCATTTATGTGTTCCCAGGGGTCTGCCATGTCACAGACACATTCCCCAAACGCTGAGGACAACCATCACGTATTTTCCAACTGGTGTCCAGAAATACACATTTGTCTTGCAGGGGGTCTACATCTATAAGGTATGTGTACACATTCTGCAAACATATGGGCACTGCAGATATCAGACAGCTACTGCATGTCCTGTTATGTGGTCTAAGGCCATGTGTCTGGAAACAGTCATGTATCTGTCTGAAACCCTCCTAGGCAGATGTCCACATCACTAGGGAATCCGGTGATGGCACACAGCATGCAGTCATCCGCAGACATGGTCAGACATAGGCTAATGGCTTTTACATGCACCTCAGATGTGTATATCACACATAACAGAAGCCCAAATATGGAACAACAGGTTACACACCTACTTATGGGTGAACCATTTGCTGTGCATTTCCCTATTTGGAATTGGTGGGTGGTGTCAGTGCACTGGTGTGCTACCCCTATAGTAACATATGGTGTGATGCATACTTGGCAGTGTTATATCTATGATGGCCATGTGGGCTATACTGTCACATAGTTTGGCCAGCTCAAAGTAGGCATTTTGCAGTGTCACCCCCCATCCATGGCTTTGGTGACTGCGTCATTGAGGACGTCTGAGTGTAGCAGACATGAACCCTTCCTTGACAAAGCCTATGTGTGCATAATGGAGTGTGTCCAGTTCGCACATGTCCTTGTTAATGTGGTTCACTTGAAATTGTGCTATGGCCTTACAAAATAGCCTAGTTAGGCTGCTGGGTCTATCATGTGACTGAGTGGGGGATGCCCCACCTTAGTGTAAAGTGGTGACATTGGTTGTTCATCAAACAGATGGGACAAAGGCGCTACCCATTCCTCCTTTCAATACAGTTCCTTATGGTGTGACAAGGTTATGCTTGGAGTCAGGTAGGATGCATCCTGTGATGTGATAGGCTCCCATGGCAGATACATGGCATGACTATCACATGGCAATGGTGACCTGTTTCCCACATATAGGAGATAGGGGAGGTACTGTGCATATCCTGATATACTGATGTGGAACACAGGGGGTGAAGCCTACACCAACTCTGTCATGCATCCATTTGCTAGCACTGGTATAGCTAGTGTCCTTACGCACCACAAATGAGCAGCTGCTACCCATGCTGTTGCAGACATATGTGCAGTAGGGAAGATGACTTTCTGTAGTGGATGCAGACTATGTAAGCACTGTGTTTGTTGTGCAGGTTTGCAGGACTTATCCCATTCTCATGTACACACTAAGGTGACATTGATCCTGAATGATCACCTGCCTATACTTTGTCTCGGACAGCAGTATATCATCCCTGTTATGGACAGTATGTAGTGCACATGTTCACCAGACAGGTGTACATATCCTAGCAGAGGATTATGTAGGCCTGTCGAGTATACCTGACTACATGCATGATATAAATGTACATATAGCATCTGTGTGTATGTGTGCATATTGGTGCCAGTCCTGAATGAGGGGCTGGGGGCTGTGAGGCTGTGTAAATCCCCCCCCCCAGGAGGATGCATTCCATGTTGGAGGTGTACAGATGGCTGAGCCTAGCTAGTTGGGTACTGTGTGAGATGGTGACTGCAAACGTGACTGCATGATGGTTGCTTTGCTGTGGAGGATGACACTGTAGGGATGCTGCAGTGGTAACCCATGTTGAGTGATGTCAACTGAAATACACCTTCACCTCATGTGTGGGTAGCCCCTGAATGCACCAAGGTGTTTGTACATCCACTGTTGATGGAATCCTGGTCATTTGTATGCTGGCATGGGTATGTCTTTCAATGTATGTTGGGGGGGGGTGTTCAACTAACCCAGGATCAGGATACAGACATGACTCCTAATACAGTTGGTGAGGTCCATATAGGCAAAATGGGCATCCTGGTCACATGTGGTGGCTGGTACCTAGCTCTGATTCGTATAGCGACATGTTAGCAATGGTGAACTGCCCCTACAGTGTCCCCTGTGCATCTTACTGCCTGTACAGCATGGAGGTGTGTATGTGTCTCATGTATATGGAAACCCCATGTCTCATGGCATTACTGACTACACTTTGTCTTCTGCATGTATGATAGGATGGTTGACCATGTAAGGCTGATCTGTGTGAGTGCACAGATTTCTGCTGTTCCCAGGGTAGGCCTGCTTGCAATGAGGGCAGAGTCATGTGTAAATCTAGCATTTAGTATCATGGCCTTCAATGTGTGCTGTACTGACACTTGTATGTTGGTAGTGATAACCTCACTAATGTTAGTAATGTAGTCACTATGGGGCTGGTGGGAAACACTGCCAGACAATGAAGATCACTGAAGTCAGATAGAGGCCTCTCTCGCAGGGCATTGTGGTCTGTGCACCATATCATCTCAGACTCACAAGTACTGGAACCCCTGGAATATCACAGGATAAATGTACACATGTTACAGGCAATCATTCCCTGAAGTTATTGCGGCATCCATTTGGGTGACAGCAGAATGCTGTGCAAGGCTAGGGACATACCTGCCTGGGGCACATAACCATTTTGCTCACTCATGCCTCACTGCATATAGTCCATGGACATACATGTCAGGTCAGGTCAGGCACACCAGCATGTACAGTGTCCAACCCATGACAGTACCTGTTGGTGGAAGTCCGTCAACTGTCAGAAAAGTGATTGTGACCATCCACATACCCAGCCAGGTCAGAGGCACACCAGTGTGTCTCCACTGGAGTCCCTTATGTGTAACATTTTTTGATATGAGTTCACACCTGCATGGCTGTGGAACACAGATGTGGCCATGTGTGGTATGTGCTCTGTATGGCTGTGTCATTCATGTGTGGCTTGGCCTCAGAGATTCCCTTTGTTTGTGGATGTGTATGTTGAGGGTAACACCCATGCACTGGCCCAGTAATCAAGGAGCCTCAATCCTCACCACTAAAACCTGTGAGGGACATGCACATTGGGAGGATGAACACTACACAGACAGTAAAGTACAATTTCCCTTAAGAGCACACAGAGATCTCAGTCAGTCTGGGGCTGATTTCTCCCTCTCTCACTCCAGATTCCAAATAAGACTCCTCAATGGCACAGCAATAGGGTTAAGATCTCAGCCAAGTGGTCAAGCCAAAACCTCCAGCACCCTCTCTGTCCAACCAGTGCTTTGTGTCCCTGCCCAAGTAGGTGACACACACACACTTTGAGATTTGATTTATATACAAACACACACACACTCCTGGGGAAGGCTGGCACAGGTTCTCCAGCTATGCCCCCTTCTACCCAGACTATATGGTAGTACCACCTGCCGCCAACCACTCTTATCAGCTACTATAAGGCCCTTACCTAGGGGTGTGCAATTCTACTGTGCAATGTTACTATTATCCAAATGGTAAGTGTGACTAAGACTAAGGCTATTAGAGTGGCTTGTACAGTGTGACCAAATACATACAAGTACTCTCAGAGCTTAAATATCTCTTAAAGAAAACCAGCCACAATTAAAAGTTTGAAATATATTTAATAATAAATAATAAAAGCACAAGACAATACTTATTAACTCAACACAGTGACAGCAGAGTTCACAATTCACAGGAAATACTTTAACATAACATAGCAGGACAGTCTCATATAAAAACAGAAAACATCTACTAATCTTGCTATATTCCAATCTACCTCCAAGAGAAACTAGGTTCTAAATAACATACTTACAAAGCAAGGCAATTACTGGTGAGTGGATGTTCTTACCAGGTCCAAGACAAGACACAAAATGCACTGACTTTCTCTTTGATATAGTTCTTAAATTAATACTACACATTAATGCTGGATCATCTCATATTGCATCATTCTTGTCACCTCTGCCTAAGTTTCCCAGGCTAGCAGGAACTTAAATTGTAACATCTCTGTTAAAAATACTTATCTCTCAGAAGCTGACAATTCTCTCTTAGAAGCTTGCCTAAAACTGAAAGTCATAAAACAATTAGCTTGGAAACCTGTAATCACCTCTGTTTTCAGACAATAAAAAGAAGCCCCTAGCCTAGACATTCTGTCTCTTAGCTGAGATAAACTAACATTATAGAACATCGTAAAACTCTTTACTTATCAGCTTATTTTCTTGAGGTTTTGCAAGTTAACTCTGTATGTCCCAATTTCTACTATGAAAACATACATTTGCATTGGCATATTGTTTATACACATGTTTGCTCTTTTCCAGCAGGGTGCACTGTGGTTCCAAACTTGAAGCTCAGTACAGAACATATAGTTTTCTTATATTTTTAAGGCAAGCATACAAATCATATTACTGAGACCTGAGGGGTGGGCCTACAGACCAGGTGATTACTACTACAGTAGGAGGCTGACACCAGAGCAGACCACGTAGACAGCCTATGAAGACGCAGGTGTAACAGCTACATGCAGTGCAATACCTCATTGCACATCACATGCAGCAAGTAGCATGAAACATCAGGATCGGGGGGCAACCCATGCTGTATTGCCAGTTGTTGCCGATACCCACAGACATACTGTGTCGATAGATGGTGGGGCTATGATGTAGGGTTAGAGGTGGATAGTGCTGGCAAAAGTGGATGTGCAGGGTTTGTACATAATGGTGAGCAATGTATGCAGTCCTGTGATGTCTTCTCCTGTTCATGCATGTCTTTCAGGTGGAATGTACAGAAGATGCAACCCAGCCTTCTCAGAAGCAGAGACCACTGCAATTACGGATGCACTGAGACTCCATCACTTGGTGCTGCTGTCAAGGAGCCATCATAACCAGCAACAATGTGCTCCCCTGTTGGCAGACCTGGTAGCAAAACTGAATAATGTGGGCCACCGGGACAGGAGCTACAAACAGATCCGATGCTGTGCTACCAATCTCATACACAATGCATGGCAAAGGGCTGCTACTGTGGCCAGGGACCATGTTTGCACAGGGGGAGGGCCTGATACAAAACCACAACTCTCAGCCACAGAGGAGTTCCTGGCAAACTTAGCGTCAGCCACTAGCTCACAGGAAAGCATCAGTACATATGTCGTGTAGGTGGGTGGCACAGAGTCCACATCCAAAGAGCATCCAGATAATCCTCCACTGGCCATCATGTTAATACTGTAACATTCATAGTGGCAGCCTCTGCTTACCTTTACACATATGTCACTTCAATGTGCATCTGTGGTTGGGGTTTTGTAATGCACACATCTGCACACATATTGTGAATATCAGCAATTTGAGTAGTATCACAGCTTGTACTGTACATGTTGATAAATGCACATATTATCCTGTACCATTGCCATATGTGTGTGTGCTGATACCTCTCCAACACAACTCCAGACATACTTCTGGTGTGGCTGGGGAACATCAACCTGTAGCCAGTGAGTATGAACTACCATGTTATGTGTCACCTATACCCTAGGCATATTAAGGGCTGCTGGTTTGCCATGCACACAACTGTTAAGTGTAACCATATTGCAATATGTTTCATGTTCATTGTGGTGGGGTTCACTGCAGTGCATCACATTGGTAATCACAGTAGCATATTTATAGGAGCTGTAACATATTCCGAAGTAGTTTTGTATAGGTGTAGCTGCTGTGCTATACAGGGGTGCATTGCTATTGTGTACATGGGTGCACTGTGTGTTAGGTGAAAGTCCATCACATACTTCAACTTCTCATGTATCTCACAGTTGTATAGTACTAGCAGCATTAACTGGATGCAGATGCACTGCATGTTCTTATGGGCCTGTCAAAGTGTGTCTGTTGTGGTCTGACTATGTGCTGTGCATGGCATCAGTCAGAAGGTGTGGTCTGTATAATGCTTTTGTGGCATCTGAACTGTGTGTGTGTGTGTGTGTGTGTGTGTGTGTGTGCGTGTGTGTGCGTGTGTGTGTGTGTGTGTGTGTGTGTGTGTGTGTGTGTGTGTGGGTGTGCGTGTGTGCATGTGTGTGCATGTGTGTGGGTGTGCGTGTCTGTTTGTGTGTGTGTGTGTGTGTGTGTGTGTGTGTGTGTGTGTGTTTGTAGGTTAAAGCATTTTGAGGCCTTTTCAACCCAGTAAACCTTCCATTGCCCTACTTTACAAGGCCTATTGATGTCATTTACCTTAGAAGCACCTTTGGACACTCTTCAGCCATATAAGCTCTGTGGTGTATGCGATAAGTACATAGCACTATAGTACATATAACGCTATAGGTAGAGGTTCTAATCTCAGCACTGACAACTTTGTGTGTGTTTGTAGGTTAAAGCATTCTGAGCCTTTTCCACCCAATAACCCCCCATTGCCCTACTTTACAAGGTCTGCTGATGTCATTCACCTTAGATGCACCATTGGACAGTCTGTAGGTATATAATCTCCATGGTTGCACATGATAAGGCCATAGCACTATAGTACAGACAACTAGATAGGTAGGGGTTCTAATCTCTATACTGGCAATTGTGATACCGTATGTTTGTGCATGCTGGTCATACTATTTAGAGGCATGTTCCACCCTGTTGACCTCCCATTGCATTACTTTACAGGGCCTGTTCATGTCATCCACCTCAGATCCACTGTTGGACACTTCCTAGGCATATAAGCTCTGTGGCGCATGCAATAAGTAGGTAGTACTATAGTACATACAAGTAGGTAGGGGGTTGAATCTCAATAGAGCTGACTGTAATACCGTGTGTATTTGTGTGCAAAGCAAATCCCCTTTGGCTGTCGTGTGTGTTGGTTATACCATTTTAAAGCCTGTTGACCCCTCCCCATGGCATTACTTTAAAGGGCCTGTTGATGTCATCTAGCTTAGATGCACCATTTGAAACTCTAGAGGCCATACCACAGGCGGGTGATGTGAGGTTACAACCACTGCCTCACTACTATTACAGAATGTAGCTCACCTTCATACTGGCATGTGCCACTGGTTATAACTGGTGTGAAATTGTCTGTAGCAGGACATCACTCTATGCCTTTCAGGGTGTCTCTTTCTCTATGCCTCTCTCTTTCTTTCTCTCTGTCACTCTCTCTCTCTTTCTGTCTCTGTCTGTCTCTCTCTCCCCCTGTCTCTGCCTGCCTATAATTGATATATTTCTATATGTTACCTATATATATGTATGTCTATCACACTCAACAGATGCAAATATATCACATATGTGCCACCTACAGATAGATGAGCATAATCCTGTCTGATGGGGGTGAGGAGAGACAATTAAGGTATACATAGCGGTCTGTATGCCAAGACATATATGGACAACAGAGTTGTATAGGCTGATGTGGGTTTAGACATGGGCTGTAATTCTGTAAGTGTAGGAGCAAGCCCAGTATGACCTTCAATAGTAAAAGTAGACTCCCTTCCAGAGCTAGTTATACTCCAGTCCAGGAGTTTGTGTGCTAAAGATGATTGGCTGATAAACCTGTGTAAACAGTCCAGCACCTCAGTGATATACTGGCTGAGGGCTCTACTGGCTGTGTGCTATCCTTATTTACCGAGTTGTATCCTGGTGTGGTTACAGAGTGCATTGGACTGAGCAGAGTATTCCATAATATGTGTGGTATATTCTACATAGCACTGTGATTTCCTGGTATGTCGGTGGCACAGCAGTATAGAGTAATGAGATGATCCACTGGCAGGCATTTGTTTACTGACTCCATACACTGCAGGGAACATATGTTACTGCACAAATTATTCTGGTGTGCACATTCTCCATTTGACTGGCCAGTGGTTCCCCTTCCCCTTATGTGTCTCTTTGTCCTTCTGTAGTCCAGTCACAGGCTTTGTCCACAGTTGCTGCTGTTATGTATTTGTAGCTATGGTGGGAGTGAGGTAGAAGTTGTAACATCACACACAAGGTTACAGACTTTACACCTCTGACTGTTCCTGTTTAACAGGCTGTCCATCATTGCACCCCTACATTTGCTGTGGTCCTCAGATGGTTTATATTGCAGTGTTATTATAAGGCTACATGTTGGCTATAGCTGTCAAACTCTTACAGACTGACATCTGGACAAGCCCATATATAACAGTCAGACACAGGCCCAGACATGGGTACATGGTTATTGCTCTTCCAAACATAGACAGTTGGTAGAACGGTTTTGTATTAGCTTGCATTTTCTTATAGGTATGCCATCTGCTTCTCAACTATCCGTCACTGATGTTTTCACATCAAACTTTATTCTTATGCAAATAGTTTGGCAGGCAAATGCAATGTTATGACAAGCAGAACAGATATAAGAGGCATGCATGTTTACATTCTGTGACACCCTGTCATTCCAGGAGTATGGATGGTGCCCACTGACTTGTCAGTACTGACACAGTAATGTGGCAGCCATTTATATCCTGGCACTACACTGACTTGCCACAACCTGATGTTCTACTAGGCACTGTGCAGGTTACTCCAAGCTATGTACTGTCCATATGTATGGTCCCCTTTCCCTCCATTGTCCAGCTTTCCTGCAGTAACAAATATTGACTTCTGGACAATGTGTACTACTCCTACCGTAGGTGTAGCTGACATGATAAATAGTTGGCACAGTCTGAAACCATGGACCCTGTCAATCACAGTACTACCATAGACCACTAAGCCACAACAGCCAACAGTAAGAGCTGTCTACTTCCTGACACTATTAGCCATGCACATGCATAGCACATTGACCCCTGCATATTGTGGAAATGGAACAATTTAGCAAGTTGATTGGGACCGTCGTGGGAATGTGTGGCCTGCTGCTATTGCCTTACAAACATAAATGTTACTGCAGCTCTATGCAAACATAAGTGTGTTGGGGGGAGGGGGGGCATACCTCTCAACTGTGCACATTTTCACAGACTGTCCAGATGTTTGCCTCATATTTTGGGTCCATTTATCAGATTATTGGGGTTGTCTTGAAAAATACTGGCATATCATTAAAGACCAAAATTAGAAATAAATGACATACATTTGAGTTTCAAACTTCTTACCCTTCAGAGAGTTAATGCAACTGCAAGACCTGTTCTAATATCACAGTCTGTTTGTAAGAGCAATATTTCATAACTGTCCCAATTTGTGGACCTTTGCCACACATTTCTTTATGGCTTTGTACAGATGACTTGCTGTGAGAGACTGAGAGGTGTGTATGGGACTCCAACATTGACATTCATGCATGTCACCTTTGACCCCAGAGTTTCTTACTCCCCCACATATACTGCAGTGAGTTTTGCCACCTTGGGGGCTACTGCATATTCTGTGGCAGCCAGTATTTGGCAGACATTTCCTGTTGTCCCACATAGCTGTCAGCTGTCTCATGCTATTCCAGTAACCCACCCCACTCCCTTGCATACATGCAGCAATACCATACATATGGTACCACAGTCTACTACTCAATTAATTTGTTGTTAAGAAGAGTGACTTACCTTATGCCTGCAGCAGTTGTGAGGACAGTGCTTTAGGGCTGACTCTGTCAGATGCATGCAGTACACAGCCTATGCATGGTAAGGTACAGGTAGTGTGATTTGTGTGGCATCCTTTTTACTGTGTGTGCAAGTCAGTGTGAGGTGTCAGCACCTGGGTCCCTAGGGTGTCAGTGTATGTGCTATGCCTTGACTTTTTGCCAAGGCTAGGGTGTACTGGGCATGCCTACATCTGCTTACAGGGACAGGCTTAGGGGGTTCCTCCTCTGAGTCCCCCTGTGCCTGTGGGGACCTTGACAATGGTGGGGGGCTGTACGTACCTTTCCTGTGACGTTCCTGCCACAGCTGTTTACACAGGATCATATTGTGTAGCATGGCAGATACCACAAACTTGTGTTCATATGTGGCTGGAGAGTACTGCAGGGCTCCACCAGATGTGTCAAGGTAGTGGAACCGTGACTTGAGCAGTCCAAACACACACTCTATGATGTTCCTAGTTTTTGCATGTGCCTTATTGTGGCATTCTTCAGTAGGTGTGTGTGTGCATTTCTGATGGATGTTATCATCCACGGTTCCAGTGCATAGCCAGCATTCACCACTAGATGGCTGTATGGGATGTCCCCCCTGGCAAATGCCTGGTACAGCTGTGATGCTTGCCAGATGTGGGAGTCATGATAACTGTCAGGGCTGCCAGCACACACATTGATGATAATGCCCTGGGCATTGCACATGACCTGGCAGTTGATGGAGTGATACCCCTTGCAGTTGACATAGACTCTACCCTCCTCACTGGGTGGTGCTTTGATGTGCACTTGAGTGCAGTCTATGTCACCCAGCACCTCTGGGTAGTGTGTTACATGGTGGAAGAGATGCATATTGATGGTCCTCTCTCAGGTGTGCCGGGGAAACAAATGTGCTCACTGGCATGTGTTAGCATGATGTCCAGGAACTGGTGGAGTACCCTGGATACGGACGCCTGTGAGATCCCCATGAAGTCCTCAGTATGTCTTTATAAAGTACCTGTAGCTAGTATTCTTAAGGCTATACTTACCTTTGTTTCCACTGGGATGGGTTCCCCTCTGTTGGCTCTAGGTCTGAGGTAAGGCCAGCAGAGCTCGGTGAGTTGCTATAGTATGTGCCTGTCCACCCTGTAGTGCTCCACTATCTCCAGCTCATGTAGCACCTAAAAGGTTACCCTTGGCCTGAACACTCTTCTCCTCCTCAGTCTGGGCCTATTGTCAGCATCATCATCATCAGTGACCTCAGCCTGCAGTGTGTACAGATGTAGCAGAGCAGCAGCAGCCCCTATAATTTTGTCTATTAAAATTTCTAAGTATGTACTCTAATAGTATGTGGGAAAATTCAGATTTAAGGGTGTGTGCATACTTTATACTGGTATGCTGCAGATGCAGCCTGTGTGATTGGCTGACTATGATACATTCTACCTGCCAGGTATATCATTGAGGGGTTTGAATGGGCCAGTGTGAGTGGAA
Organism: Protopterus annectens; assembly: GCF_019279795.1. Classification (NCBI taxonomy): domain Eukaryota; kingdom Metazoa; phylum Chordata; order Ceratodontiformes; family Protopteridae; genus Protopterus; species Protopterus annectens. The sequence continues at coordinate 84,274,926 of NC_056732.1, read as the reverse complement.
CAGAGCTTATCAATCATTTATGCTTGACTGGCTTTCCCAGGTTATTTCCCTTTTTTCTAATTTCTTCTACTCCTCAGCCCTGCAGCACTCCAAGCAAATGTGTGGAGCTAGTTTAAACATTGCTGAGTAGAAAGAGCTCTCCCATGTACACAGTCACACTTAGCATTTCTTTCACCAGATAAGCATAGATTAGCAGCCTCAGAACCCCCACCCCCCTGCTTAGCTGTGCTTAGCTGAGTGCAGACAGGTACCACTGAGCTCCAATCTGCTTAAACAAACCCAAACACACCGCCTTTTCATGCCAGCTGTCTCTTCTGCCTGTGAAGATAGGTGAAGGCTGCCAGCCTAGCCAGACAGAATTTTGTAGATAATTCTGTCCTTTGTAAATATTATTGTAAGCCACAGGCTTGTTCTCTTAAATGTGAAAAGACTGCATTGGATATTGAACTGCAAAAATGTAACAGTTCACTCTGCTGTAAGAAAGCTAAATCAAGCATTTTATGACCGTCTTTGATGTCAAAATTCAGAGCTGATATGTCTGGATGACGGAGTTCTGCCTATTGTTTTGAGACCAGAGTTAATGGCTAGAGTTTGCAGGTATCATTTCTTTTATTGCTCTGGTTCCTGACCAACTGCAAGATCAAAGGGGCTATTAACCTCTGAGAGTCTGTTAGCTTGGGAACCAGAAAGAAATGATGTAATCTGAAATGAATCAGTGGCACTGTGTTATCAATTTGAGGAGAGAAAGAATGAGAGCATTAGAGCATTTTCTTGAGAACATCCAACATCACCACCACTGCCTGTATCTATATGTAAGTAGGATCTTAGACTTTAGTGTTTCTCTTAGAAATAGCTAGGAAATAGGAAGATTAGACTAAGTGTTTTTCGTGTTGATGTCAGAACTTTTCTATGGTATTATTTTAAGTAGTTCTCTGTGATCTCTGAAGTCTTTATTTATTTATTTATTTGATATTTGTTGACCGGGATAGTCCAACTGGGGCAGAGCCCTTTTTCAGCGGAGGCCCTGGGAGAAAAGCTTCAATATACAGTAGAATAATACAAGAATTAAAACATTCTGCCATTTACACAATACTCAATAGAAGAATGCAAAAATAGTAGAACACAAATTTTGCTAAATACACAAATAGAGTAATGATAGTTAATTGCATATAAATAGGGAGGCAAGTGAGAGTTTTAACACAGATACAGTTAGATGGCAGCTTTAAAGTTGTAATGGAGTTAGAGCAGATGGACGGTAGTTGAGGGTGATGTGCGTAGGATAAGTAGGGGGGAGCAGTGGGATTTGGGGGGGTTTGCAGAGTTAGTGAAGAGGGGTGATAATGAGTTAATAGCATTTGTGGATTAGCAATTGTGAGGGTCCTAGTATGAAATAGGTGGTCTGCAAGGAGTTGAGAAAGGTTTTATACATACTGTCAAGAGTTAGGTAGGAGAGAGCAGGTCTTGACTAGCACTGTGTAGTAAGAAGTATTGTCTTGTGTTTTTATTATTTATTATTAATTTTTTTAAACCTTTCAACTGTGTCTGTTTTGTGTAGAGATAATTTAAGCTCTAGAGTACATTGCATATATATATATATATATATATATATATATATATATATATATATATATATATATATATCGTGATACTGTACCAAGTCACTCCAAACAAGTCTTGACTGTTTGGTTGCACTTAACATTTGGATAATAATATTGCACGGTAATAATTGGACACCCTTTCATAAGGGCCTTTGAGTAGCTGATAAATATTAGTTGGTTGGTGCAGTGATTTCTTCTGTATCGTCTGGGTAAAAGGGGCACAGCTGGAGAACCTGTTCCAGACTTCCCCAGGAGTGTCTGTGTGGTTGTATAAACTCTTATCTTTAAGTGTGTGTGTGTCAGCTACTTGGGCAGGGACACAAAGCACCAGTTGGACAGAGAGGGTGCTGGAGGTTTTAGCTTGCCAACTAGGCTGAGATCTGGGCCCTATAGCTGCGCCAGTGGTGCGTCTTATTAGGAACCTGGAGAGAAAGGGAGAAACCAGCCCAAGACTGACTGTGATCTCTGTGTGCTCTTAAGGGAAATTGTCGCTTACTGTGTGTGCATTTATTATGCTTTCCTTATATAGATGCCCCTCGCTGGAGTTAGTGGTGAGATTGAGGCTCCTTGATTGCTGGGCCAGTGCACGGGTGTCATACTGCCTACACTACTCTGGTTCTAGCCCTTCTACAGTTAGTGCCTGCGGACACGGTGGCCCATGTTGCAATTTAGTAAACTTAGCTCATTTACATACACTTAATTGCATATACGCTAGATACTGCACTACACCAGAGCCTATCTCCTTAGCAACCACTATAACCTGCTATTGTATGACTCTGCATGCTGGCCAGTATAATGGGAAAATTCAATAAAGCTTTAAATATCATATTTTACAATTTAAATTTTTTTGCAAACTAGCATGTTTGCACATCACTGCGCGCCACTTAAACATGGCATATGTGAAAAAAAAGTTTATTTTTTATATATTGCAATATTTTTTACATCACTGGCCATAGATTTGGCCATTTGCATGGCTACTGCACATTATACAACTCTTTATTTGAGCTCTTGCTACCCCTGTTTAACTTCCATCCTCAGGTACATGGTTAGTAACCGCATGCATTTTTCTGCCTTATACGGCACCTACACAGGTGCCTTTATGCTTTCTGGATCGCAAAATCACATTATCTGCATGTTGTTTTACCTGCAGATGAGGTGATTTGCATTCTGTGGACACCTCCATGTCTGAACAGTGTCAGGATTCTCATGCATGCCCCAAGCCTTGTTTCCTGGATTGCTCACAGCCATGTTCCATGCTTGAGCCTAACCACTATTCCTACATGGAATTTGGCTCTGTGTAAGGTTTATTGAATTACCCCTAAATCTCTATCCAAAGGTGAATTTAAAATCTCATGTTTACATCCCCTGGGAAGTTTTGAGAATGCAGTCAGGTAAACATCATAAGCACAGTACCTATGGCAACAGCCTGGATGTAGTATCTATGGAGTCATAAACACTCTTTAAACAATGTGTATTGACCTGAGAAATAGAAAAAAAAAACACACAAGGCAGATTTTTTCTCACACTTTTACAGTTAGTCAGAATACATTTTAGCATATGAACCTGACAATTCAAGATTCTAAAAATTAAAGTTGCAGAAGCTTACACTTGTTCACCAAACATATCAACTGTTTTACCATCCTTGTCAGAAGTGGAAGTATTAGAGTTAACAAAATACTTGGCAGCAGATGAAGTGATTAAAGCTACAGCTGATGGGAGGATGGGACTAGGTTCTGACAATTCCAGTTGTAACATTTCACAGTATTTTCTGAGGGACCAAGAAGACTCAGTGTTCTCCCACTGAAAACACTGGCACATTCTGAGAATAGTCTCAGAGAAAGAAAATCATTGACAAGGAGATTAAGATAACATGGTCTCCTCTGAGTCTGAATCCAGGTTCAATTTGTTATACTATTCAGGAAAAAGGGATTCTGTTAAACCACCTGATAAGGATGGTCAACTAGGACTGCCAACTGTCCAGAATTCTTCCGGACTGTCCGGAATTAAGGGACACTGTCTGGAAAAACAGAGAATGCCTGTATTGTCTGGAAAAAATGGTGCACATTTTCTTTTAGTTTAAAAAAATTACAATTTTTAGGGGCGTTCTTCTTTAAGAACACACTTTGAGTCCGGGTGCAGAACACGAAAACACTGTCTTTGCGACTGTTGTTTACATCTGTCTTCCGTGCACACAGAATGTGAATTAGAAAGAAGATGTTTGGACTGTATGCTGAAAAGCCCCAGTCAAAGTGTGAGTCCGGCTGGTGTTTGCTCTGAGTTTTCTCTAATCCAGTCATAACTGCGGCACACACAATGTTTTTCCACCTCAGCTTTAACATTTAACCTTTAACTGAGGTAAGACTCCTCTGTTTTCTGAGTTACTTTGGCAAAGATTTATGATTTTATTGCATTTCCCTTTCCATGGCTGAATAATAACCAAGTGTAATTATCAGCATTCTTATTGGAGAGAATGCCAAGTTTGGTAGTAGTTTAATTGTTCCATTTTTAGGATGACTTTGTAGTAGAATAACGGAATAGTGTATCTTGTAACACCCGATGAAGAAAATTCGGCCATTTCTTGTTGTTTCACTATGCTAGTAAGTAAGTAAATATGTGAAATATTTTCTAACAGTTTGTGTTTGCTAAGCCTCAAAAGAGCATGTTACTAAAGAACTGCAGCATTTAGCATTTTTGAAGAATACATAGTAAAGCAAATATAAACATTCATTTAAATGTTTAGGTATTTTAATAATAAAAAGGGAATGCGTCATTTTGTGAGTTTTTAAGTTAAAGCTTCAGTAAAATGAGTTGTCAGACAATCTTATGCTGTAGCATTTCCAAATCTAAGCAAAAATAAATTGGTGCTTTACAAAGAACAACATCAGTGCACCAGTTCAAATGATATTTGTCCCTGGGGATTTTCTTACTGAAGTTTCTAGGCTGCTAGTACTTATTTGCAATTGATTTGCTGTTTGCCTCTTGTTTATTTTACTTCATTATTATTGACTTATGAGTAATTGCCCTGAGGGGAACAGAAGGGAGGGGGCATTATTGGCAACCATTAGTTCTAGATGGAATGCTAGTCCATTTGCAGGATACATGAGTATGGTCCTGTGGCAGTACACAGAATGAAAATTATATCAAACCTCTAGGCCTGGAAGAGTCTCCAAAGTAGAATGTAAAACTGGTTGCCATTGCTAGATTTTAGGCTTTTTCCAGACTTCTTGCACTGAGTTTGAGATGTGTGTGAGAGGGTGAAATGCCCTAGTGAGGCTTATCAGGTGGTTACTACTTTGTTTAGGCTCAAGCCCTGTACCTTTGCTACAGGAAACAAGAGCCTGAATCTTCTACCCCAACTACCAAGCTGCATTTTTCAAGTAACTGAGTTTCAGGTGCATTTTTCAAGGAATTTAGTTTCAAGTACCTTTTCAAGGAATTGTGAGCTTCAGTGGAAAAGAAGATTACTGCTGCTCATGCTAAGTCTGTTTACAATGTCCGACTGTTTTGTTTAGCAAATGGTATCACTATTGTTGTTTGGTACTTTAAAGCAGTGTTAGTAGCACAGCAGGTAGCATACTTGCATACTGTATATTGATCTAGAAGGCTGTGGGCTCTACTCCCACAGCATATAGATGGATTGCTCATACTGTGTTGTATTTTAATAGGGTAGGGTGCTGCAGTCCTGAGTATGTCCTCTTTTGGATGAGATGCCTAGTAACTATGAACCTGTTTTCAGTTTGCCATCTATTTCCTATTGCAATATTACCCAGCTTACCATTTTTAATGTAACATAGACAGTCAATTCTTCAAGGGAAGCATACATTGATTTGTAGATGAAACACTGAAATATAAAATTGTTTGGTATCAGAAACCTTCTCATTAGTTATAGCTCTCTTTAATCTGGAATTATTTAGATGAAGTTTACTTCTGCAGACATTGTGCATACTGACTGATATGGTGGGGTCTAATGACAGAAGTTTGAGTGGCCTTTTATGGTTAAAATGTTATGAATTGGGCAGTTTTGTCATTATTGGTTCATGTATTTTGTTTCAATGCTTATTGGCAAAATGTTTAAAACTATAAATTTAACACACAGTCTAACAAGTGGTGCTATATTATACAAGGAATATAATTTAATTATTATGTACTATAATTTAATACAGTCAGGAAGGTGAATCAAAGAACTTTTGCATGGCCTTAAAAATGTGTGGAAGGGGCCTATGATTTGAAAAAGCTCAAAGGTAAACTTAATCCACCACTGGCCAGATGCATTTTCTTTGAATGTAGGTTTCAATGTTGTTTCAGTGAATGTGAGTTTTAAAGGCAAAGAAGTATTAAAGCTATGTCTGTTTTTATTGAGAGACTGCATTGCTTTAGTTAGCAAATGCGTATTAGTGTTTGTGCTGTAAAATTTAAAATAAAAGTTTTACATTACATCCAAATATCTGTAATCATTGTAGAAGTAAAGCAGAAAGCAGTATGCACACATAGCTTTGAACAGTATTTATGGCAATTGGGGGGAAATGAAGAGATAGCCAAGTAATGGGACACCAGAATGGCTGCATGGGGGAGGGGGGTACCACATTTTGCTATCACGTACATGTCCAGAATTTTTGACATGAAAAGTTGACAACCCTATGGTCAACAGCTTGAACCAGACATAATAAACTATTCCTGTTCAGTAAAATTGAAGCAGGAGAAGATATATTTTTGATTTTTTTTTTATTTTTGTTTGTTGTTTTGTTTCCTTTCAACAGGAAAGTTGGGGCAAACAGAATTTTTAATGGAAGCAACAGCTTCCACAGGGATGGGCACAATGTTCTGGTTAAGTATGTGTGCCTTCCTTGCCCATTCTCCCAGCACTGAAAAAAGTGGCAATCCCTTGCCCTCTTAAGGGACCACAACAACAGCAGGAGACACAGATATGGACCATATTGCCCTTATAGGCAATACCAGAGGAATCCAGGGAAAAAGATAAGTGATATAAAAAACTCGAAAAACCAATAAACATCCAAAAAACGAAAACCAGTGGTAAACTCAGCTGAGTCCAAAACAAAAAAGTCTATGAGTGTTGTTAAAATTTTATTGTTAGTGCTTTCATGCACCAAATGTATATGCACTTCTTCAGACAAAGATTCAAACAACACTATCACCATATATACGGTCAAAGGTTAATGATATATGATTAGAAAACAATAATTAAGAGTCAATTAAATTCAGTTTACTATTAAAAATTAAGAATTAAGAATTGAAGCTATCCAACAATAGAGAGCTTTCAACTAAAGGCATCCCAAAAGAATTCACGAACATCGCTTTCGGACAACACCAAAATTCTTCACCTTAAAAAGCTTATGAATAATAGCTAAAACTTAACTGGAATTAACGTTGCAACGCTTTTAACCTGAGGAGGCATTTTATTGAGCACATATCATTAATCCCAGGATACACATAAGCGTTCGTCCTCATTTGCCATAACAACTCTTGTTCCTCAAGCTTCAAGTGCCAAGGCCCACCCCTTGGGTTTTTACAAATCTGTTGTACAACTGTAAATAAAAAACTATGCGTGCTAAACTCACCAATGTGCTTAGCTAACGCGTTAGAAGTTGTACCTTTAGAAATAGCGTACATGTGTTTGTAAATACGCTGTTTAAGTTGACGCTCAGTTTTGCCCAAATAAAAAACGGGGCATAATTTACAGGAGGCTAAATATATAACACCTTGGCTTTCACAGTTAAAGTTATCATGAATAGAGTATCTGACCCCACTGATTTGAAAAGTAGAACCAATTTGGATGAACTTACAATAACTACAGCACCCACATTTATACATGCCCTTACTAACTTTATATTGTTTAATAGGTAATTCAAATAGAGTTTTCAACGAAGGTGCTTTCTTAAATACTACTAAAGGTTTTAGACCAAGAACTGTACTAAGATATTGGTCTTGTGAAATAAGGTCCCAATTGTTATTTAAGATTTCTCTGAGTTGTGAAGCTAAATCATTATATTGTGTCAAAAAACTAGTACCATAATTTGTGCTTTTTGTTGGAAATACATTTAATGTTACATCGTTGCCTTCAATAGGAGACACTGTAGGGGAATTTGGCATATAACCTGCAGTTAGAATTGATCCCAAAAGACCAGCAAGTCTTTTCTGATTGATTTCCCTAATCATAGAATGAATCAATTTAGATGAATAGCCTCTGTTAGAGAACATTTCACCTAACCGATTACATTCTTGGTCAAAATCGTCATCATTAGAACACATACGAGACACTCTTACCAGCTGACCTTTGACCACACCTTTCTTTGAAAAGAAAAAAAGATAAGTGTAAGGAAAAACAAGCTTTGGCCACAGCAGTCACCCACTTGCAGATGAAGCAAATTGCTGGCCTGTTGTGGTGACAAAAGATGTTTAGTCAACTTTTTTCTTTCTGTGGTGGGAAGTAGGACCAACCATTGGACCAATAGTTTGGTCCATGTTCAAGCCAAAAATGGTGCCTCTTTCCTGGGGAAACTAAGCAGCACAAGTTAGTAAAATTTCAAAAATATTGTAAAGATACTTATCCCAAATAAAATACTGTAAAAAGCACTCTAACACAGTTTACCAACCCCAGAAAGTAATTTAAACAGAATTTAGCCATAGAAAAATGGTCTTAGAATGTTTAATTCAACTTTCAAACTACCAAACACAAAAGTGCGCTTTTGTTTAAAAGTACAGGAAAGTCATATGACAGTCAATTAAAATACATACTCCTAGCCTAAAATGTATGTTCCCACACTGGAAAGTAAAACTAAAAATTAAAAATAATATATGGAAGGTTCATCCCCAAAGGAAACTTGTCTACCCAACAGCACAAGACAACTGTCGACTCTCTGAAGCATGGAGTGGATTGCTCTTTTCTGCAGCAGAAAAACTTTGAAGGGCTGGGTGCCCAAACCTGTATGTTTAGTCTGCTCAGTTTAAGCTGATTATTGATTTGGGTGCATGGAAGGTGCCTTAAAGCTTTTGAATCTGGCTAGCTGTTATATTCTTTTGGAAAACATAACCCATATGGCTTAGGCTACTACAGGAGAGATCAATATGAAGAACATATTGTCTTACTTAAGCTCAGCTGAGCCAAGAGCTATGGATATCATTGAGCACACTGTGCTCGAATATGAATATTGATACAAAGTTGTATAGATTTGTACATTCTTACAGCACAAATACTATTTGAAATATTATTTCTATTAGGTTTCATGAAATAAATATTTAATTAAGGTATGTGCTTGCAAAAAAATTGTTTAAAAAGTTTTGAATGGATTTTAATTAGTTTTACATAACATGCCATGTCATTCAACATATCTGGGTTATATATATATATATGGGGTTAATTTATGGATGTGTTTATTTTAAAGTCTCTTAATAAAGTCAGAGGAAAACTCTCAACATTAGCATTAGGCTATGTGTCCTCGGTCACTTTTATTTATTTTTCTTTACACTTTGATTTTTTTAGTCTATGCCCTTTCCTTTGTTATATCATTGCCAAAATGTGTAAGTTAAATACACAGAACTGTATTGGACAGAAGATAACAAGTTTATTATGTTGTTCCTTCTTGTAAAATCTCTGGTGTTCCTTTTTAAAGTACTTCATTCTAACTGCAATGGCAATTAATACAATGCAGTTGGATATCATTAAAATTCAAACTTTTTAAAATACTCTAATTATACTGAATTGTATATGATGATATACAGTTAGTGCTGGAGAAGGGACTCTGAACTAACATCATTTGGCATTCACTGTGGCCAGTGCTGACCGTGTGTCATGGCAAAGGCAGTCACCCACAGCTAGAATGAGCATGGCTGTAGCAACTAATTTGTTAATTTATGTCCTTGTACTTCAGTGTCTACTGAATAGGCCTAGTTGTCTTTTTTTCACTGAAAGGGTATAAACCATCAACTAAGGGAAATGAGGACTGAAAGCAAAACATAATATATACCAAGCACACAGATGTGTGTATTTGTGAAATGTACAAGATAAGAGAAGGTAACACTGACTAAATGACTGAAGAATCATGTCATGACTTTTTATTCTATAAACTAAAATGACAAATAAGTAAAAGTCTTAAACTTCTTTCCATAAGGGTAAAACAGAATACAGCAAAAGTAAGACACACATAACTGTTCTAACTGGATGAAGGATGGCTTAAAGTACTCAGTACTCAGACCACGATAGCTCTGAAATCACTGAAGAAACATTATTATTACCTACATTTGAAGCACCACATTATGTTTTAACTTTGAGTCTATACCGAACATAATATGTAAAGGCAGGTGTTGCATTTCATTTGTCCATTGTGTGCCGAAGAGAGCTACAAATAGGATTATAAGGTACGATAATTATGAAAAATTAGCCTATTCATGATAAAACAGGGACATGCTACATGGAAGGGAGTGAATGAAGATAAGCCATGAGTAATTAATTATAAATACACAATACAACATGCTTCTGAATAGAGGGCACCATCTGCTTTTACTCAAGCAGGTCCTAATTTACATCACCACTTTCAGGCTCAGCATCATTAACTTGCCAACATCCTGTGGCATATAAATATTGAGGTCTTATACTTTGCAACCTTTTAGTGCAATAATTATGGGTAAAGACAAAAATAATGGGTGGGGTGGCCAAAATCGGAGATCAATTTTAAATATTGCTCTTATAAACCTAAGAAGTTCTTTGAGTAATATATTTTGCATTGCCATGCATTTTCTGAGAGATATGAAGTCTTCTTCTTCTGGCTTTTCCCAGTTAGGGGTCACCACAGCAGATCACCTGTCCGCTCATGATTGGCAGTGGAGTTTTACAGTGTTGAGCTGCCAGCCTGGCACTCATCTTCCACAGAAGGCACACACACACTCATGCCTAAGGCCAATTTAGAGTGTCAAATCCACCTACAACATGTCTTTGGGATGTGGAAGGAAACTGGAGCACCCAGAGGAAACCCATGTGACCACAGGGAGAACATGCAGACTCTGCACAGAAGGCAGCCTAGCTGAGGATCAAACCAGAGAACCTCTTTCTGTGAGTCAGCAATGCTAACCACTGCGGCCACCCTCTGAGGTATATGAAGTCTGAATATCAAATATCTGTGATCATTTAGTGACTTCCATTCTCAGTCATTTGCCAGAAAGATCAAGCATTATGAGAAAAAGGCCAAAGTATTATATAACATTTTGGATATTGTATGAAAGTTTAGACAGTTGAGGGGTATGGGTCTTGCAGAAGTTCATAAATATCACAGACTTAATCTTCCCCTTGACCAGGTAAAAATCCAGTCCAACACCTTAACCAAGGCAGACTTTTAATGCGTGTTCTCTGTTGTCACATTATGTACCATTGACATGCATGAATTCCACCAGATAGCCATATAAAATAATTCATTGACGTTCCCAGTAATAGAAGTAGGATTAACAAGCCTGCAATTCCTAGATTCCTTCTTGAACTCAGTTTAAATAAAACAAAAAAAATATCACTCATTGAATGCCCAATAAGTATCAGGGATAGCTTGTTTCAAGACTATTCACTACTTCGTTGTTGAATGGCTTCTTACATCTTACTTAAGTGTTCATCTTTATGTCAGTTCAACCAGATCTATACACGGTTTCCTTTCTAGCTGGCAAATATTGATGTGCAGAATACACCTGATACAGCTGTATGATAAATGCAGCTTAAGTTTATGCATGATATGATCTCATGGAAAGGAAGAGTGAATAGTCAAGCAGAATAAGGATTAAACACATGAAGTAATTGCTGGCCTGTGATCAAGGGAAATCGAAAGATAGCATTTATAAGCAATCCGTCATCAAAACTCACACACGCACACACACATACAAATATTACAGTGACTTGCTTATCGGGATTAAAGCTATAACTTGTAGGTAAAATATTGGAAATACTTCATTCAGAAGACTGCATAGTAGGATACATTTCCATAAACAACATTCTGGCAGGTGTAAAAGAAATTTGCAACTATGTAAAAAATGAAATATATAGCCAAATAAGCTAACAAGCTAGAGTCCTTTTCCCCACAAAACCCTCTTCTGACACAGACAAAAATGATGAAGCATAGTAAAATGGTTTACCTTTGAACAACTGAAGCGCAACTTTTTGACTCACTATTTTTTTGAAAGATTACTAACAAAAATGGTGAATCAAAAAAAAACAAAAAAACAAAAAAAAAACAAAAGAACTTTTTACATGGGGGGGGGTTGTACTCCAATGGGGGACTAAGCCTCCCACACCCCTTTAAACTGTATACACCAACTTCATGGTCACAGCACAGTGGAAGAAAAGGGTAAAAATCCATGAAGACCACATCATCAGCTCACACTATACAGCACTGAGGTGAAGCTCACCACAACAGTACATTTTTGGAGTAAGGACACTTGTCAAAAAAGCCACCGATAAAGTGTAGGTAATCCTAATAAATATTAACTGACAAGTTTGGAGACTTTTTGGAAAAATTGCATAACTAAACTGCAGAATGACTACACATCTTGCTTGCTCTGGAAATAGTGTTGACTGACAAAATATCGAATACATTTAAACACATTTTAAGACTAGAACACATAGCAGATTCAGAAGGTAAATAATTGAGAAATAGAAAACCGGAGCTAAGGATCCTTTACACAAACCACAGAAGTGTTTTCCAAAAGAAGGAAGAATGTCTCAGTGCCATGGAGGAAAACACAGAAGATGCAAGTGTATCAGATGAACCTCGGTTAAAGGGTAAAGAGTGGAGTCGATATTGAACATTACACTTTTATCCAACAGCTTCAGGGCAGACATAATACCTGGAGTTGTAGTAGTGGATTTAGAAATTATAGGAATTGAAGCAAAAAAAAAAAAGTCAAACCAAACTACCTTACTTTACTGTTAATTTGAAAATGGATGCGAGGTGGACTTTTCTTTGTAGAGAGAGACCTCCAAATGTATCAGAACACAAGGGGAATATCCTGCCAGTTTTACTTTATGAAACACTAATTGCAGATAACTGTGCAATCCAGGGAAAATTTAAGCTGCTAGGATTAGACTTGACAGTGATGGAAAACAACCCCAATGAACATGAAGCTTTTAGGTTTATTAGTGCAACTTTCAAGCTTATAACCAACTGAACTTCAAGAAGCTTGATTGCCTTAACTACATGCTCATATTTTTTACTTCTCAGATATCAAGATTATTTTTGAAGGACGTTAATCACCGACTTCTTAAAGGAACAGAGGAACAATACTAGGCAATCAGTCTTAAGGATCACAACATGGCTGGTCAGACGCACATTTAAGCAGGCACCCAAAAGTCCATGCCACCTTTTTCAAACCCTTAATATTATGCACAAACCAAGTGGTGCTATCATCCAGTCAGTCAGGTAAAATTGTCTGGGTTTGGAATGTATGAAACACCCCTGATCTTGTGTGAGTAGATTCAGTCAGTGAGGAAGCTTGTGGTAATTACACCGGTCTATTCTAAAAGTAGGGAGAACCACTGTTGCCTGAACCAGAAGGGAATCACCGCACTGATCTTGATGGATTCCTTCTGAGTTTTCAGAAGTACCCTAGATGTTAGTAAAAAGGGTAGAAAAGCAAACAGAAACATTCCTGTCCAAGAAAAAGAAAATGCACACCTCTCTACACTGTTCTTTAAAACCTTTTTTGAGTTGAGGCATTACCTAGGGCATCAGCCATTTCACTGTGCTGTGAACAAACCATGAGCCGACATATATGCAGTTCTGATTCTTATTGACATCTGTAAGAGATGGAGCCAAGCTACTGTGAATATTTAATTCTCATACGAAATATTACTGGTGTCTGTGTAGACAAACTGAACACCAGATAGTTGTAGGACTTATTCTACTATTGTCACAATGCATGGAATACAAATACATTTTCTTTCTCTACTCAGATATTCATTATATGGGGTCTATATTGCAACATCGAACGCTAAAAACAGCGAACAATGTTTCAACACATTTTCAGAGAAAGCTGAAAATGTCAAATCCACAGAACAGCGATTTCTTTCCTAGGGAAAGAAATCGCTGTTCCAACCCCCGCAAAAAAAAAAAAAAAACATTGAACACTTCCATAACATACACACATACCCTAATCCTAATTATACTGCCCCAAAAACCAGTAAACAACTAAATAGACATATGCACATAACCCAACCATACATTTAACGAAAAAAAAAAACAATAAACATTTTAAACCATATGTACTTAGCTTAACCTGCACCCAAACCCTAAGGTCAGTAACTCTCGCACATTTACATAAACAGTTCCAAACACATACACACTTACCTTAACCCTAATTCTACCCCCCAAAACAAAAGTAAACAGCTGAAAGCACATACACACGTAACTCAACCATACATCTAACACAAAATATAAATCAGTAAACACTTTCATACATATGCATTTACCTTAATCCGCACCCAAACCCTAAGGTCAGCAACTGTTGCACAATTACGCTCGGGAGCTATACCGGACAAGAGACCACACTACACTTCAGAACACGACAAAACAAAGAAGTGGTCAAGCGACTTCTTTCCCAGGGAAAGAATTCACTGAATAGCCGCTTCGCTGTTTTGCCTGTTCGCTCTACATGTGTCGACAAAAACACATTCGACAAAATGCATTTTCATTGTACTCATAGAAACCCCATTATATGTTATTACTAGTTACAAACTTCTGTTTTTAATAGTCAATCAGGTACACCGTTCTACTTTAATGACTTGCTTAGAATTCTGTAGTATACAAGTGGAAATGACAAGAATCAAGCCCCGGCAAACAACTGTCTGTGTTATCCATTTGGTCAATGCTGTCTTATTTGCTTGTAAATCTTTGGTTCTATTCAGAGATGTCAGACAGTTCCAAACAACTACATGCAATGAAATTCACACGTGTTTGCTGTTTAACAAAACAAAAAACTATCAAGATGCATTTCCCTTGAAAATGACTGTCCTGATATTTATACTTGTTTTCTTTAAAGATGCGCCAGAGGTCATGAATATTGTCTGACTGCAATGAAATATATCTTCCACTTTAGGGTCGAACATCATCTCAGAAAAACTGTGCCGATCCTGTATGGAATGAACAAATCGTCTTCAAGGAGATGTTCCCACCACTTTGTAGAAGAGTCAAAATTCAGGTGTGGGATGAAGGCAGTGTAAACGATGTTGCCTTGGGAACACATTTTGTTGATCTAAAAAAAATTTCTAATGAACAGGATGGAGATAAAGGTAACTTACTTATCTGGTATTTTTAAATGAACAAAGCTTAATCTTGTCAGCCTTCAGAGTAACAAGCTTCGGAGAACAATGATGCAAACAGTAATGTATGTCAGAGATAACACTGTCTCTCTGTTCATGTTTCACCATGTGAGTTAAATGTGAATTAATGTTCCCATTCTAGTGAAAATGACTGAAACTAGTATTTTAGGTGAAATGTGGGACAAGCCTCCATTAGAAAACATGTACTGTGCTTTCCGTTGCACAGTTTTTTTAATTAGTACTATATAATTTAAGATTCATACCTCACCGGGACCTGCCAATTATGTCCAAATCAATTTAATTCATTAGAATATGACCAATGAGTTGTTTCTCACTGAAACAGTCAACAAAGACAAAAACAGAATCTATTTGTAAGTTAGGATCAGGTAAAAGAGATTGTTTCCTAGCTATAGCACTAAAGTCTCGAAAACTGTATTATCATAAAGATAGCTCTCTTATGAAGCAACACATCAAAGATGAATATGACTGCCACTGAAATGTCAATACAATGCATATGACTGCCATTGAAATGTGATATAATGCATCTCCCATGATTTGTAGCCTTGTGGTTAACAAATTAGTATCCAGCAACAGTACAGAAACAAGTAAAAACAGAAAGGAATTATAATTTATTCACTGTATGGAGTGACAGATAAAAAAGATATTAGGACTAACTACTGAGTATCCCAGTGTTTGAGTATTAGAAAAATGCAGTAGCACCATTAATCCCATTAATCAATGCTTCAAAGCTCTGTCCCCCAAATTCATTCATGTTTCAGAACACTATGTCTGGACATAATTCTTCTAATTGCGAGAAATGCATGTACAGCAGTAACCTGGAATCCATGCTCTCTCATGTCTCAGTCAGTACTCCTGACAAAGAGGAGATTGCCACACAAACACCACGCCTCCCACATCACATAGCCAAGCACAGCACACACCAACCTATACAGAGGTCCTCAATAAAAATATATCTAAACAGCAAAGACCTCCAAAACACACTCACAAACATTCCACACAAAACACATCACAGACAGCAGACAACACACCAGTGTCTCACAAACACAGTGGATAAGACAAAACAATAACTCATACAGCCCATAAAGCACAACATTAAACCAAACATACTAGTCATTGGTGACTCAGTTGTGAGGCACACTGATGTCCCCCTCACCAGGCTCAACAAGGAGAAGATCACAGTCAATTGTCTGTCAGGTGCAAGAATCCCCCACATCACGCACGCAGTTAAGTTTCTCCACAACAGGTGCAAGTATGACTCTGTCATTGTTCATGTTGGTGTGAATGACTTGAGATGTACCTCCCTGGACTATATAAAGAGAGACATGATTGAACTGTCAGAGTATGTGTCCCAGGCAGGTATGACCCTAACCCTAAACATCATCCTACCTTCACCAAGAATGATACCACAATACCAACAAAAAATAATTGACTTCAACAATTAGCTTAGTTTCTGGTGTCATTCCAAGGGGATCCAGTATCTGTCTGCCTGGGATGCCATGGTTGACAGGCCTCAATGCTTAGCCAGAGATGGCCTCAACTTGTCACCTGGATTCTGGCCAAGGCTCTTGCCTCCCCCATTGTGCCTTTTTTAGGCAATGTCCCACAGGCAAATCTTCCAACATAAAAGATCTGTCAAAAAACAAATTGAAAGTCCTGCTGCTTAACATTAGGAGCCTTAACCTGAACATGCACTCACTGGAGGGTCTCCTAGCACTGAAAGATATTGAGATCTGTGCAGTCATGGAAACTTGGTTCAAGGCTGCAGAGAGCACCCCTGCCTTACCAAGCTATACCTCATTCCACACATTCTGACCCCAAAATAAGGTTGGGAAGACTAAGGGTGGTGGAGTTTTTATTTTCATTAAAGACACTTAAAGACAAGCACACCTCCAGACTGGTTTGCCGGCATGATGCACTAGAACTTCTCCAGGTGCAATTTTCAATTGGCAAGACACACGTCCAAGTTATAGCCATCTATAGACCACCCTCTATGACTAAGGACACCCACTCCTCCTACCTGTACCTACTTGAGTCCATCAAGGTATCCTCTAACATCCTGATCCTTGGTTACTTCAACTACTGGGTGAACTATTCCTGCTCTAATGCACTCACCCAACGATTCTTTGACTTCATCAGTTCTAATGGACTAGACCATCTTGTCTCATCCCTAAGAGGAGATAGCATTCTAGACTTGGTTCTCATCAACATGGGTGACCACTGCAACACCTCCATAGTGAGATCTTCCTTGGGGAGATCAGACTATTGGTCTGTCTCATTTGAAGTGTCTGTCCCATCCAACCCCCCCCCCCCCACCATAACCAGGCCTAAAAACTTCTCAAAAACTGACTACAACCTTCTAAGGGAGGGTATCAATACCTTCACACCACCACCACCCCTCTCAGAGGATGCAGCCAAATATGCTGAACAATATGGCAGTGCAGTATACAAGCACCTGTGCAAGTGCATGGACTCAGCAACAGAACTAAAACCTGGTCCTCAAGGAAACACAGATCTATGTGGTAGATATCCTCTATCAACAGGCTTTACAATAAAAGGAAGAAACTGTTCTCCAAGGGTAAAAAGACACAGATTCCCAACTGGAAAAACTCCCTCCTTAGTCTCAACAAGCAAATTAGATCACTAGTGAAAACCTCCAAAGCCAATTATGAATCAAAACTAGCCTCCAAAACAAAGGCTAACAACAAAGCCTTTTCAGTTATGTCAGAAACCTTCATGGCAAAGCCCAGGTTTGTTCCAAATTAGTTCTTAATGGTACCACTTACACTGATCCTGCTTGGCTTAGCTAACCTGCTAGGTTCAGTGCAAATATCACCCCCTGCTCCCAAAGGCCCATTCATCATCCTCGATACTTGCCTCATACCTCACATCTCCATAGATGAAGTGTTAAAGGCCCTATCCAAGACAAAGAGCACAGCTTCCATGGGATGATAGTATCCCAGGCTGTATTCTGCAACATCTCCAGCAAGAAATAGCCTCGCCATTGAGCACCCTACACAACCATAGCCTACGTACAGGCTTCATTCCAGCAGAGTGGAGAACTGCCATTGTCATCCCTTTACACAAAGCTGTTGCCACTATTGACCCTGGAAATTATTGCCCCATTAGCTTGAAAAGTCTGATCTGTAAGGCCATGGAGCATATTATTATGGACCTCATAAACAAGGACACGGGCAATCTCCAAGCACTTGACCCAACCCAATTGAGATTTGTCAAGGGCAGATTTTGCCTGTTGAACCTGGTTGACTTTTTTTGAGACTGTCACCAAGGCACTGGATGAGAGAAAGTCAGTACATACAGCTTACCCTGACGTGGCCAAAGCCTTTGACACAATCCCCCATGTGGGCATCATTGAAATGTTAACACAACTTGGTGTAAATCCCTGTCTCATCAGATGGGTGGCCAACTGGCTCACTGATAGGACCCACATGGTCAAAATAGGTGCTACCACCTCTGACAGCAGACCTGTCACTAGTGGTGTCCCCCAGGAATCTGTCCTGGGACCACTGTTGTTTGGCATCTATTTCTCAGAGGTTCCGGCAAAGGCAAAAGGCCTGTGGCTGACCAAGTTTGGTAATGACTGTAAGTTGGGTGTTGTCATTGACTCCCCAAATGATGTTAACATACTTCAAGATGGTCTCAGAGCAACAAATGACTGGTGCCAAAGTCATGGCCTTAAGTTAAATGAAAAAAAAAATGCATTATCATACCATTCAGCAAAAACATGGCCTCTACTGTTTACCACATTAATGGCAACCCCCTAAGCATACAACCTGTAGTGAGAGACCTGGGTACACAAGTTGATAACAATCTCACATTTGACTATCATGTAGTGGCAGTGGTCAGAAAAGCCTTTTAATTGGCTCATCTCATAAGTAAATGGGTTGCATCCAGGAAAAAAGGAGGTTATTACCTCACTGTATTCCTCCCTCATTAGGCCAATAATTGAGGACAATGCCCCATTTGGTATGTGCCTCTTCAAACACCTGCACCAACTGGAAAGACCACAGAAATACCTTGCAAAGAGAATCCATGGCCTCCAACACCTGCCCTATGTGGACATGTGGACAGGCTCAAATCACTATCACTCTACTCTTTATTGTACAGATTGCTCAGAGGTGATCTGTGTCTCGCCTACAAGGCAGTCTCAGACCCTGCTCTACTAGAGACGCTCCATATCTGTAAGTCTAACTACTCGAGTAGTACCCATTCGAAAGGCTTAAATCTAATATGTGACATTAACAAAACCTGCTGGAGAAACAAGTTTGTCTCCCAGAGGCTGCCCTGTCTCTGGAATAGACTCTCCATACACATCAAACAAAGTATGTCACTGACCCTCTTCAAACACAACCTTGATGAGTGGAAGGGTAAGCACAAATTTGTCCAGAGGTTCCACCTGTATCCCTCGTTGACAGGGGTGACAGGTGCTGATTGGGGTTTCTTTTTCGGGGATAAACTCTTGGCTATGCTTGTAAGGGCCCTAGAGCCATTAGCCTAGTAATCTCCTATGATCCTATGATTCTATGTTTTGAAACAAACCGTCATATAGTTCAGATAATATGTAGGTCATGTGATCACATCTCTTAAAATGTAAATAGCTTACAGCAGCACCTAATCAAAACTATGGGTGAGGTCCTTAATAGCGGAGACAGAGGAAGCATTCTGTCAATAGAATCTTATCAAACTACTGCTTAAAGGCTCATAATGTATTAAACAATTTGCATTAATATTAAGACAGACAAAATGTATGTTTTTTCTGATTCCAAATAAGCGAGCGTAATATAAATAAATATCAAGTAGTACTATCTACAGGAAAAATAAATTAATGTCCATAGTTGGGCAGTAGCTTACATTTGTGATAACTCAGTTCAGCAAAAGATTCTTGCTAATATCAATTTGAAACAGAACATGCCTTCAACCGAGAATGTAGTCATAACTTGAATTGCAGCTTTGTATATCAATTATAAACAGTTGAATTCTATGAAATATAGGAATCTCAGCATTGTATGGACAGATTGTAATAAAGCATTTGACAGTATTCAGCACTTCTAGATTATAGAATGCTTACAAAGGCATAGGATCTATCACACATTGATACATTTCATTGCAGTTTCTATGACAAAGTAACAAACCACTTTGCAAGTTAACCCCACCCCCAAAAAGGACAAATTATAATCAAGGGTGTGAAAATTCAGTGTACAATATATCCTAGGTGATTCTTTGTGACCCTTTCTGTTTTGCCTTGCCCTTAATCCATTAAGCTGTTTACTTAGCAGCCTTTGTCATAGAGCCAGTCTGACTCCATGAAAAGTGTCCTGTCAAAAGATGTCCAATCAACCTTTATTTTCACTATTAGTGTCTGGGTGTTTTATTTATTTGTTTATTTATTTATGAAATTAATTTATTTTTTGGCAGCAGAATATACTTTACTTCATGAACAGGGGAAAAAAAGCAGTGTCCATGAAGCAACAACAAAAGTAGTATTACATATAACCTTCTAGAACATTCTAAGATTCAGTAGCCAGTGCATACAGAAAAATACATCAGTAGTTATTTAGCAATTCAGATTTCAGGTCACCTAAGATGCCATTAGCAAGTCCTTTGTGATATCATTAATAAGTCCCTTTAAGTAAAGAAAGATAACAGCTGACATGGTGGACAGTAAATGTAGTATGCATTTCTGTTCATCAGCTGTGAATGCATGGTCATGTGGGAACTCACCAAATATCCAGAATCTGAGATGATATTGAGGTGAAACTGGCTTTCTAATAGCCATGGAAGTAGCCTTATGACATTGAGACAAAATGTCCATCACTGTAAAGCAGGATCAGAGCATATGAAAGTGATCAGCCTTGGTTGTCCCACACCTCCAACACTGTATTCCCCCTTTAGCTCTCTGAAAGAGCTGTAGCAATGTGAGGTTGCCCAGATGTACTTTTTTTTAAATGGGAGAAGTAAACTGGATGTAAGGAACACGAATTGTGGCCACAAGTTTTCAGGTTCAGTCCCGTTATATAAAGCCAAATCCATGTGCAGTCTGTCTCTCTCAAGCTCTGTAGAGCTCTAATCATCTACAATTGTATATAATGCAAACCTTAAATGTGGCTTGGTTCCCACTGGGTCATGTAAAATAACCTCTGCTAGGCTGACTACTTGTACATATTGCTGCCAAATAATATTTGTCCCCAATATTTCTGGTTATATTCCATTAGAGATGAAGCACCCCACCAGTAAGGTAGATAATAAACCAGTGGAAAAATCTTTTGTCCAGTTGATCAAAAGATTGGCCTCCCATCAGTGCCTCACATGTGTTTGCCCATATGCTTCTCCATTTAGATACCATGCTCAGAAATAGTTTATGCTTTGCCAACAGTGTATATAATTTATCCTATGTACTTCCCACATCCCAACATTTCCTATCTGTTTAGTTAATCCTAGCTGGAGCAATATATGACTGAATTCAGGAAGACCCACAGAGGGTGGGGTCCATACCTCCTGTGCACAACATTTGCTAGTTCCTTCACTTGATCATATCTTTGAAAATCCAGCAGTCCCAGCTCACCGTGTGTGTGTGTGTGTGTGTGTGTGTGTGTGTGTGTGTGTGTGTGTGTGTGTGTGTGTGTGTGTGTGTGTGTGTCTGTGTGTGTGTGTGTGTATGTGTGTGCGTGCGTGCGCGTGCATGCGTGTGTGTGTGTGTGTGTGTGTGTGTGTGTGTGTGTCTGTGTGTGTGTGTGTGTGTGTGTGTGTGTGTGTGTGTGTGTGTGCGTGTGTGCGTGTGTGCGTGTGTGTGTGTGTGTGTGTGTGTGTGTGTGTGTGTGTGTGTGTGTGTGTGTGTGTGTGTGTGCATTTAGAAGCTCTGAACTGTCCCTGATTTTGCCTCATATTTTATCTGTATTCTTGTAAAGTTTTTGGTGCTCACGCAAATCATCAAGGATTGCAATTACTAAATAATGACAGACTTAATAGCCTTCAGAAAAAGTATGATGATGCAAATTCTGTTATTCTAGCAACTTTCTAAATATATATATATATATATATATATATATATATATATATATGTATATATATACAAAGTTATAAGTGCCCTTAATTATGATCTTTTATTTATCGTTTTGTTTTTTTTTGTTTTTTTTTTAGCTTTCATAGGTTCATAGGCAAGTTGCCTTTGTGGGACATTTTAGGCCTAGCCAATTACCCTTTCAAAGGTGAGAATCAAACCCTGTGCCTTGTGTCTGTGAGGTAAACACCTTAACCACTTTATCACCCTCCAACTCCCCAATCATCAGTTGGTACTACAATAATGGAAATGGCACCTTTAAAAATGTTGGTTGGGGTGACCATCCAAATGTACAGTGAAAGGAGAGCAGCAATATGTCAGTGAACAATTTTTTGTATGTTAACCCCCTAAGTTGCTCATGTCACCTTTCATTTTTTTCTTCCTTTGCCCCCCTTCTCTTCCTTGGTCTTCTCATTTATTTCATGTTTTCATTGTAATCTATGGTATTTCACCTTGATACTTGAGCTAATTTATTGAGGGATATTTGGTCTAAAATAGCATGTGATTGATTCCACTCTTGCAGCTGAGAGGGTAATCACTTTGATGAGCATATTTTTTTAGTCCAATACATCTCTTGGATACACTCCTACTTTTTTTCCATTCTCATTATTAACATATCCTGACTTCATTTATTATCCTTACATTTGAGATATGTGTAGCATTCAACCATAGTCACGGATTGTTCTTTGTATTTATTAAATGTAAATGTCATACTTTTTTCCTCTTACTTCCCCATATGATTGATGAAAGGTTAATAGAGAAAGTTTAAAAATTGCCCACAGAGTGTTTACTTCCTGCTCCTGCTCCCTGGATTCCTAGCAAAACTCAGAACTCACATTTTTGACTGTGCTATTATTCTGGGATATTTAAACACTAATAGGTCTAATCTCTTCTTCATAAGAGAGCTGGTCATAGCTAGAGCCTTATATTCTATTCTAACCACACAACAGTCAGAGTAAAGAGTGTGGATCATCTCAGCAATAATAACTACATTAAGTAGCTGTTGCCTTATTAAAAGAAATCTAATTTGTTTTCAGAATCCATTTTAGGAGGAAAATCTGTAAATTCTGCACTTTGTGGATGCATATGCCTCCAGTCATCTATCACATATAAGTGTTTCATTCAATTCTTTTTCATACAACTGGAACAATTAGGTTTAGTTGCTAGCAGCTTGTTAACCTTGAAATCTATTGTTGCATTAATGTCCTGTCCAATCACTACTGGAAGATGTATGCCATCCCTCCCCCAATGTGTATCAACTCAGAAGGGGAGGTTAAGAGATAGTGTCAGGTCCTCACTGCTGCATCCACAAAAGTTATTGATTATTAGTGTGATGCCCATGCACTGGCCCAGTAATCAAGAGCCTTAATCCTCACCACTAACAACAGTGAGGGACGTACACATTGGGAGGATGATAAGTACACACACAGTAAAGTACAATTTCCCTTAAGAACACACAGAGATCACAGTCAGTCTGGGGCTGGTTCCTCCCTCTTTCTCCAGATCCCCAATAATACTCCCCACTGGCGCAGCTATAGGGTTAAGATCTCACCCTAGTGGTTAAGCCAAAACCTCCAGCACCCTCTTTGTCCAACCAGTGCTTCATGTCCCTGCCCAAGTAACTAACACGCACACACACACACACACACACACACACACACACACACACACACACACACACACACACACACACACACTTTTATATTTGATTTATATACAACCACTCCTCAGAAAGGCTGGCACAGGTTCACTAGCTATGCCCCCTTCTTCCCAGACTATAATGTAGTACCAGCTGCCACTAACCATTCTTTATCAGCTACTATAAGGCCCTTCCCAAAGGGTGACCCATTCTACTGTGTAATGTTACTATTATCCAAATAGTAAGTGTGACCAAACTTTTAAGGCCATTTAGGAGTGGCCTATACAGTGTCACCAAATACACATGCAAATAGTCTAAGAGCTTAAATATCTCAAAACAAACCAGCCACAATTAAAAGGTTTAAATATATTTAATAATAAATAATAAAAGCACAAGACACTAGTCAATAACTCAACACAGTGACAACAGAGTTCAGAATCACAGGAAATATTTTAAAACAACATTGCAGGACAGTCTCAAATAAATACAGAAAACATCTAAACTAATCTTTACTGTATTCCTAGCTATATCTAAGAGATATTATGCCCTAAAAGACTTACTTACAGAGCAAGACAAGTGCTGATGAGAGGATGTTATCGGATCCAAAGATACATACAAATTGCACTGACTTTCTCTGAGATATAGTTCTTAAATTAATAATACACATTACTGCTGGGTTGGCTGGATGGCATCACTATTTGACATCTCTGCCTTCAGTTCCCAGGCTAAGAGAAACTTAAAATTCAACACCTCTGTGTCAAAAATATTTATCTCTCAGAAGTTGGCCTAGAATTGGAAGTCGTAAAACCAGTTAAACACTTTTACCTTTGAAACCTGTAATTATTTCTGTTTCCAGACAATAAAAAGAATTTCTAGCTGCAGACATTCTGACTCCTAGCTGAGATAAATACCATTGTAAACAATTCACTTATTTTCTTAGAGTTTGCAAGTTAACTCTGTTCTTTTCAAGTAGGGTACACTGTGGTTACATTCTTGAAGCTCAGCACATAACATAGAGTTTAACACACACTTCTGCACCAGTAGTTTAATATACACATAACATATAGTTCTCTTACATTTGTAAGACAAGCCTGTGGTTCATATTAATACTCACAAATTACATATGTTTATTTACAAAATTCCAGATAGCTGGGCTGGCAGCCTCACAATTAGTACTACCAAGCACCCTCCTTTGTCAGTTTTGCCAGCCTAAGGGAGCTTCTGAATAATATTATCACTCCCTTGCAGGGTTTATTCCTGTAAAGTCCCACATACAAACTGTCCCATTTAGCAAGTCTAATTATAGCATTTTGTTTGGACAACATTGTTTCCTGTAAACAGACCACCCCCTACCTTCAAAGTTTGGATATAATTTAACATGATGTAGACTGATTAAGTCACAGACTTCTTACCCTTTATATGCCATGCAAGAAGTTTCAGTTGATTACACAGAGCAGCTATATGACTCCCTATCCTAGAAGGTTATCGCAAGACCAACTGATGTGATTAGACTGCTCCTCGAAGGTGGGAAGAAAATTATCCACCAAAAGCAAAATACACACACAAGTCTTAGACCCCCCCCCCCCCAGCCTGAGACTCTACTAAACTGGGCTCTTTTAATTGAAAGGTGAGATCCCTATGCCTAGCACACACATATTGCAATTACTCTGAAGAATGACGGGGATTCAGCCAAACATAAAAAAACATAAGCCCCCATATAGTTACATTTATTTATTTATTTATTTTACATTTGGTTACTGGGAAAGTCTGACTGGACACAAGTCCTTTAAAGTGGAGGGCCAGGGAGAAAAGCTCCAACTATAATACAGATTAGTAAGGTATAATAAAACAGGTAAAAATCATAACAGTATACATTTCATATCAAATAATACTAAGATAATAAAACTCTAGACTGTACATAACTAAAAGTAAGATAATAAATAGTACTCAATACAGGTAAAGTGATAAGACACCTTAAATTGTTCAATCAAACAAAACATTCAGTCTGATATAGTATTATAATAATGTAAGTATACACCAAGTGTCTGTACCTAGAAGGAGTAACAGCTGAGAGTACGAGAGAGGTATGAGGAATGAGACTTGCAAGATAAAGAGAATTTCACAGCCTGAAAATAAGAGAGGAGTGTTTGCACTAGAGGAGCAATAAGCAGATGGAGTTAGACTAGCCTGGGGAGTCATGATTACAAATCCAATTAGCTTGTAGCTGTGTTTTTAGAGATTCCGTGAACTGAGCTAAGGACATTGTGGCTGATATATTAGTGGGCAGAGTGTTCTATTGTTTTACTATACAATGTGAATAAAGGGAGGCTCCTGCAGAAGTGTTGACTTTAGTTACTCGAAGGAGAGGCTTATTGCTGGACCAAAGGACCCTAGTGCTGGAGTAAGGATGTATTAGGTTTTGTAGTGCAAGGGTTTTATCATGGTAGTAAAGAATTGTATGGGTTAGTATAGGCTGGTTATAAAGTAGAAGATGGGGAAGTTCAAGCCAGTTGAGTTGTTTAAGGGCTGAGCAGTGGTATGTTTGATGTGGGGTATTGGTGGTAAACTTTGCAGTTTTGTTATAGCAGGCATCAAGTTTAGTTAAATCCAATTTTCTAAGATTGGTGAGGATGAGGGAAGCATACAGAAGTGCAGAGATGAGATGTGCTTGTGCTATTTTATCCCTGGTGCTGTTTGTGAGGAATTGTTTGTTTCTATATAGTCCCCTCAAATTTTTGTGTACTTTCTTTATGGTGAGTGAAATGTGAGTGTCAAATTTCATGTAGCAGTATATCTCAACTCCTAGAAGTTTTGTGTGAGTGACAGCAGAGATAGTTGTTTTATTGTTAGAAATGATAGTAAACGTGAGTATGAGAGTGGAGTGATTAGTAGGCTGGAATATAAGAAGTTTGGTTTTATTTGGGTTAAGTATTAGTTGTGAGTTGGTAAGCCATTTTTCTACAGAGAGAGAAAGGAGGCCTGCATTTGAATTTGCAGTTCTTGGAGGAAAGGAGAGGAACTGATTAGTGTTGAGTCATCAGCATGTTGGATGACTGAGGCATATAGAGAAGAGGTATTGAGGTTGTTAGTGAAGCTAGAGAAAAATAAAGGACCAAGGATGGAGCCTTAGGGAACACCTACTGTGAATGGTAATAGAGTTTTTGCCTCCACTGTACTGCTTGCTGTCTACCTGTTAGATAACTTTGAAACCAAGTAATGGTGGGTGTACTAAGATTCAGTTCAGAGAGGGATTTTATCAGTTTGTTGTGGTTGACTATATCAAATGCCTTCGAGAAGTCAAGAAAGACAGCAGAAACATAGTTGCCATTATTTCTGTGGTTGTTTACTATGTGAGTGAATGACATAAGGGCTGTTGTGGTTATGTGATATGGTCTAAACCCATGTTGGGTATTTGTGAGAAAGTTGTGGGTGTTGACATAATCCATGATTTGTGTGTGTATACACCTCTCCAGTAATTTGGACAGAGGTGACAGTATTGCTACAGGCCAATGGTTAACTCTTTTGAGTTACCCCCTTTGTAGAGTGGAATAATGTGAGAAATGTTAAAGATTTCAGGGATAAGATTTTAAGATATTGAACAGTTGATAAGAATGGATGCAGGGTATGCAATGGCATCAGCAGCTATTTTCAAATATTCAGCTGGGAGTTCATCAGTGGCTAAGGTGGTATGTTTTAGCTTCTTAAGAAGTTTCTTAATTATGTCAGTAGAGACATGATGAAAGGTTAAGCCATTGTTTTTACTATGGCAATTGGGTGGTTGATTGGAGGATGGACTGCCTTCTGAGTTAGCTAGAGCAAGAATGGATTCAGTGAAGAGTTTATTGAAATGGGTGGTAACACTGAGTGAGGTATCAGTTATGGTAGGAGGGTGAGTACCTGATTTTCCTGGAAGAAGAATGTTGTTATTGGCTGTCCAGAATTATTTTGGGGTGATTTTGATATTTACTTTATATATTGTGGTAGTAGCTAATTTTGTCTATTTTGACACATTTCTTTGACTTGTTACAGAGTTCAAGATATGCCTGTTTGTCTGCATGGGATCCAGTTTTGTGCCAGTGGGCCCAGTCTTTATCTCTTGATTTCAGCAGAGATATAGTCTCTTTGCTCATCCAGGGAGCATAGTTGGAATTGACTCTGATAGTTCGAGGAGGGGCCTGAGAGTTTAAGATATCTAAGAAAGGAAAGATGAAGTACTGAACAGCTTGTCAATGTTGAGGTTCTTGAGAGGAGTCCAGTTACATCCTTTTAGTGCACTAATAAAAACAGATGGATTGAAGTTTTTCTTGTTTCTTATTATCAGATAATTAGTGGGTTTCTCCTGATATGTGCGATGTGTTATTACAAATGTAGGTAAGTGGCCACTCAGGCTGTCAGGAAGGCATCCTGACTGACAGATAAGACCTGGTCTGTTTGTCAGAATGCAGTCAAGAGCTGACTGTCTCTTGGTGGATTTGTTAGTTTTAGTGGGAGACTGGATGAGCTGAGAAAATCCATGGAGGTTGGTTAAGTTGATGGGAGAACTGGAGTTACAAGTTAAACAGTCAATGTTGAAGTCCCCAGGATGATGTTTTCCTGTTGGAGGAACTCAGAGGCCCAGTCAAGTAGGGTCTCTCCCTTTTTTTAATTTCTCCAAATCTTGGGTTTCTAATACCATGATGGGAATGGACCCCATTCCTAAGTCAGAGTATGATTAAAGTTAATGAAATTAGTATTGTTTCACTCTGTGATGTCAGACAAAAGTGCTCTTCACAGCACCTGCAGTGTCTCCAGGAATGACTTGTTCTGTAATTCATGCGGAGTTACATGTATCTTACTTAAATATGATGGTAGACTCTTTTTTTATAAGACCCGTTGCTCCTACTACAATTGGAACTATCTGGGTATCCTTCCACATTGCTCTTGTTTCTGCTTGCAGATCCTGATATTTTATAACCTTGTGTCTCTCTATACATAGGACACTGTAATCACGGGGTGTGGCAATTTTAGTGATCAGCGCTGCTCTTGTCTTCTTTTCTTGGACTACTATATCCAGTTTTCTAGCATCTGTCTTTTGAATTGTTGGTAATGGATGATCTCATGTAATGAAGACTTGATCATTTTCTATGATGCTTTGTGGTTCATGTTTCCAGTGCTTTGTAGTCACTTCAAAACCATAATGTTTGCATAATCCCCAATACAACAGTCTCATCACACTATTGTGCCTTTCAGGGTACAGGCCCTCTGCCATTAGTATGTCACAACCAGCAAAGAGGTGTGCGACTGTTTCCAGTTCAGTTTTACAAAACCTACATTTTTCTGTTCCTCCCACATGTTCAATGGACTTTGTAAACCAGTGTTAGGGTCTCCAGTGTGGACAATGGACTGCTACATAACAAGTTTTACTATAAAGTTTTCACCTTCTTCTTAATGCCTGCATATAATATACCAAATTTCATAACACATACCCATTCCCCAGAACACAGAAAACAAAGTTCAACATATTGTAATGCTAAAAACACCTGCACAGGTTGCTAAATTTGGGCCATAACCCCAATGAAATCCTGAGCCCACCAAATAAGATCATAATAAGTCTGTGGTTGGGCTACCATTACTGCCACAACTGTCTGGACAAGTGCTGCTCTATCTTGCTGTTTTTCCAACAGTTCATGTGCCAAATGGGAGGGATCTAGATCCACAAAATCTACATCAGATTCTCAGTCCTCATCTGGGGGAGCTGCATGGCAGGTACCGTTTAGTTTAATTAAGAGACAGTTTAGGTTGGTTTCACTCTCCGTCAGTACTCAACACTTGTCTAGTACTAGAAGGTGATTATAACAATGCAGCTTTCATCTTTTACTTACCTGGGAACCTGCCACTAGCCTTTGATGAATGTATGAGCTGTCTATTTACATCCATTAAATTCCCATGCCAAAACTGATTGTTTCAAGGTGTTACAGTCATTCTGTCTATATAAGCCTCAGATGGAAATTGGAAGAGATGGGATTGTGAGCCCTTCTGCACCCAGAGCAATTCTGGAAAGTGAAACTGTACCCGATAGCCCAAGTATTTACACTATTTTAACACAGGAAATCAGGTTTTTCTTTTAGCAAAAAGGGTTAAGCTATAGTCTGGAGCAAACCAGACCACTGCTCCTAAAACTAGACACTTGGAACCCAGTTACCTGGTGGCATTTAAAACAAACTTCTTGACTGTACAGTTGAGGGGACAGATGATAGCGTGTCTGGCAGGGTGGAAGGGACCCCAGAATGTGATCAGTGTAGTACCATATGACTACCACTTGTCAAAAGTGCAGATAGTTTGTCCTGTAAGAAAACCGCCTGGTTTTCTCCTTCTGTCCTTATGGCAGTTCAGTCAACTGCAGGTTATTGCTACATGATGTTTTTTTCAGTAGCATCCACCTTAAGCTGAATCTTCTGCCCTCAGTCTACAGGTCCCTCAGTTTTTGGGTATGCACAATTAAAATATTCCTGTGCTCTAGATGATCCCTGTAGTGAATGCACAAATTGTGATGTAGTACTGTTACTTGTGACTTAATGTCATCCTCAGTGACATTAAGTTATTGTATCTCAATTTCCTATATTAGGGCAGTTACAGATGCAAAGGAGGCTTACAGTGTGCCCATGTTAGTGGCTGCCTTCAACTGTCAGTTTTGCTTTTTGGTTTTATTCCATCTCACTTGTCATGTTTGTCATGTGGCTATCTGTCATTCATGCAAGTTCTATCCAAAGTGAAAATTTTGTTTTTTGAGTATAAATCCTCAATGTGGTATCCTAATATAGACTATTGAACTTACAATACCAACATCCATGCCCTCAATTAATTAATATAAAATAAAAAGCCTCTTGCCAGGACAAACAAGTGATTAAAACTTCCATATACATGTGCATCCTTGAGTGCACACGCAATCTCTCTACTTTTTTGTGGAAGATCTAAAACTGTAAAGTTGATCATAAAAAAAGAAAAAAATCAGTCAGATAGAGAAGATGCTACACCCAGAAAATGTACACAGCAAGACAAAAGCTTTCACAAGGAAATCACAGCCAGTAACACAGCCAAAATTCTTCATAACTCTTTAACAGGTGTAGTTAAATTTGTTCATCCATAGGACATCATCAGAACTACCATAAAACACAACTAGTACAAACATAAGCATCCAACATTATAGCACATGACCAAGTTACAGCCAACAAAATTTGGTAATATAATAAAAGTACTATGGCACCTCAATACAAATATGCTAAACAACTATATTAGAAAAAATGTATTAGTAAAAAATGTAAAATACAGCTATAACTGTGCAGCTTCCAATTTTAATATGCTGCTGATAGACGTATTATCATTCATTCCTGGATAGTTCCCAGCATTAAGCCTAATTTGCCACATAAGCTCACTGCTTCATAACCATCAAATGATATTCAACAACAAATGTTTCACAAGATTATACATCTCTCAGTCTGAATAGGCTGCATGAGGAAACTGACTATACCCAGAAGTTGGTGGATGTGGGACTGTAT
Organism: Protopterus annectens; assembly: GCF_019279795.1. Taxonomy (NCBI): domain Eukaryota; kingdom Metazoa; phylum Chordata; order Ceratodontiformes; family Protopteridae; genus Protopterus; species Protopterus annectens. The sequence continues at coordinate 84,243,752 of NC_056732.1, read as the reverse complement.
ACATATTCTTTGGCATAATCAGCTAAAAATTCTGGGAATATTGCATGAGCTGAGAATATCATCCCTGACAAACATCAAAGACTGAAGCAAAACTGGCCATTAACTTAAATTATGCCCTGACATAGGAATGGGAGCCATTCCTATCAAGGAATTTAAAAAAAAACACAAACATATGGAGATGTTAAACAAATGTTAAAATGCTAAAGTCATGATATACAATCATCTACATAAAAAAATAATCATGGCATTAGAACAGAAAAGGATTGAAATGATACATACTGAAATATGGAGCATCTGCTAAACAAATTATAATAGAAACATAAAACAAGCATGAATCACAGTATGCTGTGGGTAGATTCCAAAAATCAAATTAGAACAATGCTGACAAATGTATAAGCTCCATCACACACACTGATTAAATATATTCCAATTGCTATGAAAAATGTCAAATTACTTTCCATGTGAAGCACAGAAAAGGGCAAACTACTATCCAGGGAGAGTCTGGAATATTCCAAGCTGATTCTTTGTCAACATTAACGTTTTTCCTCGCTTACAATGTATTAAAGTGTTTACTTAACAGTCTAGGTCATGGCTTCAGTCTGACTTCAACAAAACCATTCTCTTAAAAATAAAATCTCATTTATGTTTTTGTGGATGATCTAAAACTGTAAAGCTCATCTAATAAACATCTGTAAGTACAATTACAAGTTATTAAATCCTTCCCAGTGGATATAAGAATATCATTTAGTCTCTGCAAATGTGAAAAATAAACACTTGAAGAGGAAATTTGAAGAATCCAGAAAATATAAAACCTGGGAAGAATGTTATACAAAAGAACTGGAACAAGAGGGAGTGTATAAATATACGGTAATAGATGCAGCAATACAGTATTAAAAATGAAAACAAAGCTTAGTAAGGAATATATAGAAGATGGAAACTAATACTGAAATCAGCTTTGACATCTAGGAATAAAGCTCAAGCTATAAATCAACTTGCCCATCCTGTTATAACTTATGCTTTTTGTGGTGATTGACTGGCCCCAAAAAGAACTGGATAAGCTTGATAGGAAAACAAGAAACCTTCTTCACACCCATTACATGATGCAAAAAATCCAGCGTTTTCCAAGATTATATATCCCTCAGTAGGAAGGAAGCATGGTCCTCCCTGAAATTGACTACCATACAGGTCAGTAATTGAAGAACTGCATACATATTTATTGGCAAGTTGAGCTTCAGACATAATGAAAGTTCTAAAACATAAAGAAAATAAGTCTAGCATGACATGTTTGCTTAGGTTAGCCAATGACCTTTAGGAAAGGAAAGTTCATGGAAGTCAAACCAGATGTGAAAAAATAGGTAACTACAGAAAATGCATCAAAGCAAAATAAAAATAATACCAATCATCCCATACTAAGTAGGTAGAAGTAAATGAACCAGATCTTGAAAAAAAGACAAAAACACCATTGTTATAACTAGCAACCACAGCATCTTATGAGTTGAAAGACATACATCTGTAAAATATCTCGATATGCAAGCAGAAACCTGAGCAATGTGGGACCTGAACAGCTAAGAAAAATAATCAAACATATTTTAAGATGCTAGTGATGCAGGCAACCCCTTATAAACTGCTGAAAAAGACATTTCTAGAGAGATTGTTGATGCTGATAAGAGCACTCTTGACAAACATCAATGATTGAAACTAAACAGATTTCATGGACTTTAATTATGTTCTGACTTAGGAATGGGGTATTGGCAAAAACTTTCAATCAAATCAAAGAAAAAATAAAAGGGAAGCAACAAGAGTAGGTCCGTCAGGATAGCTGCCCCATAACTTCAGGTAACATTTCATAACAGAAAGAAGTTTGGCAGAGATTCCCCAGGAAGCTAATTGAATTTTAACAAAGACATCATATACTCACCGAAATTACATCTCTTGCTAACTAATCCTTTTTATATAAATGTACCTCAATCTGGCACTATACAAATTAGATATTAACTTCCCAATAATATATTTTCTATTAGTATACCTAAAAGACATCGATAACATTGGCAGTCCTCTGTTAATAAGCTGGCATTTATTTATTATTATTATTTATTGACATTTATTTACCAGGAATGTCTACTGGGCCAGAGTCCATTTTCAGTGGAGGCCCGGGGAGAAAAGCTTCGACAATAAGTTGGTGTAGTGGTGGATAAAACTCTTAACAAATGGTTAGATACATGTAATATCAAAACAAAGAACAGAGGTATTATACAGACATACAATAAGAATGCATGATATCATACTATATGAATATGCAATGTGATTATACAAAGGCAAAGGTAGTATACAAAAATCAGTATTTTTAAAAGGTATAACTCAGAGATAGAAGGTAGTATACAAGATTAGTATATGATAAACCAGGTTATGTGATATGTGTAGGTAATAATACATGATGAAATTTAGTGGCGATAAAACAGTCCTAGATATTTACAAGGTCCAACAGGATCAGTAGTGAGGCAGTGAGAATAAATTAAATTAGCTATGAGATTGAGAGGAATAGCTATGAAGAGGAGATGCAAAAAACAGTAATAATGAAGAGTGGAAAGGATGTGGAGGATGGGGAGGTAAAGTATGTTGTAAGAAGTGAGGAATCAGGTAATGGAGGATTGAGAGTTGAGACAGCTACATTGCCATTGGGAGAAGAGGTGCTGTTGCAGAGATTTTTTTAAATGAGGAAATTTTGCTAGAGGTTCTGATAAAGACTGGGGGAGAATTCCATAGTTTGGCAATAGAGAAGGAATAGAGCACATCACCTGCTGGAAGTTTTGGTTTGGGTACTTGCAGAAGTTGATTTTTGGCTCTGAGTGTTCTGTTTGGGTGGTAGTGGGTTAAGATAGAGGCGAGGGCAGGGCAGTCTGTGGGTTTGTATATAATTTTGTGTACAGTGAGTAGTTGCAGGTGGGTTAAATACTGTGAAAGTTCTAGCCAGTTAAGCTGTAGTAGAGAGATACCATAAAGGGAAGAATATTTTGCGTTGGTAGCAAATTTAGCAACCTTGTTATAACAGGTTGCGAGTTTACTTTTCAGAGTGGAATGGATGTTGCTGAGGAGAGAAGCACCACACAGGAGAGAAGGAAGGAGAAAGGTTGAGGCCAGGGTATGCTTTGTAGTGCACTGGAGAAATTGTTTATGCCTGTAGAGGGTGCCTAATTTTTGGTGTGTTTTTTTGATATTATTGTGGATGTGAAGATCAAAGGACAGGTTTTCATCTGTAATAACACCAAGTAATTTTGTATGGGAGACAACTTCTATGGTGCTATTACTTTGAGAGTGAATGGCAAAGTCAGTCGTGTTAATTAAGAAAGTTTTCTTAGGAGTGAATAATAGCAATTTAGTTTTGTTTGGGTTTAGGGCTAAATGATTATTTGCCATCCAATTTTTGGTAAAAGTAAAGGCATCTTGGATTAATTGTAGAAGCTCTGTTGCAGATTTAGCTGAGCAGATAATGGCTGAGTCATCTGCATATTGCACAATAGACCCATTTTTTTAGAGGGGAGTAAAAGTTGTTTACAAAAATACTAAAAAAAGGGGTCCTGAGATGGAGTCCTGTGGTACTCCTGTGGGGGGCACAAGAAATGGAGAGGAGGAGTTAAGCCATTTGGTGGACTGTTGTCTGTTATTTAAGTAGTTATCAAACCAATTAAGAGTTGGGAGGGGCTACCTAGGTCAGCAAGTTTACTGAGGAGTAGAGAGTGGGCAAAAGCTTTAGAGAGGTCGAGAAACAGTGAGGATACAAATTTACCATTGTTTCTGGCTTGATTAATTATGTCCATAAAGGAGATAGGAGTTGTGGTTGTGCTGTGGCATGGCCTGAACCCATGTTGAGTTTGAGAGAGGAGTTGATTTTTCAGTAGAAAGTTGAGTAGTTGATGGTGAATACATTTTTTCAGGATTTTAGAGAGAGGGGAGAGAATAGCGATAGGACGGGTATTAATGATGTTAGTGTTGTTACCACCTTTGTGAAGGGGAAGTATATATGTTTTTTTTTCCAGATGATGGGGACATAGGACTCTTGGAGAGATTTGTTGAGAAGTATGCTAATTGGGTAAGCAATGGCTATTGCTGACATTCGGAGGTATTCAGGGGATAAGTTATCTGGGGCACTGGAGCCAGGTTTTAGTTTTACGAGTAATTTAGTTATGGTTGTGATGAGTATAAGGCAGAAGGAAAAGGTGGGTGGGGTAGAGTTTATAGTGCCTTATGCAGGAGGTGGAACTGGTTGGGAGTTAGTGTTGGAGTTAGTCTGAGGAAAGGTGGTGGTGAGTTTAGCTATAGTTTCAATGAAATGTGAGTTAAAGAGGGTGACTATTTCTTCAGCTTCTTTGTCTGGGAAAGGGCAAGGGTTATTTTTGGTACCAGGGTTAATTAGGGATGAGATAGAGCTCCAACATTTCTTTGGATTTTATTTGTTATTCTTTTGGAGGTTTAGATAATAGTTTTTTTTTCTGTTGTTAATACCTAGATGCTTTGTCTGATTACAGAACTGTCTAAATTCTAGGAGATCATTGGGTTTCTTGTACTTTAGCCATTTTTCCAGATTTTATCCCTGATATTCATGGTTTGATGGGTAGCTTTGGAGAGCCAGATGGTATGCTTAGTCTTTACTCTTTTTGTCTTATTGGGGCTAGTGTGTTTAAGGTGTTAAGAAATGTTGAGTTAAAGAGCTCAACAGCATCATCTAGGGGAGTACTTTTTAGTGGGTTCCAACTGATGTTTCTCAGGATTTCATTAAGAGTTTAGGGGTCAAAGATATTTAGAGTTCTAGTTTGTTTGAAGTGGTGTTGGGGAGGTATTTGGTTGGTTTTATGTAGTACATAGGCTGGTAGATCATCACTAAGGCTGCAGGGAAGTGTGTCTGCTGTTGAAATTTTGTTTGGATTTGATACTAGTATCCATTCTAGAATTGAGCCACTATCCTTGTTTCTGCTAGATCTAGTTATATCTGTTATTAGCTGTGTGAAATTGAAAAGGTTGATGTTAGATTATGGGGAATGACCTGTGAATTCTAGCCAGGTTATGTTTACTTCACCAAGTATAATTGTCTTGTTATTTATTAAACCCCAATAATATTTATTTGTTTATTTTATTTATTTGTCCTTGTTGACTGGGAAAGTCCACTGGGCTAAAATGAGCCCATTTTGAGTGGAGGCCCAGGGAGAAAAGCTCCTCAGCATAATACAACATAATCAAATCTCCTAACGATGTGGACATCCTACAAAAGGGCCTCACTGAGACAGATGCCTGGTGTCAAAGCCATGGCCTCAAGCTCAATGCCAAAAAGTGCATTGTCATCCCTTTTGGTAAAAACTCTGTACCCATGAACTACCACATAGGCGGTAGTCTACTTAACACCGGAAGTGTGATAAGAGACCTTGGGACACAGGTGGACAGTAGTCTCTCCTTTGATAATCACATCACCACAGTAGTCAGGAAATCCTTCTACGTGGCACACCTCATCAGAAAAGGTTTCTCATCCAGGAAAAAAGAGGTCATTGTTTCCCTCTACTAATCACTCATTTGACCCATTATAGAGTACAACGTCCCTTTTGGTATGTACCTCACAAGACATCTACAACAACTGGAAAGGCCATAGAAATACCTCACAAAGAGGATTACCGGCCTCAAACAGAAGCCCTACGCAGACTGTCTGAAAATACTCCAGCTTTACTCTGTCGCATATCGCCTACTCAGAGACAATCTCTGCCTAACATACAAAGCTATGTCAAGCCCAGAGCTGTTGGACATGCTCCACATAAAGAAATCCCAGTCCCGCCGAGCTACATGCTCTAGGGACCTAAACCTTGTCACCACAATAAACAGAACATGCTGGAGGGATAGATTCCTGTCTCAGAGACCTCCCATACTCTGGAACAAACTAGCTATCTATATCAAACAAAGCTCTTCATTAGTACTCTTCAAGAAAAATCTTGATGATTGGATGGGAGATAGGAAATTCACCCCAGGGATCACTTCTGTGGCTTTGCTTGACAGGGGCACAGGAAAATAATTTTCTTGGGTGGCAAAAGCCAGGGTACCGTTTGGCTAGGCTTATATAGGCCCTAGGGCCAATAGTCTAGTACCTACCTATGAACCTATGAAGAGTTTCTAAAATATAGCTAAGTTACAAAAAAGTATATCAAACAGGAGAATAGCTTGGAACATTATACAATTATTTGGCTAGTAGTTAAGAAATCAACATTGATTCATGCAAGGGTATTGATGTATAAAGAGTTTAACAAAGAATTCAGGTAAGCGATGCACATATACAATAATACAATACATTTTAAACAGATGGACTATTCAGAGTACCTTATATAGTATGCATAGACAAGAGTAGGTAACTGGACTGATTTTCATATGCCATGTGAGGCAAAATTGGGTATAGATAGATTCCCAAGGGTGACATATTAAGAAGGGAGAAAAAGATGAATATTGGGTTAGAAGAAGTCAATCAGGAAATCATGTTATTGAAGAGTTGGAGATGGTAAATGGGCAGAGCCATTGAGAAGAGAGGTATTGATGCAAAGACTTTTTGAATAAGGGGGCACTATTAATGGTTCTGAGATGAGATGGAAGAGCATTCCACAGTTTGGCTACAGTGAAAGAGTAGAGATACTGACCTGCAGGGAGTTTCAGTCTGCTTACTTGGAAAAGCGATTGATTTTCAGATCTGAGATTCCAGTTTGGTTGATAGAGAGTTAGAAGAGAGGTGAGCAATGGGCATTCCAGAGGTTTGTATATAAGTTTGTGTGCTGCAGATAGTTGCATATATGTGAGGCATTGTGGGAGTTTAAGCCAGTTCAGGAATTGTAGAGTGGCAGTGATGGGAAGAATATTTTGCACAGATCACAAACTTAGCAATCTTGTAACAGGTGTCCACCTTACTTTTAAAGCAGGACTGGATGTTTGTAAGAATGGCGACACCGTAGAGGAAAGAGGGTAGGAGAAAGGTTCGGGTAAGTGTTTTTCTAGTGGAGTAGTTTAAAAAGTGCTAGTGTCTATAAAGGGTGCCAAGTTTTTTATGTGTTTTTTTAATATTATTATGGATGTGTTGGTCGAAAGTTAAGTTATCATCTACAGTAACACAGAGTAGCTTGGTGTGGGGGACTACCTCTATGATGGTTTTGTTAGATGAGTAGATGATAAAGTTTGATTTGTTAAGAGTTGTGTTTTTTGGATGTAAAGATCAAGAGTTTGGTTTTGTTGGGGTTAAGGCAAGGTGGTTATTGGTCATCCAAATTTCCGTAGTGGAGAAAGTGTTTTAGGTCATGGTCAGAAGTTCTGTTTCTGAGTTGCCAGAGCAGATAATAGTGGAACTGTCTGCATATTGTACTAGAGATCCATGAGTGATAGCAGAATGAAAGTCGTTAATGAAATGACTGAAAATAAGTGGTCCCAAGATAGATCCTTGGGGAACTCCAGTGGCAGTTGTAAGAAAAGGCGAGAGGGAGTATAGCCATTTGGCAGATTGTTGTCTGTTTGTAAGACAGTTTGTAAATCAGTCAAGAGCGGAACTAGACATGCCTAAGTGTGAGACCTTAGAAAGGAAGAGAGAATGGGAGATAGTGTTGAAGGCAGTTGAAATATTGAGGAATAGTGCAGAGATGAGTTTGCTATCATTGCAATTGAGACTGACAGTGTTCAAAAAACATAGGAGAGCAGTTATAGTGCTATGGACAGGTCAAAAGCCATGCTGAGTGGTGGATAACAGTTGGTTTTAGAGTAGAAAGTTCATAAGCTGAGTTTAAATGCATTTTTCCATTATTTTAGAGATGGGGATAGTATGGCAATATGGCAGAAATCTGAGATTTCTGTGTTGTTGCTGCCTTTATGTAAGGGTATGATGTAGGCTTTTTTCCACATGGAGGGTACATAGGATTCTAGGACAGATCTGTTTATGAGAATATTGATGAGGTAGCTGATAGATTTGGCTGACATGTATAGGTATTCAGGGGGGAAGTTATCTGGGGTAGTACTACTGGGTTTGAGTTTTAGTAAGAGCTTAGTTATAGTGGAAGTAGGAATAGGAGAGAAAGTAAATGGCTGGGGAGAAGATTTTGTTGATGAGAAGTAACTAGTTTGAGGAAAGGAGGCAGATAGTTTGGATATAGTCTCTATAAAGTAGGAATTGAAAAGTGAAGCGAGGTCAGTAGGAGTTTTGTCAGGATTTGGGCAAGGGTTGCTTTTGGTACCAGGGTTTAGCAGAGTAGAAACTGAGTTCCAAAATCTTTTTGAATTATGTTTATAGTCATTTTGGAGATGAAGGTAGTATTGTTTTTTTATCTTTAATGACTAGACATTTTATTTGGTTGTGGAGCTGTTTAAAGAGCTGGAGTTTCATGGGGTTTTTACTTTTCTGCCATATTTTCCCTGTTTTGTCTCTTGTGGTCATAATTTGTTTGGTTTCTCTAGAAAGCCAGATTGCATGATTTGTTTTTATTCCCTTGTTTCAAAGGGGGGGACATACTATTGATGATGTTTAAGAATGTAGAATTGAATAATTCAACTGCTTCATCCAAGGGTAGGGATTTCAGAGAACTCCAGTTAATTTTACTAAGTGTTTCACTGAAGTTTGTTAGGTTGAAGTTAGCTAATTTTCTGGTGGGTTTATACCGGTGGTGGTTTAAGGCTGTGTTGTTACTGCATGTTATGTAGGTGGGCTGATGGTCACTAATATTATAGTGGAGATTTCCTGCTGAAGAAATTTTGTTAAAGTCAGTAACTAAAATCCAGTCAAGGATGGAGCCACTGTTATTGTTATTTCTTGGTCGAGTTATGCTAGTGATGAGCTGAGTGAAGTTATAGAGATTGATGGAGGCATTGGAAGAGGTAGTCATGTGATCTAGCCAGTTTATGTTAACATCACCTAAAATTATTGTTTCATTATGAATACTGTTTGAGGTCCAGGCTAAGATTTCTTCTAGTAAGGGTTAGGAGGGTGGCCTAATGGTTAAGGTGTTTGCCTTACAAACAAAAGGTGCATGGTTTGAGTCTCACAAGGGATAATTGGCTAGGCCTAAAATGGCTTGCAAGGGCAGTTAGCCTAGTACAAACCTATGAACCTATAATAATAACAGTTTAGGGATATTATTACCTTGTGGGATGTATAGGGCAATCAAGCAGAGACTTTTGAATTCATTCATTTTTAGATGTGCTTTGATGAGTTCAGCTGTAGAGAATTGTAGAATAGGGTTTGAGTAGGGGGTGATGGTAAAGGAGTTAAGGTAAGAGAGTGCAACTCCTCCCCCTTTCTTGTGGGGTCTGTCTAATCTTAGACATGAGAAACCTGAAGGGAGAAATTTGGTGTCTTTTATATATGGTTTTAGCCATGTCTCGGCTACAGCAATTATATCAGGCCTAGAGTGGGATAGCCATGCATGGAATGCTGGGATTTTGTTTCTAATACTTTGTATGTTAATGTTGGTTATTTTAGGGATTTTTGAGATTGGGAGGGGAGAGGCAGATGGTGTAGGTCCTGGGTTGTGGTGGATGTCCTGACATTGGGATAGAGTAGTGGTGCTAACTGAATATACTGTTGGTAGCAGTTTGTGCTTAGAGTTATACCGTGTTGTAGGGAGTTATAGGTAGGGTCTTATGTGTGTGTGTAAGGATTTTAATTTTGAGGAATAGCAATGTATTAGTGGAGCAGAGACTAGAAGATATGTTGGAGTAAGATTTGTGCTTTGGGGATTGGGCAGACGTGGTGGAGGTGAATGTGATCTGTCTGTCAGTGGGATGAAGTATTGTGAGATGAAGAAGAACTGAAAGAGCCAGAGACAGAGGAAGGAGTAATATGGTCATAGACAGTGGTGTCATTATAGATAAAAATATGATTGAAGAGATACCAGAGGAGGTTGTGAGGAAGAGGGAGAGGTAGCTATTGTAGAAAGTAGGAATAGTTAGTAAATGATGATTGTAGAGTAGTTTGTTAGGGGTTAGTTAATTGGGTATATTGATTGAGTGAGGTTGGGTTTATTGGTTGGAGTGTGTGATGACTGGTTGATTGGAGTGTGGGTGGGGTATGGTTAACTATAAATGTAATTGATATGGGGGTGGGTTGGAATGGGGGTATGGTTTGGAAGCGGAGTGAGCCCGAGTGGAGTGAGGGAGAACTGAGCATTATGGCCCAGTCCACTTGTACAGCATATTGAGTTGAAAGGAAGAAAAACAATCAGTAGGGTAAGTTATTTTAGAGAATAGAGCACATTAGTGATAGAGAAGAGAGGAAAGAGGAGTATTTAGATTTTGTTTTACCTTTTAGCTGTAGATTTGAGTTATTATAGGTGTTAGCAGGTAAGACGTGAAAGGGCAAGTAGAATAGGTATAGAATCAGAGAGATAGACTGTTCATTGACTAAGAAGCCCTGTTTGGGGGGTATATAGTATTGCATAGGGCTGGAGCAGTAGGCAGTAGGAGAATAGTGTAGTCAGAGATGCTTACCCAACATTATGCGAGGGTAAGCCGTTAGCAGGAGTGGGAGGTGTAGGGATGAGGCCCAGAGAAAGTTGATTGGTGTGGACTAGAGGGTGTTTGGGAATCACTAGGCCAAATACTAGAACACATGCATTCACTATTGGAGGTCAGACAGCAGACCAGGGATCCAATCTTCCACCAAATTATTAGGGGTTCTTAGGGACTTTTTTGGGGGGTTCCCTGTGTCCAACAGTATGAGGGAAGAGCACTGTTATAGTGGTTTAACATTCACTGTTGGAGGTCAGGCAGCAGACCAGGCTGCCTGACCTCCAACTGTTATATATGTAAAATATTTTTGACAGATTTGCAGACACAAAAAAATATGCACTAGATCTACCACTGAATTGTCATTTCAACTTACTGGGCGAAATGTAGTTTAATCACTGCAGCTACCTTATAGGGAGACAAATAAACATTGTGGAGCAACTAAATTGGTGATGCATAAGTTTTGAAAAATGACATTATTTCATAGAATTTATTTCAGACCATCTGCAATTTGTGGAAAACAACAAACTATTTTAATAAAGATCTCCAACATTTGGGCATATGGCTATCATGGCAAAAGTCAGAATTTATGGCAGAATTATACAGAAATGGTAAAGTATGTTTTTATGATATTTCATCCAAGACGTTTCCAAATCAAAGTTTCCATTATCTCTCTTTTGAAAGAGGAAGCTGAGTGAGACTAGACTTTACCATTTATAAATATTTTTTTGACACTTTTATCGAATTATCACTTAAAACATAGGCTAACATACATTTATATAAAAGAAAACAAACCATATTAACATGTTCCTAGTTACAAACAATATACATCACATACATTTTTTTTCTATAACTGTCATAAATCCAGCATTACATAAATTGCTCAGTTTCTGCCTTCCATTACATCACACTTCACCTCCACAACATTAGTTTATATGAATTGTTCCCACAATTTTCATTTTTCTACTTAATTTGCTCCTATCCTTTTCTAAAGATCCCATTTCCAGTTCTTTTGTCTCTGTTAGAATACTCAAAGACTCCGGATATAGTTGGTTTAGGCTTTGATTTCCATTTTCTTGTAATTTTGTAATTGCTTTTTTTTTGGCAGCCACCAGAATGAAACTTAGCAAGGGCTTACTATGTCTAAACAATTCAGATCTTGTATCCCAGCTCAAATAAAAAAAAATAATTTCCTTAGTTACACCCACTTGCTCACTCAATATTTCTGACAGAGTACTCGATCGGGAATTTTTGAAGCCTGGCAACTGATTACATTCCCAAAATGTATGTTCCCAGTCACCTCTTTCTTCCCTATCACACCTCCATTTGCTATCTACCTGAGGAAAATTTATTTGGAGTCTACTAGCAGTATAAAAATACCTATGCAAACATTTCCAAGCAAAATTCTAAATCTTGTAGTCTTCATTACATACTTGGGAACCATACATATGTCCTCCCATTGTTTCTTTATGAATTGCTTATCCATTCTCACATTTCCCAATCTTTTCTAACCTTCTCTGATTGATTCATATAGTTATTATGCAATATTTTATATGCTCTACATATTATCCCTTTTTTAACAGCAGATTATGTTCTAGATTCAGCTAAAAACTCTTACCAGAGCAGGTCTTTTACTTAGGATTCCCCTATCCCCTTTTCTTTGCCTATATTCTTAATTCAGTCCCTGATATGGATGGCAGTCAGCAGCTTGCAGTCCAAATTTCTTAGCCTCTTCCGATTCTACTACCTTTCCCTTTCTAGTTATTTGTTCCCAATACCTTGGTTCCTGTGCCACCTTTCTCCACTAAACTCCATACCCCTCTTGCCTGTAATAGCAGTCATCCCTATCATAAAAAGCTCCTTTCTCCATTCTTGTGTAGGTTTAGTTTTTAGAATATGCTCTGTTATTATATGAATATAATATTCTGTATGGCTATTGTTATTCTCCTTAAGGATTTGCATCTAAAATCACAATTTCTCCTTATTTCTTGAATTCCCCCCATTTCATAATCATAACATTCTACTTTAATTTATAGCTTTCTGCTTGTATTATATATATGAGCCTTAACTGTGCACATCTAAAATATTCCTTCAGTTCAGGTAATCCTAAACCACCTTGTTCTGTTGGAAGGATCAGCTTATCCCACTTGACCTTTCTTTTCCCCCTCCAGATAAATTCCTTCAAATCTTTGTTAATTATTATCTACAATTGCTCTTCTGGTTGATAAAAATATGCATGACCTATATATAAAACTAAAGGACTAAAAACAGTTTGAATGGTTGTATCTCACTATCCATATCTATAAACAAAAGTTCCAGTTTTCTCTGTTTTTGTATTATCTTTTGTTTATTCACTTCCCACATATCTTTAGCTACCACAACAGAATCCATTTTAATCTATACTTCTAAATACTTAATTTTATTATGTCCCCATAAATATGGGTACAGCTTTTTTTATTGTAATACATTTTATATCCTAGAAAGCTTTGAAACTGCCTCTACATGTTCCACAACACTAAAATGTCCTTTTCTGCTTTTATCAGATACAAAATAATATCATTAGCAAATACAGCCAACATTTCTTGATTACCATACCAATTATATCCTTGAATTTCTGAGTCCCTTATTTTCCTTGCCAGTGATTCTAAATATAAAGTAAACAAAATCAAGGAAAGAAGACATCCTTGCTTGATTCCTTTGCTGAGACACAACTTGTCAGAGAGGAAGCCTCCCACTTTATTTTTTGCCTTTGATCCCTTATATATCCTCCTAATTAACCTTATCATTGTATCAGGGGATAGAAATACTTTTGTTATCCTTCTCATAAAATCACCGCTTCCTCTGTTTAAAGCTTTCTCTGCATCAAGACCCACCAACAGCAAAGGCATTCTTGTACACTCTACCTCCCTCTGAATCATCATTTCATTAATGTTGTCAAATGTTTGCTTTCCCTCCACAAAACTATATTGATCCATATCTATCATTTTTGGCAACACCTTTGTCATTTTTTAGCTATTATAGACAAACACATTATAATTGTGGTTTAGAAATGAAATCGGCCTATGTGAATCTGCGTCTGATGAGTCTTTATCATCTTTAGGTATTACAGCCACCATACCTTTTTCCAGGATGTTTGTGCTCTTAAAACCTTCCAGAGCTTTTTTCCCACTTTTCTGAGATTTAAAAAAGTTCAGTTACAGGCTTGCTGTTCTTGAACTGTTTGTAAGTTTCTGTGAGGCCATTTTTTGCTTGGGCTAAAGGAAAGTCTCTCTGTTGATCAGTGGCAGTGAAAAACATTGAGCAGCCTGCCTGCCCCTGTGGGAGTGGTTACTGACTTGAAACTGTAGTTTTATTGGCCATTTTGGGTCAATTCCAAAACTCCTTCATCTTCCTCTCTTAAAACCTGGTTGTCTCGTGGTTTCGGCATCTTTTCAGGCTTGTTGGCTGTTGGTGAAGCATCCACCAAGAGGAGAAAACGCTGAGAGAAGAAAGGAGCCACTTTTGAGACTTTCAGTATTTTTCCTCTGTTTATTTGCTAAGTTTTTCTGCATAGCCGCCTATTTTGAGCATTTTCTGGCTTGTTAAATTTGAGTTCTGCATTAGTAACTGTATTTAGAGCACAACCTAGAGCTGTTTACTGAATTTCCTGTTTGCACTTATTTTTAAAATTGTTTTTTTCTCAAAACTTGCATTTTATCTGTCTTTGGCCTAGCACTCTTGTGTGGGGTCATTTACTGCACTGTTATAACTTGTTGATACTTGTTAACCTCTGCTATCTCTGAAAAAACAAAAAAACAAAAAAAAACCTTGCTTTTTTCCCACTTTTCTGAGATTTAAAAAAGTTCAGTTACAGGCTTGCTGTTCTTGAACTGTTTGTAAGTTTCTGTGAGGCCATTTTGTGCTTAGGCTAAAGGAAAGTCTCTCTCTTGATCAGTGGCAGTGAAAAACATTGAGCAGCCTGCCTGCCCCTGTGGGAGTGGTTACTGACTTGAAACTGTAGTTTTATTGGCCATTTTGGGTCAATTCCAAAGCTCCTTCAACTTCCTCTCAAAACCTGGTTGCCTCGTGGTTTTGGCATCTTTTCAGGCTTGTTGGCTGTTGGTGAAGCACCCACCAAGAGGAGAAAACGCTGAGAGAAGAAAGGAGCCACTTTTGAGACTTTAAGTATTTTTCCTCTGTTTATTTGCTAAGTTTTTCTGCATAGCCGCCTATTTTGAGCATTTTCTGGCTTGTTAAATTTGATTTCTGCATTAGTAACTGTATTTAGAGCACAACCTAGAGCTGTTTACTGAATTTCCTGTTTGCACTTATTTTTAAAATCGCTTTTTTCTCAAAACTTGCATTTTATCTGTCTTTGGCCTAGCACTCTTGTGTGGGGTCATTTACTGCACTGTTATAACTTGTTGATACTTGTTAACCTCTGCTATCTCTGAAAAAACAAAAAAACAAAAAAAGTCTTGCTTTTTCCCCACTTTTCTGAGATTTAAAAAAGTTCAGTTACAGGCTTGCTGTTCTTGAACTGTTTGTAAGTTTCTGTGAGACCATTTTTTGCTTGGGCTAAAGGAAAGTCTCTCTGTTGATCAGTGGCAGTGAAAAACATTGAGCAGCCTGCCTGCCCTGTGGGAGTGGTTACTGACTTGAAACTGTAGTTTTATTGGCCATTTTGGGTCAATTCCAAAACTCCTTCATCTTCCTCTCTTAAAACCCTCTTTTGCGTGGTTTTGCGTGTTTTTGAGCATAGCGCAACAACGGGCAGCGCCGCCTAATTGGGTTTAAACTATTCCTGGCTCCACAAAGTCTGCTCTTCACTTTTTCCCTTAGAACTGCTCTATCTCTCAATTTAAACACCATATTCTCATTCTAAGGCCCTTCACTAGTCCAATTAAGTAATCCTACAAGTTAGCACTATTAAACCATAAGCACTACTTACTCTTATACTCTCTACGATTACCCTGTCCTCTATTGGTCCGTCTTAAATTCAGTTTCCCTGTTACTCTAGCATGTCCAAAGGTCAGTCAATTGTTTCCTCTCCAGTCCAGCTGGTGAATCTGGGAATTTTCAGGCAATGTTACAACTGTCTCATGTACACGGACAACCCTCTCCTCCTCCAAACAGGTTCAAATATATGTGAGAGATGCAACTATTTAGCCAAACTGGAGGCTGAGCTCTCTCATCTCAAAACTGGTGTAACCAGTCAGGAGGAGAAGGTAACCTCACACAACACAATTCCAGTATCACATAGTCCCACCACATCAGCGAACCAAACACATAAATACACAAAAGCATACTCGGAGGCTCTAAATAAAAATCTACCTAAGCAACAGAGACCTCCAAAGCAGACATCCAAGCAAACGCTACCTCAAAACAAAACACACACAACACATAACCCACAAAGTCAGTGTGCCAAGCAGCCACAGCCCTTAAGGCTGAATAACACACCTGATACTCTTGTTATAGGTGACTCTATTGTCAGACACACTGACATCCCACTCACCAGGCTGAATAAAGAGAAGGTCATGGTGAGCTGCCTGTCGGGTGCTAGGATCCGACACATAACGCAAGCACTCAGGTCACTCCAAAGCAAATACAAATATGACTCAGTCATTGTACATGCTGGTGTGAATGACCTGAGACATACCTCCCTGGACTACATGAAAAGAGACATAGAGGAGCTCTCTGATCATGTAGCCCAGGCTGGTATGACCCTTACCTTGAGCAGCATCTTACCCTCACCTAGAATGATGCCACAGTACAAAGACAAAATGATCGATTTTAACAATTGGCTAAAATTTTGGTGTCATTCAAAGGAGATCCAGTGTCTGTCAGCCTGGGATGACATGCTCGACAAGCCACGTTGTTTCACTAGGGACGGCTTGCACCTGTCACCACTGGGCTTTCGGATATTGGCAAAGGCTCTTGCCACCCCCATAGTGCCTTTTTAGGCAAGGCTCAAAAGTCAAACCCACCCCCATAGACAGCACAAGGAACAAGAAACTAAGGGTAATGCTGCTAAACGCCAGAAGTCTTAACCTCAAGATGCACGCACTCGAAGCTCTCCTCAGTATGGAGAACATTGATATCTGTGCAGTGACAGAAACCTGGTTCAAGGCTCCAGAGAGCACCCCAGCACTACCAGGCTATACCTCGTATCATGCTTTTCGGCCCCAAAACCCGAACCGAACCACAAAAGGAGGGGGAATTTCCATATTTATCAAGGATATCCACACCTCCAGGTTAGTGGCATTGCATGAAGTATCGGAGACCATCCATGTTCAACTAACAGTGGGCAAGACTGCTTTTCAGTTTATAGCATCCTACAGACCACCCTCTCAAAGTCAGGAATCCCATTCGGACTTCCTGAAAACATTGGAGAACATGAAGATCTCTCCGAACACCATTATATTGGGCGACTTCAACTACCCAAACATTGACTGGGAGCACTACTCAAGCCCCAGCACCTTAGCCCAAAGATTCCTGGAAATTATAAACTCAAATGCTATGGAACAACTAGTCACCACTCCCACAAGAGGGGACAACATACTAGACCTGATCATTACCAACATTGGGACTCTATGCTCCACACCAGAAGTATATCCCTCATTGGTAAGATCAGACCATAAATTAATTTCACTGGATGTCCACATCCCGACCCCACCCCCAGCCCAGAAAACCACAGTGAAAAACTTCTCAAAAGCGAACTTCTCACTTCTCAAAACCAAAGTAGAATCCTTCAAGGCCCCAGAGCCAGTGGAAACTACAGCCCAAACTGCAGAATCCTATATAAATGCATTCTACGGACATCTCCAGGAATGCATGGATCATGCTATCCCAAACAAAACCAAGACCCAATCATCCAAAGGCAGGCGTCCGGTCTGGTGGACCCCTGCCATAAATAAACTGTAAAACAGAAGGAGGAAGCTACTACATGATAGAGCAAAATCCCTAATAGGGAAGGCATCTCTGATCAGTACTAGCAAAAATTACGATCCTCATAAAATCCTCCAAGGCCAGCTTTGAGAGAAAAATTGCACAGGACACCAAAGACAATCATAAGGCTTTTTCAGTTATGTTAGAAACCTGGGATGCAACTCCCAGACTTGTTCTGAGTTGATTCTAAATGACAAAAAATACACTGAACCCACAGACATCGCCAATATCCTGGCAGACAGGTTCAGTGCAAACTTCTCCACCCCCCCCCCAAAAGAGCAAGTATCTATCCCGGCAGAGGGCTGCCTCCCAAACATCTCAGATGCTCAGGTGAAGGCTGCCCTCTCCAAAGCAAAAAACACTGCTTCCATGGGACCAGATGGCGTCCCGGGTTGCATCCTACATGAACTCCAAGAGGAACTAATCCCTCAAATAAAACAGCTATACAATCTCAGCCTCATTACAGGATATGTGCCCACAGAATGGCGTACAGCAACAGTGGTCCCACTCCACAAAGGTGGAGCCTCTACGGACCCTGGAAACTATCGCCCATAAGCCTGACTAGCTTAGTCTGCAAGGCTATGGAGAGGATCATCATGGAGCTCATAAACAAAGACACTGGGGACCTACAGACACTAGATCCTACCCAGTTCGGCTTTGTCAAGGACAGATCCTGCCTTTTGAACCTGGTTGACTTCTTTGAAACAGTCACCAAAGCCATAGATGAAGGGAAGGTAGTCCACACAGCCTATCTGGACCTTGCAAAGGCATTTGACACAATACCCCACTCGGGAATCATAGATAAGCTATCCAGCTTAAATATAAACCCCTATGTCACAAGATGGGTCACAAACTGGCTCAAAGACAGAACCCACAGAGTGAGAGTTGCTGGAGCCATGTCAGACTCAAAACCGGTCACAAGTGGCGTCCCACAGGGTTCTGTCCTGGGACCACTCTTGTTCGGTATATACTTTTCCGAGGTACAGGCAAATGTGGGAGGACTATGGCTCACCAAGTTCGCAGACGACTGCAAACTGGGTGCCATAATCAACTCTCCAGCTGACACAAACATCCTTCAAAAAGGTCTCACAGAGACAGATAACTGGTGCCAGCGCCATGGTTTAAAGCTAAATGCCAAAAAATGTATATTCATACCCTTTGGCAAAAACAATGTGCCCACAAATTACCACATAGGCGGAAACCCATTAAGTACAGAGAAAGTTATTAGGGACCTGGGGACCCAAGTTGATAGCAATCTCTCCTTTGAAAACCACATTGCCAAAGTGGTTAGAAAGACCTTCTACATAGCCCACCTCATCACGAAGGGTTTCACATCTAGATCAAGAGAGGTAATCGTGCCCTTTATTCATCCCTCATCAGGCCCATCATAGAATACAATGCCCCTTTGGGATGTACCTTACCCGACACCTGCAGCAATTAGAAAGACCCCAAAAGTATCTCACCAAGAGGATCAAGGGTCTCAAACAGATGCCATATGCTGCTCGGTTAAAAAAACTCCAGCTCTACTCAGTTGCATACTGCCTACTTCGAGGTGATCTATGCCTGACATACAAAGCTATGTCAAATCCAGAATTAATGGACATGCTCCACCTCAGTAAATCTAAATCCCTTAGAGCCACACGCTCGAGGGACTTGAACCTCAGCACAGAAATAAATAGAACTTGCTAGAGGGACAGGTTCATAACCCAGAGGCTCCCTTCGCTCTGGAATAGAATTCCAGGTCATGTGAGGCAGAGCACCTCACTGAATCTCTTCAAGAAGAATCTCGATAAGTGGATGGGGGATCGTAGGTTTGTCCCAGGGATTACTCCCGTGTCACTATTAGACAGAGGCACAGTAAACTAAACCTTAAAAAGGGCACAGTATACTCAAATCAAGGGGTGGCGTAAGCCGTACAGAATCGGGCTAGGCTTATAATTGCCCCAGGGCAGATAGCCTAGTATGAACCTATGAACCTATGAACTTTCTTCTCTCCCAGCTGAATACCATATATTCCTGGAGATTTTACAGCAGATTGGTTGTGCATCACAGTTTTTATCTCACCTCCTCCTATTTTAAATGTTAATTGTTAAGCCTCATTTACTTTAACCATGGCATATTTCAGTCTTCAGCACAGAAACAGATACAGTTTTCTTTATTTATTTATTATTTTATTTACTTTATCTTTTAATGTCATGATTGCTAAGCAGCAAAGCTCTATTTAGTGACTGTAAAAATAGGGTATGTTTGCTTTGTAACTGTCTGAGGTTTAAGGCACCTTAATACATTGCTGTGAAGAGGGAGACTTTTACTTTAGTAGGCATTACCTGTACATTAACACCCTGCTGGAGAACACTCATTTTCCAGTCAGAGTGGAGATGTACAGGTCGTCCATTCTCTGATGTGTATTATCTACCTCCACATTTTTCAAATCCAAGGTAGCATCAAAATTAACACCCATAAGTCTCAGCCAGGCTATGTCAATGATAAAAAAAATGTTTTTTTCCATTCCTTACACCATGGGGGATGCTTATAGAGGACATTATTTAACTGGATTTATATGGACACACACACACACACACACACACACACACACACACACACACACACACACGCACACACACGCACACACACACACACATGGGTCTACTTCAGTAGACAGACAGTACACAAGAACGACTTTCACAACACCGAGACCAGAAGACCGACAATGGAAATAACCGACAGTTCGAAATTCCAATGATCAAAACACCAACATATAAAACAAGCGCGACTGTGTAAGTATGCGATAGTGACGGATGTTAGGGGACAGGTAAGGTAAGTGTGCAATAGTGACGGACCTTAGGCTTATGGTGCTGGTAAGGTAAGTGCGCGATAGTGACGGACCTTAGGGTTAGGGTTTGGGTTAAGGTTAGTGCATAGATAGTTGTGTATGTAAGGTTTAGTGTAGGTTTGTAAGGTTTTTGGTGTGCTTGTGTTGTGTGTGTGTTGTGAGTCGGTGTTATGGTGTTCGCTAATGTGGACTGTCGGTTTTGTGTGGTGTCGGTGTTTTGGTGCTGGCGTTTTGGCTGTCGGGTTTGTGGTGTGTTGGTGTAGTGTAGGGGATCCACACACACACACACACACACACATATATATATATATATATATATATATATATATATATATATATATATATATATATATATAGCTGTATCTAATCTGTCTATACACACACACACACACACACACACACACACACACACACACACACACACACACACACACACACACACACGGGTCTATATTGCATCAGCAAAGCTTAAAAAAATGAACGCTGATTCATCAACCCTATGTAAGCGAAAACTTACAATTCCGAACACTTGAAACAGAGATTTTTTTCCCAGGGAAAAAAAATCGCTGTTCTGCAAAAAAAAAAAAAAAAAAACAGTAAAGCTCCCCCACACCCCCCCTTATTTAAATATATCAACTCCAGGATTGCACCACAGTGGAAGAAATGACAAACTCCCGAAACCGGCCCAGCAATTTTTTTCCATGGGAAAAAAATCACCGTTCCGGATGTTCTGGATTGTAAGCTTTCGCTTACATAGTGTCAATGAATCAGCGTTCGCTTTTTTAAGCATTCGCTGATTCAATATAGACCCACACACACACACACACACACACACACACACACACACACACACACACACACACACACACACACACACACACACACACACACACATACACAGATAGCTACAGATATAGGTATATAGATATAAATATATTTAATATGCTATGACCACTTCTGCATGGTTTTAGCCATGTGTAGCTAGCACAAGAATTACATTTTCTGGATGGTTGTCATATTGTATATGAACACCTACTGGCACTTAAAAGAAAAGTGGAAACAACATCTTGTATAAACTTTCTCCTGCTCATAAAACATAAGCCCTTTTAAAATAAGTGGGAAACACACATTCTGAGGGAATAACAAAAGAGGCTGATAAATCAATGAAAATCAGAATTCAAGGATTCAAAAAACATTAAGATCCAAGTTCTAGACTACAGTGTATTGGATAAAGATTTGAAATAATATCTATGATCTCATTATAGCTTATATAATTTTATTTAGCTAAGCAGAAGACTTGAGAAATTATATCCAACCAAGTGAAATGACAAGTAGTTGCTTCCTGGGAATGAGAAGCTGTTGATTTTGACACTCTTAACCATAAGGAACTATATGGCCTTCTCACATTGTGAGGGAATTGGAGGATTTGCAGTGCTCTTCCTAAAGAGTTTGTCTATCAAGGCAATCAACATGCCACTTATGTATTTTTAAGCTCCAGTAATCTAATAACTCAGTAACAGGTGGCAAAACAGAAGGCAAAGCTTGATGCAGTTGATATAATTGATGCTACCAAACCCATACTAATTAAGACCATGTTAGAATACTAGCTCTTTAAAGTGTCCTCCGTATGTTTTAGAGAAGTAACAAACTGAGCAAAGCAGAAGCTAATCATAATATTTCAATATTATAGTTCAATGGTAAGTCATTCTATCCACTATTGAGAGAGGCATTAAAATGTACGATTGAACATCATGGAAATGATTACTCAGGGATAGCAAGCTATTGTACTAAATATGATACCATTCCTTTATATGGTTATACATTTGTCATTCACTCAGTCGAAGTGGCTACTTGACAGAGTGAATGACTGAAAACTGATTATGTGTTCTGTTCAGAGAAGGTTTAACATTTTTTATGAATGGAACACTGATTGCATGCAGGTTAGGTTTGGGGTTTTGGAAAATAATGCTGAAACCTTCTGATTTTATGAAGGTGTTGGCATTATGTCGTGGAAGTGTTTGTGTGAATGTATTAGGGTTAATGTAAGGGCAACTTATTAACACCTATTTGGTGTTGGATGTCACACATCTAACAGCCTACATACAGCTTACATTCCTGAGCATTTTCTGAAAAATAAACTTAAAAAGCATCATAGGTTCATAGGTTCATAGGATGGTACTAGGCTATTGGCCCTAGGGCCTATACAAGCTTAGCCATAACAATTCCCTGGATATTTCTTCTCTCAATATTTACTTCCCTGGACCCCTGTCTAGCAGGGTGACTGGCGTGATCCCTGGGGTGAATTTCCTATCTCCCATCCAATCGTCAAGGTTCCTTTTGAAGAGGTCTAAGGAGGTGCTCAGCTTGACATGTATGGGCAGTCTATTCCAGAGTATGGGGAGTCTCTGTGTCAGGAACCTATCCCTCCAGCATGTTTTGTTCATTGTGATGACAAGATTTAGATCCCTGGAGCATGTGGCTCTGAGGGAGTGGGATTTCTTTAAGTGGAGCATGTCCAACAGCTCAGGGTTTGACATAACCTTGTATGTTAAGCAGAGATCACCTCTGAGTAGGCGATATGCCACAGAGTATAGCTGGAGTTTTTTTAGACGGTCAGCATAGGGCATCTGCTTTAGGCCTGTGATTCTTTTAGTGAGGTATTTCTGCAGCCTTTCCAGCTGTTGCAGATGTCTTGTGAGGTACATACCAAATGGGCATTGTACTCTATAATGGGTCTAATGAGGGATGAGTACAGTGGGACAATGACCTCCTTTTTTCTGGATGAAAAGCCCTTAGTGATGAGGTGTGCCACATAGAAGGATTTCCTGACTGTTGTGGCGAAGGGGAGACCACTGTCCACCTGTGTCCCTAAGTCTCTCATCACACTTTCGGTGTTTAGTGTACTGCCACCTATGTGGCAATTCATGGGTACATGGTTTTTCCCAAAGGGGATAACTATACATTTTGTGGCGTTAAGCTTGAGCCCATGGCTCTGGCACCAAGCATCTGTTTCTGTAAGGCCCTTTTGTAGAATATCCACATCATTTGGGGATTCAATAATGGTTCCCAGTTTGCAGTCGTCTGTGAACTTTGTTAGCCAGAGTCCCTTAGTGTTGGCCTGTACTTCAGAGAAGTAGATGCCAAACAAGAGCGGTCCCAGGACTGAACCCTGAGGTACTCCACTTGTCACTTGTCTGGAGCTAGATTTGGAGTCAGTTACTTTTACAGTCTGGGTTCTGTCAGTAAGCAAGTTGGTAACCCATCGAGCGATGTAGGGATTTATGCCCAGCTTAGTAAGTTTATCTATTATTCCAGAGTGGAGGATGGTGCCGAAGGCCTTGGCAAGGTCCAGATAGGCTGTGTGGTCCACCTTTCCCTCATCCACAGCTCTGGAGACTGATTCGAAGAAGTCATTCAGGTTCAGGAGACAAGATCAGCCCTTCACGAACCCAAACTGGGTGGGGTCTAGTCTTTGAAGGTTGCCAATGTCTTTGTTTATACGTTCCATGATAATGCAGTCCATGCCCTTGCAGATCAGGCTCATCAGACTGATGGGACGGTAGTTCCCGGGATCCAAGGTGGATCCCCCCTTATGCAGTGGGATAACTGTAGCTGTGCACCACTCAGTGGGCACGAAGCCTGAGGTGAGGCTATGATTAAACATGACACTTAGGTGAGGTGCCAGTTCATTCTGTAGTTCATGTAGTACACAGCTCGGGATGTCATCTGGTCCCATGGATGCTGTATTCTTAGCTTTGGAGTGTGCAGTTTCTACCTGTGTGGCCGTGATTACCAGAATTTGGCAATCTTTTGGTATTGAAATGGGCCTTTTAGGCGGTGAGAGGGTGGTGAAGTTGGCACTAAATCGATCTGCCAGGATATTGGCAATATTCTTGGGATCAGTATATTTAGTGCCATTCTGTTGTAGCTCAGAGCAGATCTGAGCATTGCCATTTAGATTCTTGACATAACTATAGAATGTGTTGTGGTTTTCTTTGGAATCTTTGGCAATTTTATTTTCGCAACTAGCGCTGGAGGATTTTATGAGGGATCTCAGCTTCTTACCGAGGCTGGTAAGGGAGTTTTTTTGCATCCTGGGATTTTCCTCTTTTCTGCAACAGTTTCTTCCTTCTCTTGTATAGTTTGTTTATGGCAGAGGATCACCAGATTGGCTTCCTTTTTTAGAGGAGAGCATCTTGGTTCTATTTGGGATGGCACGATTCATGCACAAGTGGATGTGCTCGTACAGTGCCTTAGTGTAGGATTCGGCAGTCGAACTTTCAGCTCCCATCTGCATGGGTGTCATGAAGTTTTCCACTTCTGACTTGAGTAGCATGAAGTTGGCTTTGGAGAAGTTTTTTTATGGAGGTTTCCTTACTGGGGGGGTGGGGGTGGGATGTGGATGTTAAGGATGATTAGCTTATGGTCAGACTGCCCAATGAGGGGGTGACCACTGGTCTGGAGCATCTATCTCTCATGTTGGTAATGATCAGGTCTAGGATATTGGAACCCCTGGTTGGACAATGGATTAGTTGATCTAGGCCATTGGAATTTATGAATTCCAAGAACCGTTATGAGAAGGTGTTGGTACCCGAGTAGTTTTCCCAGTTAATGGCAGGGTAGTTGAAATCACCCAGTATTCAGGTGTTTGGTTGTAGCTTAATATTTTCCAGTATGTTTAGAAAGGTGTAGTGAGAATCTTGGGGCATGGTGGGGGATCTATAGCATGCTACAATTTGGATTGCAGTCTTACCTAGTGTTAGTTGCACCTGGAGAATTTCAGATGCATTGTGTTGGGCAACTAGTCTGGAGGTATGAATATCCTTGGTGAATATGGACACTCCTCTGCCTTTAATGTTTTGGTCTTGGTTTGGTGGCTGAAAAGTGTGGTAAGAGTTGTAGCCTGGTATTGCAGGGGTGCTCCTTGAAGCCTTGAACCAGATTTCAGTTACTGCACAGATATCGATGTTCTCCATTTTTAGGAGTGCCTTGAGAGAGTGCATTTTGTGGTTTAAACTTCTAGCATTGAGTAGCATCACCTTCAGATTTTGCATGCTTGTATCTGTTACGGTGGTGGTTTTGTGCTTTGAACTTTGTCTAATAAAGGCACTATAGTGGTGGCAAGAGCTTTAGCCAGTAACTGAATCCCAGGGGCGACAGGTGCAGACCATCTCTGGCAAAGCATCGTGGTTTGTCGATCATGTCATCCCAGGCAGACAGATACTGGATCCCCTTTGAATGACACCAGATGCTTAGCCAATTGTTGAAGTCAATCATTTTGTCCTTATACTGTGGTATCATTCTGGACGAAGGCATGATGCTACTCAGGGCTAGGGTCATACCTGCCTGGGCCACATGATCTGAGAGCTCTTCCATGCCTCTTTTCATGTAGTCCAGGGAGGTACATCTCAAGTTATTCACTCCAATATGGACAATGACAGATTTGTATTTGTACTTGTTGTGGAGTGACTTGACTGCGTGCATTATGTGGTGGATCCTGGCACCCGACAGGCAGCTGACTATAATTTTCTCCTTGTTCAGCCTAGTAAGTGGGACATCAGTGTGCCTGACTATAGAGTCACCTATGACTGAAGTGTTGGGTACGGTGTCTTGCCTTAGGGGCTGTTGTTGGGTGGCACACTGGTGTTGTGAGCTATGTGTCACTTTGGTTGTGACTGGTGTTTGTGTTTCAGCTTCAGAGGTCCTTGTTGCTTGGGCAGGTTAATGTTAAGGGCCTCCGCATATGTGGGTTTAGTGTTGCTATGTGTGGGTATTGATGGGCTATGTGTTGCTTGAGATGTAGTGCAGGTGTTAACCTTCTCCTCTTGACTGTCTAGCACAATCTTGGCTGGAGAGAGCTTTGCTTCCAGTTTGGCTATGTAAGTGCATCTCTCGCAGGTTGTAGTGTTGGGTGGTAGGAGGAGAACGTTGTCTGTGTAAATGAGGCAGTTGGTGCATTGCCCCAGTATGCCCAGATTCACCAGGTGGACAGGAGAAATCACCGGAAGCTGACCCTTGGACATGCCTGTTTAGGTGCATTTTTTGTAAAGTACAAGAGCTGCTTTCCCTTACCTTTGCAAATTACTTTGCAATTATAGGCTGTTTAGTGTCTACGATTAATTTCTCCTTATTAACAAGGAGAGCTGAGTGCTTGTATCAGTTTAAGGCTTCCTAGTGCTATAGGGAAATGTATATAGGTAAATGTAAATATTTTGTGAACAGTAAAAGCTATTAAAACTGCAGAAATAGCAGTGTTATCAGTAAGAAGTACTTTTTACAGTGATAATCAATGCATTCAGTCTTTCCATAAATACTATATTATATTATATATTACAGTGCACCCAAAACCCAAATTATATTCTTTTTGTCAAACTTTCACAAAGAAGTCCTCACTTCTTGGAAACTGTACAACCTAAACACATATTGTTAGAGCAAGCACAGTACACTCCATGAGTGCCTGTTTTTTGAGATATTTACAGAAATATGAAAACACATATTTAATCATATAATTAGAAATATAAATAATGCTGAATATCTCTAAAGATGTTCAACTTACAGTGCGAATATCAAAGGCAGCTCTCTTCCACAACATCTAAGGTTTCATCTGTTGTCATGCAACAGTTTGTTAGTCACTTTGATTTTGATGTATTAAGTACATATGGACATATTGCTTATTTTAATAATTGGTAAAACCAACTAGCAATATTTCAAATGTAGTGTGATATAAATGGACACTGACAATGAATTTACCTGTCTTCCACCATGACCTAGCATACCAAATCCCTTAATAACAAGTACTATCAGTTATGAAAATATGAACACAAATGTGAAAATACAAATAGTAAATTACAAACAAAGATTCATTTCTCTATTGCAGCACATTCTAGATTAAAAATCTTAGTGTCATTTTGTTAATAACTCCTTGTGGTTTCTAATACTGCCTATTATTAGCTGGTAAATTGCTTAGTTAAAGATGTCACACCCAAAAAAGTCTGGATGCCATAAAGATCTATGGGTGTAAAGTGAAAATAGAGGGTATGGTTATAGTTTAGTGCATGAGTGCGTGTTGGTGCGTGTGTGTGTGTGTGTGTGTGTGTGTGTGTGTGTGTGTGTGTGTGTGTGTGTGTGTGTGTGTGTGTGTGTGTGTGTATTTCTGAGCTGCCTGAATAGTGTTCATTTTATGGAAAAGGATTTTTGAAACGTACAGATCAGAGTTAGCTCTAACAACTATTAGTAAGGTGGTTCAGTAGGGCAAAACAACAGGACCGTAATCAAAAAATGCCACATTTATTCCTCACTTTTTTACAAAATTAAAAGAATTTTGACTATAAGGAAGATATTATTGGAAATAAACTTATAACTAGAAATAAATGTTGAATATCAACTTGGAATATCCTGATATACCTAAACATACACATAATCCATTCATCCACGACTACCTTTTCCCATTTTCACACAAGGGGTCAGGGTGTCACTTCATCAGTGACAATCATCTGTAAATCTGATTGAATGAGTTCTATTCTAGGAGAAATGTGAAATAAATACATGAATATTACTTGTAATGGTAACAATTTGTCATATTCATGTATTTGGTTTCTATTCAAATATAAGGCATAGATTAGGCCATGAGCCTAGATTGGGGAAGTTGGTTGTAGCCCAATATAATCTATTGGAAACATAAACCAGTTTTTTTATATAGTGAGCTGGTAGGACATGTTTCCAATTATGTTGAATCACTGTGTATATTGTTATTAATAAAGACCACAAGATTTGCCTGCAGCATTTGAGGTTCAATGGACAGATATGAGCAATGAATAAGACAAAAACAAATCTACGTAGAAATGTCCATGAAAATAATTTTCACAATGAAGATTAAG
Source organism: Protopterus annectens (assembly GCF_019279795.1). Taxonomy (NCBI): domain Eukaryota; kingdom Metazoa; phylum Chordata; order Ceratodontiformes; family Protopteridae; genus Protopterus; species Protopterus annectens. Next base: position 84,215,615 of record NC_056732.1, on the reverse strand, counting down.
CTGATGAGTCATGGAAATGAGTACAATTTGTTTTTCTAAAGTAGTTGTTATTATGGGAAATAATGCTTTTGCAAATGGGGCCATGATGGTGTGCTCGATTTCTTTTCATACATTATAAATAATACTAAATAAGATGGCGATATATAATTATCAAGATAGAACTGTGATATGTATTTTACTAAATTAAGAATGGTAAAGATTTAATTTTATGCATGATACAGTATAGCTTTATACAGAATGTAGAATTTATTTTGCGTTGTCATTGTAATTTTAGCATTAGAATTTTTAAGTGTCTTCAAGACAAAAAGCAGATCAATTAAGAACCTTAGAGTATTACTGAATGAGAACAGTATAGCTAGTATGGAGTTAACCTCACATTCTTATTTATATGAAATTATATAGGGATGCAGCCCTTAAGGGAAGGAAACAACAGTGTACGTAAAACGGCTTAAATCCTGGAAAAATGAAAATGTATATGTTTTGAAGTAATAAGATTCATGGGCATCCTACTTATGAGAAATGATGCTAAGATCCATCTCTGAAGGAAGAACTTGATAGCACAAAGTTCATGAAATCCTCTAAATATGAATAAGTCTTGATGTGATTAGAAATGCTAATGTGTAGATGGATGCAGGAGAATTACAACACACAGTGTTGTTCAAATTTTAGAATATGAACTCTGATGAGACTATATTTAAGTATTAAAATATAGTAAAAACCTTTAATATAAACTTTAATTTGAATTGCATCAAATCATGTGCAGTACTCAAGCATGGTATACCATCAGTTAGACCAGTGACTGGGTCTTACTGTTGGTACTAAATGCCTCCAAGAATGTCTTAACCCTTATACACTCAAATCTGACCTTTACAATACTGCTTGGCGTTTCTTTTGGTTAGCTTCATAAGTGGAATCTAGGCAAATGACTGTTGGCTTAATGTTTTCTGCTACTATTCAGTGCTGTGGTGTAGAGGCATAACGCCAAAAATAACTACAGCCCTGGTGACCTAGGTTCAATTAGTGTCTGAGGCACTGGCAAGGAAGGATGATCAGGGCCCACCCTGGGAGAGAGGGCATTCAATAATGATGCTCCTTAACGGGAGATTTGATCGAATGAAGGACATAACTCTCAGACGAGGTCAACAAGCAAAGGGGAAAGTGCAAGGTAGTGGGTAGAGCAAAATGAACCCCCCCTGAATAAAATGTGGATGACCCAGACCCCCCCCCCAGGAAGCCCTTAGGTTCAACAGCTGGCCTTACCAAGAAATGTATTAAGTCAAGTGGAGTTTGGAATTGCCAGTATTCCAGCATTTACATGGGACACTAGGTAGTTGTCTTATAATGATGATGTGGCGGGGAAGAAAAAAATGAAGATAAGCTAAAGTCAAGGATACCCGTTTGACCTATTCTGGTGTTGGTCTTCACACTGTAATGTCACCTTCAAATTTAGTTGGTAACACTGGAATTCCCTTTGTGGTAATTTATGCCATGAGTTGATAAATGGTATAGATAATCTGCTTGATGTAAAGAACCTTGGAAAGAAATTAACTTCATAATAGTAGATGCTTGTGCAAAAGTGATACAAATTATATACCAATGTTAAATAAATAAGGACATTATCTTGATTATTTTTGTATGAAAATTTAGCAAATGCTTGATTCATTGTTAGGATTTCTTTTCCATTCTGTTTTGTTAATTGCTTGAGCTTATGTACTATTACAGCAATAACCCCTGGCTGGGTGTGGGTAATGCTGGATTTATCCATGGTTGGTGTTGTTTGGTCACAAGGGCAAAGCCCAAGTGACCAAACAAAGCCAAAAGTGAGTAAATCAGCATGGGTCCATGTCCAGCTATTGAAAAAAAAAATGTGAACGGTTAAATACCGAATGTTAAACATCAAAAGATGAAATCAGTGAACAACTACTTCTATGAATATAAATTCATTGAATGGTCATAACTGGCCAACAACCAGGAAGTAATGTGGCATATAAGGTAAGTGAAGGGAAACCTTTTAAATTTGACCTATCCCTCACTGTAGTGAGATCTTGGAGTTGGTATATATAGTTGGGTGGGATGTGGGGGTGGGGTGAGGCCCCCACCTTGGTTGGTTGCGTTTGTGATGTTGGCTGACTATGGCGATTTGATTAATTTATTTTCATTGAAGTAGTTGTTCACTAATTTTACCATGCAATGTTTCACGTTCGGTATTTAGCCGTTCGCAGTTTCTTGTTTTCAATAGCCGAACATAGACCCAGTCAGCATTACCCATATCATAGGTTATTGCTATTACACAATGACATTATTTAAGGAAAAAAATTAACTTAATGTTTTTAAATAAAATGTCCTTGTATAATGGTGCCATGGCACTCTTTTGCATTTTTTGCCGGTATCATGTGGCTTTCTTGCTGTACTGTGCATGCATATGGGACTTACGTTCTCATGCTTACACAATCCATCAGTGCTGTGCAAAGAAAGCAACAGAGACAGGAAGATCTTGGTTGCTTTTTTTGTTTAGTTTTTAATTAATAAAATGAAATCCAGATATGTCAAATGTACGGGAGAGATGAGACAGAGAAAATATAAGGATAATCAGGTACCTTTCTCTAGTTTTACATAACGTACCTATTATCCTTATATTCTGCTCTGTCCCATCTCTCTCATTCTTTTGAAGTCTCAATTTTTTGTGATTTTATTATTTATTTATTTTTTAATTCAAAGAAAGGTAGAATTTCTGTGGCATATATTAATAGAAGAAAGTCCGAGCAACCAGACTTTTTTCCATTCATATATGCTCGATTTACCAAGAGCATGCTGGTTGGGCTGACCAATCAGTGTGCTTGTTTTGGAATGTTAATGGCCAATCATTATATAATAAGCATTACAGATCTGTTTATTATATATTAAAATGAATTTTTGGGTTGCTTATCTAGAAGGCAAAAATTAATTGCTGATAATATTGAATTAGATGGATTAAATTTTAAATTATTAAGGTCTAAAACTTATTTATTGGGAAACATTCTGAAGCTTCTGTTGTATGCAATTCAAAAATGATAACATAGCTTCAAAAACTTGGTGAATCTTTTTTGTTTGTAGAAGCAGAGAAGTAAGTCCTGAATAGAATAATCAGATCTAAGTTGACTGACTAAAGATTCAATTGCTTTGCTCACTCAGAAGCAACAAAACCTTGAAGCTAAATAGAACTAATTTTGTACTTGCCACCTGTGAAAAGTCCTTCTTCAGATTGCCTACAGTCTCTTGGACCTGTCCACCTGTCTCCATTACAGCTATAGATAAAGTCGTTTCAAAAAACAGCTAAAATACATCTGCAACAGGAGTAAAAAAGTGCTTCATGCCTCTGTTGCTAGTCTGCCTTGCCCCGCATCTATCTAACTACTTCTGTCTTATATAATTTGTGTATCTCTGTACATAGTGTACTTTAACATTTTTCTTAACTCTTCCACTTAAAGTCCTGCAGATGGTCTGAAATGTAATGATACTTCATATTTGTAGCACAGTGTTTATTATTCTGTTTGCATTAATGTGAAATGTCTGTTGTAGAGAATTCTGCTGGCACACTGTTATTAAACTAATTGCACTATATTTTTGCCTCAGGGCATGGGTAATGACTGAAAAGTGTTACTAACATGGTTATCAAACAATCAAATAAATTAATTAATGCATGCATTTAATGTTTTAATTAGATAAATGTATTTCTAATAATTTGTTTAGATGTTGTGGGGTGACATGAACTAGTATAATGTTCAAAATATTGGAAAACTCAGCATCCATGGAGATGGAAGAATACGTTTGTCCAATTGTTGAGAGTAAAGAGTGCACTACATGTTTGTTTAAGAATGTCTTAGTAGCTCTGGAAGTGATTCTGAATGAGTTGCAAGTACTTGTCAATAAGTTATCAAAGTATACAGACAAGTGGAAGGTGGACAAGAGGAAAACCTGGAGTTATTGTGACAGCTATCAGATGCCATGTTGTCTATATGATAGTAATGTCAGAGAATTAGAGATAAATCAACAGAGGTACATAATCAGGTGTCATACACTGACCTTAAAATTGTGCATTTAGAGATAAAATTGAGATGTAGAAGTTTAGGATTAATTAGAGTCCATGAAGAGAAAAAAGGCTTGTACTATTTTGGACTATGCAAAAAAGAAAAAGTGGAGTGGGCTGGATTTTCCAGTGGGTTGTTCAGTACTGGTAAAGCAATTCATTTACTCTTGAACGCTACATATAGATTTATTGGAAAGTTACCAGTGACATTTGTGCATTTTGTAGCTAGAGATGAGAAAGACAGGTACTTTGGAAGTTATGGTAGCTTGGTAAAACAAAGGGTGTTGTAGAAAGCAGGCCTTTTATATCAGTCATGATTTTATCAAGATAAAAATGCAAAGAGGTAAGAACAGAATGAAAGGAAATGTCAGGGGAAGCAGCAGGCTCAGATGAGTTAATGGCAGATATAATCAATATGGTGGGTGAATTAGGGGAGAAATGGCTCCAGAGGATACTCTCTGCAGTATGAAGAGAAAGATGTATCTTAAATGACTGAAGAATACAAAATCATATGGAGTCATACTCTTGACTAGCAAATGGTCATCAGTGAGGCCATTAAAGATTCTTTGATCCTGACATCTGTAGATTAGATATCTTTAATAATATTGTTAAGTTGTGGTGAACATTGTTGAGCCATGCAACAAGATGGCTGCCTACGTGTGTTGCTCTGCCTTTGTCTACCACATTTTGCAGTTAGATGAAGGGGGAAAAATAAAAAGTTTGGAGTAAGAAGTATAGTACTGAGTGAAAAATTGTGCTGAGTGTGATCTGTGAAAAATTGACCGATGGAGTTCGAATGATGGAGGACAAAGTTAACAAAAGTCACAGGTACCTTTAGGGCCTGGTAGCAGAAATGTGAGCCCTCAGGGCAAAATTAGAGGGAGTGACTTGAGAAGTTACAGTGCCACAACAAATAATAACTGTAGTAGGATGGCATATTGAGTAAATGGAGCCGGTAGTAAAACAATTAAAAGGTGAAACAAAAGATTTTTCTGTCAACAGCTGTAAATAGTAATGGTTTGAAAATGTCGAAGCAGATTAGAGGAATATCAAGGTCATTCATCTAGTGGATGGTGCTAAAGGCCAGAATCTTACTGTATTGATGAAGACATGGTTAAAGAAATTTACTGTGCATGTTCCTTAGATGGACTGTCAAGTGGGCATAGCATACAGGTTAAGAAAGTAGTCATCGATAGAAAGGCCAAGGCATCTACAGATTGTGTTACATACTTATAATGCAAGGAATGGCTGGTATGGCAGGATGCATTGATGGAGGGTCCAGAATGTTAGGGATGTGAGTGAAACTTATGCATGGCTTTCCAGCACAAGCTTATGAAAGGAGAAATCAAATGGCACCAGCACACTAGAAAGTGAGGAAGAAGTAGGTGGCAGTAAAGATGGTTTGTCCTGCATCGCTTATAGTGACATATAAGGAGCAATGTCACTAGGCTGATGTGATACCTGACACTATGCACATTTCAACTGAGATCATGTGGGTGTGACAGAAATGGTGAATGCTGGCTGGAGACGCTTCTCCTAGAGTAAGTCAAGGAAAGGCAAATATTATCTGGTCTATGTGGGAAGAGCAAAATAGCTAGTGAGAAAGCAAAGGTTGGAATGGTGCATACATATCACATATATGTGCTGAGAATGAAGGGGACAGAAATGAATCAACAGCCAAAGACTTCTGAGTCAAACTGACCTGGAGAGTCTAATCATCTAACAATATTAACAAAGACAGACTAGCCAGCTGCAAATAAGTCAGACGTGGGTGCCAGTAGAAAGAAAAGGTCACTGACTGTTAGAGGAATTCAAAAAAGCAGTGGCAGCACGTGAGGGGGGATAGAGATAGATCACCCCTGAAAGACAAAAATAAAGAAAACATGGATGATTTAGAAATATTAGTAGAGTTCTAGGAGAAGAAGAGGAGGCAGGAGATAGATAGAGAGAGAGAGAGAGAGAGAGAGAGAGAGAGAGAGGGAGAAGAAAGAGTGGTGCTGATAAAGGGTTGAGGAAGAAGTTAGAGGAGGAGGTGTACAAGAAAAAAAGAGGGATGACAATGATTGATTAGTAGATGAAGAGAGCACAGAAAGAAGACTGGCACAACAAGGATTTGGTTGGAAAGTAGATATGGGAAATAAGGGTCAACAATGTAATTCTCATTGACAGACTTTGTAAAAGAATTCAGCTCATCAATGGAGAATGGATCTACTTCACATGACTGAAAACTCAAAATACTGAATTTCATTTGATTAAGACCATAATACCTAATTTTCAAACAACTGAAAACTCACTTGACTGAGTCTCATTATACTGAAAGCCTACAATGCTGAATTTCAAAATATTGAATTTTAAGCCATAGACATGCACACTTACAACACCAATGATTAACTCTTTCCAAAACTTAAAAAACTACTTACTTACCCTCTTAACAGAAACTGGATGATATAAAACCAAACTGCACCCCCCAACTGTATATAGTAACTCCAGGATCATACTACAAAGGGGAGAAGGGCATATACCCTTTACTTACCTTAAAGTACTGTGCACACTGTCACTACTGCCAGGAACACACAAAACATCCACCATATTACTTTAGATACTTCCCATAAAAATGTAAAGAGACATACCCACATTTAAATACAACACTACTTTCTATGCTACTGTTGGTATTCTGACAGCCAGCATTTTAAGTTGCAATAATGTTTTTTTTTATCACAAGCAACTCAGAAGTGAAGGGAAACAAACACATCTATGGCTTAAAATTCAATATTTTGAAATTCACCATTGTAAGCTTTCATTATAATGGCATTCAGTCAAAGGAGTTTTCAGTATTTTGAAAATTAGGTATTGTGGTCTCAGTGAAATGAAAATGATTATTTTGAGTTTTCAGTCATGTTAAGTAGATCCATGGAGAGTATGAATTAATTTTGTTAGGTGGGTGAACATAAACGATAATGGGTGAGGGGTGCACATAAGGCTTTTGATAATGTCAGATGAGAATTTGTGATCCAACTACTGCAGGAATATATGGGGAACTTAGAGTGGCTGAGTGGTGACTGAGATATGGCAATCTAAAATGGGTCAGAGGGGTGAGCATGGGGATGTAGTAAAATATAAAGGAATCTTTTAGAAGGGTGGAAAAGGATACAGGTGATACAGCATTAAGTATACATAGAGAAAAATAGACTGAGGAGGGATGCAGGACCTGCCTTTGAGGAGCTTAGGATCAGAAGGATGAGTGGCATTGCGTCAAACTGCAAGAGGAAAAGATGCATTGAGAAGGTTAGAGGGCAATTAAGAAGTAGATTTTACAGAGTTTGATGTAATGAGATAGGAATTTGGGGTACAGAGAGAAGATTAGATATTTTATGAAGGTTTGTTTTCGAAAATAAAAAAATAAGAGAGCGATGCTGACTGGAAAAGATTACATACACAGCAATGTGAAGCAGATTAGTTATTGTTTGTGTAGTCAGAAAGGATGTGCGGATGATTTGTACGCCTTTGGGAGAGAGTAAGGTGGAAGGTAATGGCAAAGTTCAATAAGTGTTTGGGTGTAACAGAACAGAATGTCTGGGAAGGATGTTTTTTGTGAGGAAGACTGGAGATGCACAAGAAGTGTAACTATTTATAGCCTAATTGGGTATGTTCATTGGAGATTTTGGCATAAGTGGTATAAAACTTCAGTGAGATTCTGGAAGGAAGGATGGCAGTCACATGATAGTTGCTGGAAATGTGGTCATGGGGCAGGTATTCAGCACATGTGCTGGGAATACCAAGAGATTTAAAGGGTATGAGATAGTGCTCTGGTGATGGAGAAGGTGGAATGTAAAGATGAAGGAGAAAAAATACACGAGCTGTTTATTTGTATAGAACAGAGACAGAGGTTGGAAATGGAAGACTGAGGCAAGGAAAGAAACCTTGATTGTTAGAGATAGTATAAAGAGAAAGATAGCACACAGTTGGAAGCAGAAAGATGATTCAGCCTTAAATTAAAATGGATGTCGAATTGGGTAGCAAAAGCATGGCTGTGTTAAATCGCACAGGCAATGGAATAGAGAAAAGAGAGCTGGACAGCTGATTACAATTCAACAAGATCAAGTTGTACTGTTAGAATAAAGAAAGTAAGGATAGAGAAGTTAATAAAGTGAAAGTTTTATTTGAAAGGTCCAGAAGTTAAGGGAATTTAGAGGGATTAGGATAATAAGAGAATAATTGCACAATTTTTTCTTTGTCAAGAGGTAAATGTAGAAGTCAGAAGTGATATGCTGAGGATGGGAGATTCTGGCAGTTTGTTGTTGATAGGCAGTGAGCATGTTGATTTTGCTACAGTAACAATAAAAATAAAATTTATAATATATATATATATATATATATATATATATATATATATATATATATATATATATATATATAGATGGATATACACATGCATTTATGTACGTTTACATGCATATATATATATATTTTCCCAGGTTGTAAATACTGTCTTTCATTCTATGCTGTCTTCTTGTATAATAACAGGTGATTTCCAACTATTAAATTACTGTTCCAAAAAAGATGCCCTTTATAATCCAGTTTGCATATATAATCACCATTTGTTATATTAACTTTCTTTTCTAGCTGCACCCTTTCAGCCCGATTCCCTAACTCCCACCTGACCTGCGCTAATTGTATAATACGGGTCTATATCACATTGTCGAAAACTGACAATGTCGAACGGCTAAAATATCGAAAGTGCCATTCATTGAAATTGTTCTTGTGGGGGGCTACACCCCCACACCCCCCGCTAATTATATATGCCAACTCTGAGATCGCACTACAGTGAGGAAGGGGCAAATTTTCTGATCCTCACTGTGCCACAATCTCACAAGAACAGTTTCGATGAATGCCACTTTAGATATTTTGGCCGTTTGACATTGTCAGTTTTTGACAATGTGATAGGAACCCGTATAATACACCCCAAATGTAAGAGTCCTTGTTTTGGTAGAGGTTATAATCTCACCTTAAAATAATGTACTGCTGCTGTTGTGTTATTATATTACAGTCATTTGGGTAAAGATATAGCTCTTTGTACAGTGGACTCTTTATTTCTGTTTATTCAGATAGCTTTAGAGTTTTGTATAACCATCATTTTAAGCTTTTACATTACACTGATGTTTTTATGCCAGGCTGATGGTGGCATGTTTGGAAGCATTTATCTTTTCCAGAAACAGGAGGCATATCTGTTCCCATTTCTTAACTTTCTCACTAAATTTATCAACAATATTCTTTATATTGCCCTCTCTAATGGGCTATTCTCTAGCAGTTAATGCAAAACATTAAAGCTATGACTTATTAATGAACTGCTTCCTGTATTCTATGGTTTGATTCCCTGAGCTTCCATTTGCATGCTATATGAATTTGTATTGGTCACTTAATCAGACAGCACTTTAATGTTACCTATCCAGTGAGCTCACCCAGTTAACAAAAAAAAAAAAAAAAGCTTCATTAATTGTCCAGGCCATCTATAGTCATGAGCTTCACAGCCAGTTGTTGTGTCTTTCGGCTTTTCCCGGTTAGGGGTTGCCACAGTGGAACTCTATGCCCATTCACGCATGTCTCCACGCAGAAGACGCTCTAACTGAGAATCGAACCGGACAGCGTCTTACTGTGAGGCGACAACAGTAGCTTCACAGCCAGTTGTCTAGGCATACAACATACATATTTTACCTTCTATCTCCTCTGCACCTTCTTTGGTGTTGCTTTAGCACATTATTGAACCATTCACAAGTAAGAACAGACCCAGGTAAGAAGTGGATCAGTTAGAAGGTTTTGTTTGTACAACTGAAAACTCACGTTCAGCCTTGACCTGCAGGGAGCACAGCTCAGGTACAAAAGTAAGCCTACAGTGTCATAATATAAAATTTAAAACAACATAATGCTCATGTATTAAGTAGATGTCTGTTGCTGAACATTCATGTACCAAGATGACATAAAAAGTGTGAATTTGGTGTCTCAGGAGCAGCTGAGCCTATCACTGCAATCATTCATTCCCTCTCTGAAAGACAAAATGGCTATTTTTGTTAGACTGTTTTATTCACTAAGCATATGCCATATACTGCCTTTTAAAATTAACTCAAAACAAAATGGACTACAAATGTGTACTTTTAATGTGTGCAATAGTCAAATAAATAGAGCAGTCAAACATACCGTAAAATAATTTGCATCTAGTGGTTTATAATATGAAAACAAATGTTACATTTCAAAATACAAACAATTAAATGGGATTTTCTTTTTCATAAGCAGAGAACAGATATGCATAATAGTTTGTGTTTTCCTAGGGTTTCTTCCCACCTTTGGGCCAGCATGGATAAACTTGTATGGTTCACCTCGAAACTGCTCATTGATGGATGACTACCATGAACTCAATGAGGGTTTTGGGGAAGGGGTTTCTTTCAGAGGTCGTGTTCTGATTGAAATAGCTGTGGAAATATTGACAGGAGGAGCTGCATCTGAAAACAAGTTGTTGAAATTTGCCAAAGATGTAAAGTCTGCTGCCAAGGATTCAAAATCACAGAAGAAAGATTCAAAAGGAGGTCAAGGGGCCGAGGATGGTAAATCAGGTGGACCTGCAGACAAGTCAAACTCTACAGATGCTGTAGTGGAACCCTTTGAAGTGTCTCCTGAGGTGAGTAGATGCAGCTCTTTAAATGTATTTTTAGGAGTTAAATGTTTTCAATTGTTTCTTAGGCAGGACCATGCTTAATTTTAAGACAAGATGGGCAGCAGTATATTTTGAAACTGAAGTAGCATCCTTTTGCACAGCTGCAATCACCTTCTGCTCAGCGATTATTTACTAACACTGTTATGCATGGGTTAGCAATGCAGCAATTTGCAATAGCTTAGCTAAAACTATTTTGCAATCAAAATTGCAGTATCTTATATATCAATGAGATCTCAAATACCACGCAATAGTATGGCATTAAAGATGTGACATAGAACACCATGCAAATACCATGCACTAGTATCACATCAAAGATGTAGCATAACACACCATGCACCTGACCTTAAAGAAGTACTGTTCTTGTCTGACACGTATGGTGAGTTATTTAAAATTGCACACTTAAACTGTTCAGTTCTTTCATATGCTATTATTCACTGGAGTATGGATGCAACTTGAATTGCATCATTGGGTGAATCCTCCTGAAGTAAATTCAGAACATGACAGTCATGTCTCTGATCTGATCATTAAGAACTTATCTTTTCAAGAGAATAGATAAGAGATAAAGATAGAGTAGAGCTGAGAATGATTTCACACATTGGATATGGCACTGTGGAGTTACTTGACAATTCTGTGCTAGCAGGAGTTTCTAATTAGAATTTTAACGTACTCCTGTCATGCCATCCAAACCTGTTATTAGGTACAATAATAGAAAACACTCTTAAATTTTCATTCATTAGATGTTTTTATTCATCAATATTTTCATCAACCCCCTTTTTCTCATTTTCTACATGGGGTTGGGGTGTTGTGCCAACTGTCACCATATCTCTCTATTCAGTGCCACTATGCAACCTTCTTTGCCATTCATGCCTGATTTTTGCAGGTCTTTTCTCACACAATCCATCCACATCTTTGCTGGATGTCCTTGTTTCCTCTTGCTTTCTTCCTGTCTGTCTGAAATCTTCTTCACCAGACTGTCTTCTGCTTTTCTGCACATGTGCCCAAACCACTGTAATCTGTTCTCTTTGATTTTTTCGGCAATTGGAGCTACTTTGGTTTCTGCTCTTAACTCCTCTTTTCTTTGTCTGTCCCACACTGTGCATCCTACCACCTGTCTCACATCTAGCTTCCTCAACTGCACTGCCTTTACTGTACAGGTTTCTGTAGTACTGGTCATACCACTGCTATATGCACTTTGCTTTTCAATTTCTTTAGCATTCTTCTGTCATATACTAAACCTGACACTCTGTGCCAGTTGGCTGCAGCCCCGCAGATTCTAGCTTTGATTCTTCATTCAGACTTCCCTTTTCCACACACACCCCTCCCAGATACTTGAAACTGTTTATCTGTTCCACTATCTTCCCTTCTATCTCAGTTCTCAGCTTCTTCTGAATTTACCCCATTTTCTGCTATTTCAGCTGTCTTATCTGTACTCAGTTTCATCCCATGCACCTTCAGTTTTGCATTCCATGACACTAACCTTTGTTGAAGTTCTTCCTCAGAGTCTGCCTGTAATGCCACATCATCTACATACAGCAACTTTGTTGCTCTTTCCCTTTCAATCTGTTTGCTAATGGAGTTCATCACCAGCATGAGTGGCAGTGGGTTCAGAGATGAGCCTTGATGCACACCCCCACACCCACTGGGAGCCCCTCTGTGAGACCAAACACTGTTCATACTTGAGTCAATGGGTACTTGTACATAGCTTGCACTAATTCTACCAATGTATCTGGGACTTCAAACCACCACATGACTACCTAAATCAGCTTTCTTGGGACCTTGCCATATGCTTTCTCAAAGTCTAGGAATGCCCAGTTTGACTCTTTCATCACATCTAGCCTCTTCTCAACTATCTCTCTCACTGAAAACATCAGGTCATTTGAGTTGCTTCCTGAGGTGTATCCATATGGCTCATTTCCCATTTTACCTTCTATTACTCTGCACATTCATTTAACAGTCATCCTATCAGGAACTTTTGTGGAATGTGACAGGACATTGATACCTCTATACTGTCCACAGTTGTGAATTTCCACTTTGTTCTTGAATACTGGAACTGGTATGCTTATTCTGCAATCATCTGGGGTACGCCTTTCTCTCCATACTGCTATGAGTACCCTCAGGAACCATTTCTCCTCCTATCTCACCCAACATCTTTATCATATCTGGTGTGGCCTCATCTGAGCCTACTTCTTTCCCTGGCTTCATTTTCCTTAGTGCTGTTCTTACTTCTATGGTGGGTTCCTCCTCTTCTCTCATCGTAGGCAGTGTCTGGGGCAGTACAGCTTCTGTGGGGTTTCTTCATTCCAAAGCTGGTGGAAGTACTCCTTCCATCTCTGCCTTGATATCCTGGGTGAGCATGTTGTTGCTGGCATCCCTTTTGAAGGGTGTCTATCTTCTTTATATTTTTTGCCTTTGCCTTGCAAACTGATATAATTTCTTTGTGCCATCTACTGAGTTACTTTCCATATGCTGGCAGAGTCCCTCTCATACCTTGTTCTTTGCTATTGCAACTCCTTTCTTGGCTTTATTGTTAGCCAACCAGTATTCCATCATAGCCTGGTCTGCTTTTCCTATCTCCTATTTTTTCTGCACTCCTTTCTTTTGATGACTTCCTAGACTTCTGCATTCCATCACCATCTTTCCTTATGTATCTTATTTCCATACTTGTTTCGGCCACGTATCTGTACAGTAGTCCTCAGACATGCTGTTTTGAGGCACCACCATTCTTATTCAACTCCGCCTATTTACTTGTTTTGTTGAGGTGTTAGAGCCCTGAGTAATTCTTTGAACAATTGTGCTTCTGTCCAGTCAACTTCCAGGTTTTCTGCCTAGTATCTGTTGACCTTAGAGCCTTCTCTGACCACTGCTTGCAGCTGATTGTGGCAACCAATGGTTTATGCTGTTGGCTGACTGTTTCACTTGGGATGACTTGATTCTACTCCAGTGCCCTTTCCTTGCTATGAGGAAGTCTACCTGAGTTGACCTTTCTTGTGTGTGATCTTGTGACTGTCTCTCTTTCTGAAGCACATGTTGGCTACTATCAAGCCATTTGCCAGGCGGAAGTCTAGAATGGTTTCTCCTTTATTCCTGTTGCTCCACCCATGTAGACCCAGGCAGTCCTCATATGCTGTTCTGTTTGTCTCAATATGTGCATTCAGGTCACCCATTATCAATTCCTGTTGTTCTTCTTTACCTAGTAGGTCTTTGCTGTCTGAATGCACTCTTTTCCTCACTAGCATACCCTACTGTGGGGCAGATTATTTTATTCATCCTTGTTCAAGAATTCTATACATTTCTGTACTTTTCTTAAGTTGTACCTTGTGTGACAAAAATTAGCAACCTGGCTCATGCTCTGTATGCCTAATCCTTCTGAAGCTTACTTCTGAGTATGTCCTTTAATTATTTTTATTTTGTAATCATACACTGAATTATATATGTTCATTAACTGTTTAATAACTGTGACTGATGTAACGTATTAAAAACTGATGTTTAACTATGGGACTTTCTCATAAAACTCTCTTGAAAATGGGCACTGTCCAGCTGGTCATTCTTTGTCATAAAAGCTTTGTATAAGATTGTTTAGGACCTCTGTTTTATTCAGAGCAGGATATATTCCTATTATGTAGAGTAAAACATTTAAAGTAAAGCACACTTGAATGTGGTATTTTATATATGCTCCCACTGTCTGTGAACATTACTGTGTTGCACTTCTCTTATCTCTCAACAGTTTGGACAATAATATGCAAGACGTAATGCCCAAGAGGGTGTGTGTTATTGTGTAAATAACTCCTGCCCACAGGTGTTCTGATGCTTGATGTCGCAGGCATTATTTACACAATAACACAGACAGTGGAGGGCATTTGAGAGTAAGCTCTCTGTTAAAATGTTTTGTATTTTTTAACTACTATTTTTGTTAATATTTTTAATGTGAAATAGTTCCTCTGCTTGATGTTTTAAATGTTTTTAAACTTGCCATAGTATATGTAACTGCTGGAGGAAGTATTTTAGATCCAAATTATAAGTTTGCTACTTATTTAATGTCTACACACTCTGTCTCTCTCTCTCTCACACACACACACACACACACACACACACACACACACACACACACACACACACACACACACACATACACACAAAAAAACAGACTTTTCTATTTTTTAATTATGCATTTGTTTTAATTTTACATTTGCTAAACAGCAAAAGTGTTGATTAGCAGCGTAATATAATGTCTCGATCCTTCTCACTTTCATGCACACACACAATCACACACACACACACACACACACACACACACACACACACACACACACACACACACACACACACACTTTTTTATTTTATCTTTTTTAAATTTTTTAAAATGTTATACTCTCTAAACTGTCGTGATTTAATGTGCTTAGCCTTAGTGAACAAAAAGTAATGGCAGCTATTAGTTTTCTTAGAGTCTTAATACACTACTGTGAAGTGGCTGACTTGTTTTTCAGCGGGCATTACCTCTGTATTAATACCCTGCTGGACAACATTCATTCTCCAATCAGCATAGTGATGTGCAGGTTGCCCATTCTCTAACTCAGTATAATGTTTTCTAGTGCTACTGTTGGTCAGATATTATTCTGCTATAGCATTCATTCCTTGTCTTCTTCCTAGAAATTTTTTGGGACTACTGCTCAGCCCATCTTCCTTAGTCATTCCCTAGAATTCAAGATTGCAGCAGAGTAAGAACTGCTGTAATAGTGAGGAGTATATCTCTCTGTGCTCCATCACTTTGATCAGGCTGTTGCTTATTTTCAGGTGCATTCTCAAACCCAAGTCCTGCCCAGTAATCTGAAGAGCTACATTTCTGTCTCTAATCCTTTTTATTTGGGAATATTACTGAGAAAGTGATATGCGAAAAGCTTACTGTGGTTCTCAATTTTCATGGATTATGATATCCATCTTGGTCTTTGTTCAGAGCTCACAACATCACTGAAGCAATTTTACTTGAGCGTTTAATGGATTCCTTATAGACAGAACTCAAGGTTTATTTTCCATAGTTCTCCAGGAGCTGTCAGCTTTCTTTGATACAATTAATCACTCAACTATTTTGGAATGCATTTTTGATTAGTTTGTCTTCTAACACTTATGCTCAAGAAAAGAACAGTCTCTGGAGTTAACCCTTCAGTTAGTTATCTTCTTTTCTTTGCAGTGGGGTCCCACTGGGTACCTTCTTGGAATCTATCCTTTTCATGGTGTGCATCCTACCTTTTGGTGAGTTGATGAGATGGAGGGCTTTATTATACCACAGCTTTGTTTTTGACTCACATCTTGACCTTTCTTTTCCTCATGAGCACGTAGATTTGTATATCTCAATTACTAATCGCCTAGAACACATTCTTTATTAGATCTCAGGAAAAGGTCTCAGACTGACTTTATTCAAAACTCTTGCCGTTACCTTACTTGGAACTTTCAGGCTTGCTGTCACTCCTGTCTTTGACTCTTGAGTTATGTGTGAGCATCACAAAATGAAGTTTATGGATAATCTTTGAGTGATTTTGATTAAAATTTTTTTTTTCGTTTTGTTTTTGATGACAAAGTGTCTGCTGTTCTTTGATCCTATTTTTGTTTCCAGCTCTGGAACATCATTTATTAGACATCTCATCCCATGTGTGGATTTTCTAAACGTGATTATATAGATTTTGTTAAATCTCCTACAACTTATTACACCCTTTTTTAAAATGGGTTTTCTAAGCTATAAGCAGACTGAAGACAGTGTAGAAAACAGATGTTAATCTCCTTACAGCGATATGTGGATATTAAGCACACTGCACCTATCTTTCATTCCCTACATTGGCTTCATATTGATATATATATTAAGTTCAGTGCACGCATCAGGATCTATGAAGGGCTTCATGATCTTGGTCCTGTATAAATGAAACAGCTTTTGATGGATTATGAAATTTCTAGGGCAATGTGTTCATCAGCCTTGTGGCACTTAATAATTCTCAGGTTTCGACTTGAATCATTGAGATTTAGGTATTTTTCTTTTTGTGTTCCTGAGTTATGGAACATGCTTTCACTGCTTTTACAACAACTTTGTGAATGTAATTCTTTGTGCCATTTTTGGAGCAGCTTCAACATATACCTTTTTCAAGGTTCAGTTCAGGATCATGACTAATTAATTAACTGTATTTCACAGTCTTATTAAATTATTTTACTTTATAAATTAACATTTTTTGTATAGTTGTATAACCTTGCTTAATTTGCAAACTGTTATAATTCTGTATTTTTAAGTCTGGATTGTTTGGTTCATTATCTCTTCTTCTACACATATTTCAGTTGCATTATTCTGTAATGTGCTTAGCCTTCTACGCAAGTGAATATGGCTGATTGATTAATACTTTATAAATTACTGAGTACATACACAGAGTTGATCAACATACTGCGTAAAACGTGACAGTCCTATGACCCAAGTGGCAGTCATATGACCCAAGTTACATGAACAGCTAGACAGTGTGCCTGATCACTTATGCTATGACATTTTCATAACTGCATTACAGGCACTGTGAGCAGACCACAGATGGTCACAACAGTATGCTGAGTGAAACACCAGGAGGGAGAGCGCCATGGTGAGGAATAGATTGGGGTAGAGAGGGCCTGTCTGGCTGATCAGGACTCAAACTCACCTGGATGCTAGTCACCTCCAAGACTGACATCCTGTGCATGTCCTGACTCTAGTGGTTCAATGGTCATGGTCAGCCAGTTGTCTGGCTGTATCAAACATACAAGGGGATTCTGAATGATCCCAATACCTGAGTTCAGCCACTGGCACACCTCAGGCATGGCCAGACTTTGTGCCTGATGTATGATCCAGGAGAACCCTTCTGGGCTACTGTCAGTTGAGGAGCCTCTCTCTCACTTCTGGAAGGTGGCTATGGTGGCCAACACCAAGCCATACAGGCCACATTCTGTAGGGTGGACTTCTTACATCTATAGAGAGATAGGTACAATGAAAGTTGATGCCCCATCACATGGCATGTCAACTGGTACAGACCATGGTGGTTACTGCCTCTCCAGATAGTGCACCTCAGCTGAATCTGCAGAAAGAAGAGACAAAAACAGAAAGAAAAAATACAATTCATTAGTACATATGCATTTGACAAACTGGATCTCAGTTTTACATCCCAGATATCTACATTCCAAAATCCCTGCCATATCTCTTCAGACAAAATGTTCGTTCTCTCTCTCTGCCCATTACCTCTGCCCCCTGCTTGTGCAGTAAGTCAGGGTGGTACCTGAAAGGTGACTCTATCGATCCCTGCACTGTTTGCCAAACGTGATACCAGTGACATTACTCGCTGCCTTGGCAAACTCCTGCCAGATATCCCTTTTATACAAAAAGGTATCATAATGGCTGAATTGGCACACCTCATAATGCCTGTGCCTCATATACAGAAAGATGTCTGCCTTCTTGATTCACAAGGTAGGAGGTTTACTAAATCTAGAGCCTGAAGAGGCTATGTTGACTAAATAGGCCTGCACACGAAGAAACAAAATCACCATGTAAATGGTCACATGTTATGGACACCATGCCATGTGCACCAACAAGTAGCACGGGCATAATATGGAAAGTATTAATAAGACAGACAGGTAATGCTATGGGTTTTGCAGTGTTCATGAATAAAAAGAGTGTGCACATGACCACCCAGCATGGGATCAAACAGGAACAAGCATGCTAGTGCTACATGTGGGTGACAACACAGCACTTTTATGACAGTGATTCAGAGACAGTTGTGTTGAGTTACCTCAGTATCATAGTCACCATGCTATAATGCCCTTTGTAGCTTGCTAAAAGTGTGGCCTCCATACTGCAAGAAACTACATTAAGACAAGC
Organism: Protopterus annectens; assembly: GCF_019279795.1. Taxonomy (NCBI): domain Eukaryota; kingdom Metazoa; phylum Chordata; order Ceratodontiformes; family Protopteridae; genus Protopterus; species Protopterus annectens. Next base: position 84,196,973 of record NC_056732.1, on the reverse strand, counting down.
AAGTCATGATTATGAAATCAGTAAATCAGAGATTGTAATAAAATACAGGAATACTGAAAAAGGAAAAGACAGCTGGTAATGTACCTCGGGACTCTAATGACCACAAATGGGTGCATGGAATCTACAAGGACAGATACTAAACACAGAGTGAGTATGATAATATAGAAGAAGGGCATGACAGTAATTATCCTGCTATGGAGGATGCTGTCACACTGACCGGAAACAGACATAAGGACTTCACATGTTACTATCCGTCAATGGCGGGCACTCAACCTAATAGAAAAACAAGTGCAAGATCATGATAATATGCTACTGTCCAGTAATTTGGAGGGGAGGCACTGGAGCATATCCACAAGAACTGTATGACAAGCTACAGGGTACATGATGCCTCCAGCACATAACATGTAGTATACCACTTGCCATCAGCACAGCAGGGCAGTGGTAACATGCCCATTGCTGCTATCAGTATGGGGCAGGGTGGGTATGGTGATAATCCATTAAAGGACAGCTATATCAAAAATAAATGGCAATAGGGGAACAGTGCTGAGACATCACACACACACACACACACACACACACACACACACACACACACACATACACACACACACACACACACACACACAAAACCAGACTTTTCTATTTTTTAATTATGCATTTGTTTTAATTTTACATTTGCTAAACAGCAAAAGTGTTGATTAGCAGCATAACATAATGAATCGATCCTTCTCACTCTCATGCACACATGCACACACACACACACACACACACACACGCACACACACACACACACACACACACACACACACACACACACACACACACACACACACACACATACACACACACACACAAAACATTCACACACTCACATTCTGACCCCACATGGGTAATCCACATTTATGCACATCTGTCATAGGACTGACAGAATTGCAGTCTCTGTAAAGTTCACCAGACTAGGGGAAAAGATGTTACTTCAGACTCTACCCACACTTTGCATGCAGTAACACCTTTACCTCTGGTGTTACTGCAGGCCCTGAACACACATGGCTTGCATATCTTTGACAGGGATAAACCAGACAAGTCAAAAGTATACCAGTGTGATAAGGTATGCCAAGATCAAGGCCCGGGACATTACCAAGGACAGGTTTGCCATAAGAAGTGGACCATCACCACATAAGTGGCTTACAGAGGTGGAAGATTTCTTGGTAATTCTGTATAGGAAAAGTAACAGATACCTAGTTCCTGGTGATGGCTTTGATTTGGGATATGGGCTGGTAACAACTGCCTAAGTATCTGTAGTGGATGCACCAAGTTAGTCCTAGCATGTTACTTTACAACTGTACACTCTTTCATATATGTGAAGTAGTTATTCAGAAGTATTCACACATATCTTTTCTTTGTGTCTGTCAAGGCTGCAGCTGTGACAACCTGTAACCAAATGCTTGTCTCCACATGCTGTTTACATAATTGACATGTACCTGTATGTGTGCCATGGAATGGCAGAGCGGTACGTATATTCTTTCAACAAGTACATTTTCTTTATGCTTTGTGCTTTCATATGTTCTACTGCTCAAAGATTCAGCAAAGGTCAATAATACCCGACATCAATGGATCTCCTGTGGCTGAGGCTTATAATTATGGCATCTTGAACATGACAATCGCAATGTCAGAAATGCTGACAATGGAGGACATGCAAACATCACACATATGTAGCGATGGAAGAGGGCTAGAGTGTACTTCCAGTATTGCCTGTGTTTAGCTGTTCTGTCCATTATAGCTCCACCCAGGCTACACAGAAATCACCATCACAGATGATGTATGTGAGACAGACTCTTTCCTAGTTGTGTTCACCCACAACAGGGAAGGGGTGTATATGTGGCCATCACTCACATAACTCCAGGTCAGTTATCCAGGTGCAAACAGCTTACTATGCACACCAAAGCAGATATGACAAGTGTTCTGCATGGACTGCATGAGGAGATGACTGCAGGAACTGTGGGATGACCTGCACATATCCATGTAGAAGAGTGACATGACATATCGGGATCTGTGATACAAATGTCTGCTGAGATCAACGTTCAACGGTCATATCTATTGATGCATCCATGAGGATAATAGCAAATGCCCACCATGGTCATTTAAGGGACTGGATGTACACTGGACTGTTAGAAACCAGGTTTAAGTAGACAGTACTCACTCTCAGCCCTGGCAATAGCTTCCTTCACCTCTAGGTAAAGCCACTATTATGGTTGTGGCTGGCTTGCATCTGGCTTCACCACAGGACTGCCATGCCAGACAAGCCACTTTAAGTCACACAGTTCAAAAAAGTCCATATCCCCTGTTGACCAGTTGAGTGCTGTGCCTAATTGTGGCTATCTTTAAGATCATGAAAATTTTCTGTCCATTGTCTCCTCACCAGGTGTCACAGCTGTGCTCCTTTATGCATCCCTGAAGCATTATACTTTACAATACCACATGCAGGATGCATCCAACCCCAACACTGCAAGGGAAAATGGTATACTTGGTGAGCATTTGTAAGGTGGAAGATCTCCCTCTGCATTGGATGATATTATCTCTGGCTCTGCAGTTACTGCATCCTCCCAACATAATCCATACATCCATGTTAACACTGCTATTACCTGTCACTAGAACCCACCCTACCTGTGCAAATGATGATGATGACTGTGTCCTGCTTATCTCTCTGGCCTGTGTAGGTAAGGTACTGTCTGATGCACAGTGTTGCCAGTCATTGCACTGCAGTGCATAGTATGGTTATGTTAATATGTACACCCATTTTATTCTTTGTTGCTCATCATTGCCCATAGTTTAAGATCAGAAATTACCTCTTTCCAAGTGCTGTAATGTATTTTACCTGATTCTTCCCTACATAATGTGCTGTTGCTGCTGGTTCCTCCAACAGCTCAGTGCCCCATTGCTCATCATTGTCATCACAGATCTGCCAGGTAGTATTACAATGTTCTCTTGCTGTAGCTGCTTTTTTACTACCATATTGTGTAACGTAGTGAACACAATTCACTGAAAAAAAAAACAAAATAAAATAAGCTATCCTATACTTGTTTCCCGCCTTTCTGAAGCTAGTAGAGTCCAGTTTTCAGAGTTTGCTGAATCCAGGGCTGTATTGTAGTTTCTGTGTTGGCCCAAACATTACTTGGATAGAAGGAAGTTTCTCTGTTCACCAGTAAGAGTGGGGAGCTTTGAGCAGCCTATCTATCCTTGGAGGAGTGGTTTTCAGCTCAGAAATTGTAGTTTATTGACCATTTTGGGCTAATTTCTATCCCTTTTATCTTTCTGCTATAAAAACCTACTTTGTGTGGTTTTTGCACATGTATCAGCTCAGCAAGAACCTGCCCAGGTGATCTGCAGAGTCCTATAGCAGCAGAAAGAGAAAAGGGGGACTTTGGTATGATTTAAGTACTTTTTTGGATTGTTTCTTATTAGAAATTGCTAATTCCGCCTAAATGCTTGGTTTCTAGCATTTATTTGATACTAAAAAGCCTTTTGCAACTGTTTTATTGTACTTATTTACTGTTTGCACTTTAAATTTGTTTTTTAAGCATTTAAACTGTTTAAACTGTTGTAGGCTACACACTCAAGTGTGATAGCCATTTTTCTGTGCCTTAAAGTGTTTATTTTGTGTTTACTGCCTTAATTAAAAAAAAAAAAAAAAACACGAAAAAACCCAGAAAAATAAGCTATCCTATACTTGTTTCCCATCTTTCTGAAGCTAGAAGAGTCCAGTTTTCAGAGTTTGCTGAATCCAGGGCTGTATTGTAGTTTCTGTGTTGGCCCATACCTTGGATAGAAGGAAGTTTCTCTGTTCACCAGTGAGAGTGGGAGCTTTGAGCAGCCTATCTGTCCCTGGAGGAATGGTTTTCAGCTCAGAATTTGTAGGTTATTGGCCATTTTGGGCTAATTTCTATCCCTTTTATCTTCCTGCTATAAAAAAACACTTTTGTGAGATTTTGCACGCCGCACAGCACTGGTTAGCTGAGGTTAACCATTCCGGGCTCCACAAAGTCTACTCTTCAATTTTTCCTTAGAACTTGTCAGTCTTGCAGCCTAAACCACTCAGGCCCTCACCTTTCAGCCCAGCACTTGTTATAAATTTACTGCAGCACTAAGCACTCAACCCCGCATCTGCCAGAAGGGAACAGTCTTTATACTTCCCTACTTATTCAGGCATGTCCAAGAGACAGCTCCCAGTGTACTCTCCAGCCTACCTGATGAGCCTGGGCATCTTGAGGCAATGCTACAACTGCCTCATGTACATAGACAACCCTCTCCTCCTACCACCAAACACTAACACTTGTGATAGATGCACTTTTACAGCCAATCTAGATGCAAAGCTCTCTCCAACCAAGACTGGAACAGACAGTCAAGAGGAGAAGGTAACAACTCGCAACACACCACTCATAACACATAGACCAACTAAACCAACACCTCCAAAACCCACACATAAAAACAGAAAAGACATATACGGAGGCTCTGATTAAAAATCTAAATCTGCCTAGGCAACAGAGACCTCCAAAGCCGACACACAAGCAACCTCCTCCCACCAATACACCCCAAACAACATATAGCCCACTAACTCGGTGTGCCGCACAACCACAGCCCATAAGACAAAACAACATACCCAACACACTTGTGATAAGTGACTCTATAGTCAGGCACACCAATGCCCCACTCACCAGGCTGGACAAAGAGAAGGTTACTGTCAGCTGCTTGTCGGGTGCCAGAATCCACCACATAATGCATGCACTCAGGTCACTACAGGGCAAGTACAAATATGACTCTGTCATAGTTCATGTTGTGACCTGAGATGTACCTCCCTGGACTACATGAAAAGAGACATGGAAGAGATCTCCAGTCTTGTAGCCCAGGCAGGTATGACCCTAGCCCTGAGTAGCAGCCTGCCTTCACCAAAAATGATACCACAGTACACGGATAAGATGATCAACTTCAACAATTGGCTAAGCTTCTGGTGTCATTCAAAGGGGATCCAGTATCTGTCTGCCTGGGATGACATGCTTGACAGGCCACGATGCTTCACCAGAGATGGCCTGCACCTGTCATCCCTAGAATTCAGAATACTGGCCAAGGCTTTTGCCACCCCTATAGTGCCTTTTTAGGCAAGACTCAAAAAACAAACTCACCACCATAAGAACTACAGGAAACAAAAAACTGAGGGCAATGTTACTCTACGATAGGAGTCTAAACCTCAAAATGCACACACTCGTGGCACTCCTCAAAATGGCGAACATCGACATTTGTGCAGTGACTGAGACCTGGTTCAAGGCTCCTGAGAGCACCCCAGCACTACCAGGCTATAACTCATACCACACATTTTGGCCACAAAACCTGGACCGAAACATGAAAGACAGAGGCATGTCCATATTCATCAAGGACATCCACACCTCCAGGTTAGTTGCAAAATATAATGCCTCTGAAATCATCCAAGAGCAACTAACCCAGGGCAAAAATGCATTCCAAATTGTAGCTTGTTATAGATCCCCCACCATGACCCAGGATGCTCACTCCTCATTCCTGGGGACATTGGAAAAAATGAGGGTCCAACCGAACACCATAATAATGGGCGATTTCTACTACCCAAACATTAACTGGGAAAACTACTCTTGTACTAACCCCCTGGCTCAATGATTCCTGGAGTTCATAAATTCTAATGCCCTGGATCAACTTGTCAATGCCCCCACCAGGGGAAACAATATTCTGGACCTAGTCATTACCAACATGGGTGACCAGTGCTCAACACCCGAGATCAACTCCTCACTTGTTAGATCAGACCATAAACTAATCACCCTAGATATCCATATCCTGACCCCACCCCTACACAAGGAAACCATTGTAAAAGATTTCTCCAAAGTGAACTTCACACTTCTCAAAACTGAGGTGACTAAATTCATGACACCCCTGGAGATGGATAACTCAGTCAATACAGTCACAACTGCTGAATCCTACACAAATGCACTCTACAAGCACCTGCACGAGTGCATGGATCATACTATCTGCAACAAAAACAAGACACTATCCTCAAAAAAAGAAGCCAATCTTGTGGTCCCCTGCCATTAACAAACTCTGCAACAGAAGGAAGAAACTGTTGCAAAAGAGAGTAAAAACTCAGGTATGGAGGAATTCACTGATGAGCCTCAGTAAGAAACTAAGATCTCTAATAAAATCTCCAAAGCTAATCTTGAAAGACAAATTGCCACGAATTCCAAAGACAACCACAAGGCATTCTTTAGCTAGGTAAAGAATCTCCATGACAACACCCTGATCTGTATCCTAGCTACAACAGAACAGCACAAAATATACAGAGCCAACTGATATTGCCAACAATATTGGCATATAGGTTCAGTGCAAACTTTACTCCCCCCTCACCCCCCCAAAGGGCACATAACTATACCAGATGGTTGTAGAGCCCCGGCAATCACAAACACACAGATAAATATGGCACTCTCTAAACCCAAAAACACATCATCCATGGGACCGGACAACATCCCAGGCTGAGTCTTACATGCACTCCAAAATGAACTAGCCCCCCCCCCTAAAATCCATGTTCAACCACAGCCTCACCACAGGCTATGTGCCCACAGAATGGTGGACAGCAATGGTTATCCCACTCCATAAAAGAGGAACCACCACAGACCCCGGGAAGTATAGACCTATTAGCCTGACAAGCCTGGTCTGCAAGGCCATGGAGCGTATCATCATGGAACTCATAAACAAAGATATAGGTAACCTCCAACCTCTGGATCCTACCCAATTTGCATTTGTAAAAGGTAGGTCAAGTCTCCTAAACCTGGTAGACTTCTTTGAAACAGTTACAAAGGCCATAGATGAGGGCAAGGTAGTCCACACAGCCTACCTGGACCTTGCTAAAGCCTTTGACACTATCCCTCATTCAGGAATCAATGATAAACTCACCAACCTTAACATAAACCTTTACGTCACGAGATGGGTGGCCAACTGGCTCATGGACAGAACTCACACGGTAAGAGTTGCTGACTCCAGATCTGACTCCAAACCAGTGACAAGTGGAGTACCCCAGAGTTCAGTCCTGGGACCTCTTCTGTTCAGTATATACTTCTCTGAAGTGCAAGTGTACACCAAGGGTCTATGGCGACCCAAGTTTGCAGATGACTGAAAACTGGGTGCCATTATCGATTCCCCTGCCAATGTAGACATCCTGCAAAAGGGCCTCACCAAGACTGACACCTGGTGTCAAAATCATGGCCTCAAACTAAATGCCAAAAAGTGCATTGTTATCCCCTTTGGCAAAAACACTGTACCCATGAATTACCAAATAGGGGGTAGTTTGCGCAACACAGAAAGTGTGATAAGAAACCTTGGGACTCAAGTGGATAGCAACCTCTCCTTTGATAACCACACTGCCACAGTGGTCAGAAAATCTTTCTACATGGCCCACTTAATCACAAAAGTGTTCGCATCTAGAAATAAGAAAATCATCGTTCCCCTCTACTCATTACTTATCAGACCCCTCATTGAATACAATGCCCCATTTGGGATGTACCTCACAAGACAACTACAACAATGTGCGAGGCCCCAAAAGTACCTCACCAAGAGGATCGCTGGCCTCAAACAATTGCCCTATGCTGGCCGGCCGGCACAAGAAACGCAAACACTACTCGGTACCACTTACTCTGAGGAGATCTCTGTCTGACATACAAAGCTATGTCAAACCCAGAATTATTGGACATGCTCAACATGAAGAAATTCCAATCTCTCCGAGCTACATGCTCTAGGGACCTAAACCTCACCACAACAATAAATAGGACATGCTGGAGAGATAGATTCATGTCCCACAGACTTCCCATGCTCTGGAACAAGATTCCGATCCACATCAAGCAGAGCTCGTCATTAGCACTATTCAAGAAAAACCTTGATAAGTGGATGGGTGATAGGAAATTCACCCCTGGGATTATGTCTGGGGCACTGCTTGATAGAGGGGCAGGAATTTAACGATACATGGTACACTGTTGGCTAGGCTTGCTTTGGCCCTTGGACTGATAGCCTAGTACCTACTTATGAACCTATGAAGGCCTCAGATGTGTACTGTAGAGCACTGCCAGATGTATCTGAGCAGTAGAAACATGCCTTACGGAGTTTAAACATACCTTTAATGATGTTGTTTGTCTGCAACATTGGTGAAGTATGCCACCTCTGCCATGATACCTACAATGCGCAACAGTGGACAATATCATGCAAAGCTTGTTGCTGGATTAGTGGTAATAGCATGTCCAGGACTCAGTAGCTTGCAGTGTTTGAACCTATCAATTAGATGACCCTATGGAAAGCCACCCCAGACAAAATGCTGGTAGAGGATGCATGTGTCCCAAATGTGGGAATCTTGAGAATGCCTGGATGGCACACAGACATATTGCATATAATACCCTATGTGCACTGCAAACCATCTGGCAGTTGATGAAATAGAAGTCGTCCATATTGATATGATGGACACCATGTGGAGCAGGTGGGGCCTTGATGACAATGGGGTTGCCACCAGTGACCCTGAGGACCTCAGGAGAAATGGGTAATGCCACTGTATAACCACATAGTAGTGGTTCTGTCCTTTGCTTTCCATAGAAACCATGTATGCACTCCAAATACTGTAGCATAACATCTAGGAAATTCTGTATGATTTTCAAACCTAATACTTGTACAATACCTAATATGTCCCCAGTCTAACACTGAAAGATTTCCATAACAATGTTAGTTAATGCTATTTAAACCTTTGGGTCCGTTGGGTAGACAGACAATATATCACTCTTGATTGCATATGTATGTGACAAATCTACTAACTCCTGAATAGTGTCTCAGCCCACATTGTAATGTTCCGTAGTGTCATAGTCATGTGATGGCAGTTAGCAGCCCTTTGTTTATCATCCAGGCATGACTTGCTGTGAAGGAGAGAAAGATGCTGTGGCGGCCATGGAATTGGTCAAGTACAATTGCCAAATATAAATGATACATAAGCTTCTGATAGAGCTAGCTGAGATTTGGAGTGCAATGATGTACAACATCACTGACACAGACTCTGAGAACAGATCACTTAATGCCGACTCTACTCCCAGTGTCATAGTACAAGGGAAGCTTCTGCACCCAGGAAAATCCTGTCATTTAGAAAAGTTGAGCACTTTAAGCTGTTTGCACAAAAATTATACATCTTTAAATCACTCTGCCATGTTTGATTTCATTATTTGCATGCATGATGGCTCTCATTACCATGTTGACACTCATTGAATATCATTATACTATATTTCCAGCCCTTCTTCTATATCTCAGTCATGTTAGGTGATCTCTAAATCAACTCCTCCCTGCACATCATCGATCACTGTGGTATTTAACATAATGCTGTGCATTAATGCTTTCTAACCCCCCACTCCCCTATTAATTTAGTATTGTTAACTATACAGCTGGAGTATGCATATCATTGTTTTTTAGTGGAAACAGTTTATACTGGCATATATGTGCATATATTTGTGCAGGTGCTAGGCGCATACCCACACACATGCACACACACACACATAAACACACACACACACACACACACACACACACACACACACACACACACGTACACACAGAATGATATTTTGCAGAATAGCCACGTAGTGGTGATTCTAGCCTCTGCTATCCATGGAAACCAAGTATGCCTCTCCAAATACTGTAGCATTACATCTAGGAAATTGTGTAGGATTTGCAAAGCTAATACCTGTAACACACCTAATATGTCCCCTGTCTGACTTTGAAAGATCTCCATGACAAGGATAGTTAATGCTACGTATGTATTTATGAATACACTTCTGATATATTCCTGTTTTTTACGAGGAAATGTAAGCTATTAGTCCTGTAACACTTGGTATTGCAATTCCAGATTAACGAGATACACAATGAAGATTTTCTTCTGTTTGGAGCATTCTTTGAGGCGTCAATGATTGACAGGAAAATTGGAGACAAGCCAATCAGTTTTGAAGTTACCATAGGTAAGTCACATTGAACCATTCTGAAGCAAATGTTACTTAACCCATGGTCTTATTTTAGAGAAATTTTATATCTATTTAGCTATTATTTTGCAAATTAACACATCCCTACTCCTTTACGATTCCAGGAGGTACAGCACAGTTACGTTCAATGAGAGTTCTAATGCAAGGCAACTGCCACAGTAAAGTCAGTAGTGAAAGAGATAAGTTATTAAAATAAATAATAACAAAGGTTATTATAATATTATTATAATAACAAAGGTTATTAGTACAGCTGAGTAAGAGTGCTATGTACTAGCTATGTGGGCATTTAAAAGTTAAAGTGCATGTTTTGTAGTTTATTGAGATCTCCGAACAAGGTTATATTTGTCTAACAGTTTACCAGTTATACATGGTTATACATGGGTGGTTATCAATTTTAAAGTGGCATGTAGACGGTCAGTGACAATATCAGGACAGAACAGCTGACTGCACATGCTGCAGTCTATAGATGTCAAGTATGCAACAGTAAAGTGATTTTTAATACACAATCATGATTCTGCAGAAATGCCGTTTGCAGATTTAAGAAGTGCATTTTATTTCATTATTTACTTTTGACTGCATAAAAAATAGGTAAATATTACTTTTTATTAAAGTAAAAACCAAAAACTCCAAGTGACCACCACAGCTAAAAGCATACGTAGTTTATTAAATATACGACAGGATAAGCACTTTCACACAAAGTGCTTCTTCAGATCAATGTAACAGGCAAACTTTGCATCCAAGTTTAAATATCTTATCAATAACAAGACAACCAATAAAAGCTAATCAATAAAACAATTACGTCACTGATGTGATCTACGTTTCTTAAGAACAGGTTTTAAAGGCATAGTAGCATTAATTCCTGGTGATTTATCTGGTTGCATTCTTGCTATCCACTGCATTTCAGCTAGCTCTTCTCTGTTGTTAATATCACCCCCCTTCTTATTATCTGATATCGATTGCAGTACTGTAAATTCAAACGTGTGCCGTTCATTATTGGATAATAGCTTAGCTAAAGCATTAAAAAGATTCATTTTCCTGATGTCACCCAGATGTTGCATAATATGTTCTTTAAGCATTCTGGTAGTCTTACCAATATAAAAAGAGGCACATGATCTACAGCTAGCTAAATAAACTAAATTATTCGATCTACAGTCTGCATACAAGTTGAAAGTAAATATACGATTGGTAGAGGGATGCACAAAAGTATCTCTCCTTGAAACAAATGAGCAGGCTTTGCAATTTCTGTATGGAAATGTACCATGCCTATTAGAGATCACCCTGGAACTTCTGTTAGTGGTATAGCAGAGATGCTTTTTCAAAGAAAGGTTGTTTTTAAATGTATAACAGGGTCTATCACCTACTATAGCTCTTATCTGATCATTAGACTCCAAAATAGGCCAATATTTATTTATAATCTCACATGCTTTAAAGATGTTACTACTATAGGTGAGGGATAGTCTTAAAACATTTCTATTCGATCCCCCATGTGTCACCCTTATATCAGAATCATGAGGTGTCCTAAGAAAAAATGTCTTCCCTGTTGGATCACGCAGGTCTTTAACCTGTAACATAACTCTGCTTAGGTCATTATGATTATATCTTCTCTTCATTAGCTAATTTTTTAGCTCCAAAGATGCTTCCTGATAATCTTGATCTTCAGTATGGAGTCTAGACATTCTTAAAAACTGCCCTTAACTATATTATTAAACACATGTTTAGGGTGCATACTGGAGGGATGCAACAATGCATTCGTTTTACAATTTTTCCTAAATAAAGAACTATGAACCACAACATTCATCAAAGCAACCTTAGTATCTAAAAAGTCAATAGACTTGCTAGAAAAATTCAAAGTAAATCTGAAGCAGTCACTACGTCATTCAAGATATTCTACAAACTGTTGCAGTTGCACGTGTGTACAAAGATATCATCCACAAATCTTTTGTAATGTAGCAAGTGTGGACTGAATATATGCTGTGAAAGGACCACCCTGCTCTCCCAGTCTGCCAACACCAGTTTGGCATAACTGCTCTCTCAGGGTGTCCCCATAGCTACTCCAAGATTCTGCATGTAAATGGTCTCCTTAAACATAAACAAATTGTTTTCCAAAACCAGTTCTAACGTGCCTAACAGTTCAATATGCATAGAAGAATAGTCAGTATTATTTCTCAAAAAACATTTCATAGAATCAATCCCAAAATGATGGGGTATTATCGTAAATAAATTACAAATGTCCATTGTAACCAATAAAACATCAGATTGAAATGGCCCGTGATTTCTACAAAAATCTCTTAGTGTGCATAGAAAGTGTTCAGTGTCTTTAAGAACAGCTGTCGCTTTTTCTAAAGGTGCCTTTAACTGACTTTCGATGAAGATGGATATAAATTCAGACACCTATCCCCTCCCTGATACAATAGGATGAAAGGAAGGCTGTGACAGAGATTTATGCACCTTGGGTAGACCATGAATAATAGGAATTAATGGCTTTTCAACTAACATAAAGTCATATAGATCTTTATTAATCATAGACGTTAGTAATAAGTCATATATGGTTTAATGCACTTGCTTCACAACTGATTCAACAACTGAGCATGATATAACCTTATAGATGATAATGTCATTTAACATATCTTGCATGCTGTTGGCATAAAACGCTGAGTCTAGTACAACAATTGCCCCTCCTTTATCAGCTGGGTGTATTGCTATCCTGGAATCATTCCTTAGTTGTTGTAGAGCCATAGCCTCATCTTTATCTAAGTTATAAAAAGTATTGTTTGCTAGCAGAGAATCAAACACTTCCTTCTCACAGACTTTAACTAAAGTATCAACCATGGGTGTCAACTGAGGATTATATAAACCAGAATGTTTCAGTGGGTTAACTACAGAATCTCCCTCATTTGAAAATGCAAGTTTAAGTGCCATGTTCCTTGCAAAAAATTTGATATCTACAATTAAATCACTAACCTGCAAAGGGCGAGCTGGCACTAAAGTTAATCCTCTATTAAGTAAACTGTTCTGCGATGCAGTAAGTTCAACAGAGGATAAATTAAGAACTAACGCTGATATCTCTTGAAGTGTGTCGGTTCCATGAAGATCTCCTTCTCTGACAATGTTTTCCACCTCTTCAGGACTTGGCTGAAAAGACACCCTCTCCTCTGTGGTTGAGGCAGCTGGTAAACCAGGAAAAACACTTCTTGTAGTTGTCACATGATTTATAGTCTTTGGCCGAGCACCACCTAGTGTCATCTGGTTGTTATGCAGCTATGGAGACATATTCAAGGTTCTCACTCCTATAGTACCAGGAGCCAAATTTATTGGAGCAGTTTGAGATTCAGCAAGCAAAATTACTTGCTTTACGATAGCTGAAGGTGTTTGTTGCTTTATACTCAACTGAGCTGCTGTTGAAGGGACAGTGGTGGCATTATCATTCCTTTCTGAACCCCGAGGCCATACAAAAATGTGTGCCTTCTTAAAAATCACTGAAGTCCCTTTCAAGTTTTTTTCTTTTTCTGCCCCTGTAGCTGGTCATCATAGGCCAACACATTCAGCAAAACATTATCAATTTCAGCTATATTGTTCTCTTCATTATATTTATTCAAAAGTTTTCTTTGCATATTTTTCATTTTAGCAGCCAGTTTTTTCTCTTGAGGGCTAAAGAATTCAATAGTGCTACTCCAGTCCAATGGACTGGAGTAGCACTATTGTTTGACTATTTGGTTCTTAGTTTATGGCTAAAGAATTCAATCAACAGCTTGATATAGCTAAAGCTCAAGTCCATATTCAGAGCCTGCCATTGCTTAAGTAATAGCGGAAAGGTCTCACCGTAATTAGGCATGCGGAGAATTCGTAAGCCTCTTGGGACCACTTTATAGTGAAGGCAAGCCTCCATATGAAGGCATTGCCATTGGAGTCTTTTTAGCTTAAATAAACCATTTTAAAATTCTTTTAAAGGGTGCTCCATATTAGGTTCATCACCTGTCAGATTCAATCCCAGTAGCGGGTTGACATCCAAGTTGAGCAAATGCTCGAAATGGCCATTCCTACTAACTTCTTTATTAGGTCGATAACCAAGCTCGATGTCAGCTCCTTCAGCCATCTGCTGCTGTGTTACCACAATGATAAATAGAATAAAAAATGCAGTCACCAGCAGCCAAAGGTCATCCAGGGAACAAACAGCAAATTCAAAAACCAAAAACTCCAAGCGACCACCACAGGTAAAAGCATACATAGTTTATTAAAAATACAACAGGGTAAGCGCTTTCACACAAAGTGCTTTTTCAGATCCATGTAACAGACAAACATTGCATCCAAGTTTAAATATCTTACCTATAATAAAACAACCAATAAAAGCTAATCAATAAAACAATTAAGTCACTGATGTGATCTACGTTTCTTAAGAGCAGGTTTTAAAGGCATAGTAGCATTAAATCCTGGTGATTTATCTGCTTGCATTCTTGCTGCCCACTGCATTTCAGCTAGCTCTACTCTGTTGTTAATATCACCTTCATTCTTATATCTGATATCAGTTGCAGTACTGTAAATTCAAATGTGTGCCCTTCATTATTGGATATGTGCTTAACTAAAGCATTAAAGAGATTCATTTTCCTGATGTCACCCAGATGTTGCATAATACACTCTTTAAGCATTCTGGTAGTCTTACCAATATAAAAAGAGTCACATGATCTACAGTTAGCTAAATAAACTAAATTTTTCAATCTACAGTCTGCATACAAGTTGAAAGTAAATATATGATTGGTAGAGGGATGCACGAAGGTATCTCTCCTTGAAACATTGTGAAAGGGCTAGCCACCCAACAGCCTAAGTTATGTCTGTAAGTTATTCCATTGTGTTATCTAATGCCACCAATGGAAATGGGTGTTTGCCAGTGATAAGTAGACTGAGGACCCAGCCTACTCCAATCTATGCCAGGGACCTATACTAACAGTGGGAAGGGTGCACACATTCCTATTTGCTAGTATGTGTCTCTGGGTCAATAAGCTACCTGTTGGCAGTGCCCAGTTTCCCAGCCTGGGTTATCTAAGATAGCTCTGTTGAACCTGCCTAACATGAACTAAGAATTTCTACACTCAATGTACATTCACTGACAAATGGAAAGTGACATGATAGTAAGGAGGCTGGACATCATATGTATCCAAGATCCAAGATGGAAAGGCAGGGCAGCAAAGCCACTTGGCTTGGGATCCAGAGTCTACTATTCAGGACAGGCTAGAAAAAGTGTGAGGGAGAAGCTTCAGAAGACAGCAAGGGATGTTATCAGAATTAGTGACAGACTCATGACAATCAGACCCCAGCGTAATGATAGAGGAGTATTCATAATCTCACTCTATGCCTCACAGCAGGGTTGTGATAGTAAAGTTAAGGTGCATTCATTTGCAGGACCTATTAGATAAAGCAGGACAACATGAATTGATGTTGATGATGGGTGATTTGAATGCACAAATTGGAATTGCCTGGGTCTACATGGGTGGAGAAATAAGAATAAAGAAGGAGAGGCCATTCTAGACTTCTATCTAGCATGACAGTGGTTGAGAACGAGAGACAGCTACAAGATCACATACAAGAGGGGATAACATGCAACTAGGTAGACTTTTTTGTAATAAGGAAAGAGCACTTGGGTAGAATCAGTGATTGCAAAGTCATCTCCATTGAAAGAAATCGGCTCACAGCATAAATGACTAGTTGCTATAATCAGCTGCAAGCAGGGTTCAGAGAAGGCTCTGAGATCAACAGAGACCAGTCTGAAGACCTGCAAGTTGACTGGACAGAAAGCACAACAGTTCAAGGAATTACCCAGGCCTCTAGCACTAGAAGAGGAGGGAATAGGTGGAGATTAAAAAGAATGGCAACACCTCAAAACACCATATGTGAGGACTACAGAACAAATATGTGGCTGAGCCGGTTATGGAAATAAAGTACATAAGGAAAGCTGGTAGTGGAATGCAGACATCCAGGAAATCATCAAAAGAAAGAAGGACTGCAGGAAAAAGTGTGAGATAGAAAGGATAGACCAGGCTAAGAAGGCATACAGACTGGTTAACAAAGAGGCTAAGAAAGGAGTTGCTATAGCAAAGAACAGGGCATCAGAGGCACTCTACCAGGAACCAGATGAAGGAGACTCTTCAATAAACCACCAATTACTAAAACAAATGGAGGCCTCAGTCAGCTAATGCAAAAATGAGACTTGAATCATATAATGATGTTTATCAATCCACACACAAGAGTATCGAAAAGTTAAGCTCTTTCATCTGTTCAAACATTCAGATCTCTTCTGAAGAAGTTCATACTTTTAACAGATAATAGCACTTAACTTTTTCATATTCTTGTGTGTGGATCAATAAACATTGTTACTCAATTCAAGCATTCTACCAGCTTCTGGATAGTGACTCAGTAGGTGGCACAAAGGCAAAGACAGAAAAATTAAGAAGATAGTCAGACACCCTTCATAAGGGAAGCCATCGACAACCTTCTCACCAGTCCACAGCACATCAAAGGCAGATGGAAGGAGTATTTCCAATATCTTCTGAATGAAGAAAGCCTGACAGAAGCTGTACTGCCCCAGACACAGTCTAAGATGAGAGAAAAATAGCAGCCCACCCTAGAAGAAGTAAGAACAGCACTGAGGAAAATGAAACCAGGGAAAGCAGCAGGCTCAGATGGGGTCGCAGCAGGCATGGTTAGATTGTTGGGTGAGTTCGGGGAAAACTGGCTACTGGGTACTCATAGCAGTGTGGAGAGAAAGGAGTATCTCAGATGACTATAGAATAAGCATACTTGTGGCAGTGTACAAGAAGAAAGGGAAAATCCATGACTGTTGGCAGCACAGAGGTATCAAACTCCTGTCACATTGCATGAAAGTTCTGGAGAGGGTAACTGATAAACAGATATGCAGAGTAGTAAAAAAATAAGATGGGAGGTGAGCAGTTCAGATTCGAATGAGAATGCAGCACAACTGACCCGATGTTTGCAATGAGACAGATAGTTGAGAAGAAGTTAGAGATGAGAAAAGAGTCCAACTGCGTATTCCTAGACTTAGAGAAAGCTTATGACAAGTCCTGCAGTGGTTTGAAGCCCCAGAAACATTGGTAGAAGTAGTGCAAGCTATGCATAAGGACCCATTGACTCAAGTAGGAACAGTGTTTGGTCTCATAGAGGAGTTCCCAGTGATAGTGGGTGTGCATCAGGGTTCAGCTCTGAGCCTACTGCTGTTCATGCTGATGATGGAGGACTACATTAACAAACAAATTAGAGGGGACAGATAAACAAAGTTACTGTATGCAGATGATGTGGCATTACAGGCAGACTCTGAGCAAGAACTTCAGCAACAAATAGGGGAATGGAATGTAAAACTGAAAGCACATGGGATGAAATTGAGTATGGATAAGACAGTGGCAATGATAGCAAAAGAGGGAAATCATAAGAAGCTGAGATTTGCGACAGAATGGAAGATAGTGAAGCAAGTTAAGGGCTTCAAGCATCTGGGATAAAGTGTTTGAGGAGAAGGGAAGTCTGAATGAAGAGGTCAATGCTAGAATCAGAGGGAATGCAGCCAACTGGCATAGAGTTTCAAGTGCAGTATATGACAGAAGAATGCCAAAGAAGCTTAAAGGTAAAACAGTTCAAAACATCAGTGAGGTCAGTACTACTGTATGGTACAAAAACCTGGGCAGTAAAAGCAGAGCAGGTGAGGAAACTAGAGGTGATGGAAATGAAGTGCCTGAAATGGGTGGTAGGATGTATACTGTGGGAAAAACGAAGAAATGAGGACATAAGAGCAGAAGCCAAAGTATCTCAAATTAGATAAAAGATCAAAGAGAACAGATTACAGTGGTTCAGGCATGTGTAGAAAAGCAGAAGACAATCTGGTTAAGAAGATTTCAGAGAGACAGGAGGAAGGCAACAGGAAATGAGAGCATCCAACAAAGAGGTGGCTGGATTGTCTGAGAGATCTGTGACTGTCAGGCTTGAGTGTTGAAGAAGACAGGAGTGTGGTGTTGACTCAAGAGGGATGATGACAGTTAACAAGATACCCTGACCTCATGGGTTTGATGATGATGACATGATCTCTTGTATGCTAACATGAAATGCTACTAAAGCATATAATGCATATGGATACACTGTTACAACCTTGTCTGTTTATTTATTTCCTTTTGTTTACCAGGATGGTCCAACTGGACACTTGGGCCCATTTTCAGTGGAAGAGCTCCATTAGTGTTACAAAAAATTGCAAAGAATTTACAGAGGAAAAAACATCAGTTTCTTAACAGTAGAAGTGGGGTTTTAGAATCATCCAGTGAGTAATACAATCAAGACAGAGGTTAATGCAATTTTATTTCTGTAGGAGTTGTATACAATAATAAACAGGTTGTATTGACATATATAGCAATATGCACGTTTCACTTACAAGGGAGCAATGAAAAGCAGTATATAGTTGGAAATATAGATGTGATTTATTTAAATGTACAGGATAAGGCAGAAGAGCTGGAAAATTAGGGATTGGTGACAGTGCAGAGATCTTAGATACAGAAAGAGTGAGAGAGAGAGAGAGAGAGAGCAGAGATCTGAGACACAGAAAGAGAGAGAGAGAGAGAATTAATCAGTCAGGGTGTGAACAAGAACCAAGCCAAGATGACTCTAGGTGCTGTTTTAGTTTGTGGTTAAAGTTAGATGCAGAGCTGTCCTATTTTAGTGGATCAGGCAGGGAATTCCACTGTCTGGTGACATAGGATGACTATAGTGAGTCTCCAGCTGTTTTATGGGATTTGGAAGTTATTAGTCAGCTCTGAAAACCTAAGAAAAAGGTAACATGGTGGGGAGTAGTGATTGAGAATATTTTGTAGAGAAGGGCATGTATGTGGTTTGCGTATTTATTTTATGGGCAATTTCAAGCTGAATGAATGTAATGTAATTTGTTAGTTCTACACAGTTGAGTTTCTTTAGTGTTATGCAGTAGTTTGTATGGTAGGATGCATTAACTGCAAAATTGACTATTTTGATAACTCATGCCTCTAATTTATTTAGTAGGGTGGCTTGAATGTTGGTTAATATGGGTGATGCACAGAGAAGGGAGAGGGGAAGGTAGGATGTTGTTAAGGATTTTCTTGATAAGTCTGTGAGGTGGGGCTTATTTTGGTAGAGGAATCATGGTTTTTGATGAGTTTTCTTGATAGCCTGGGTCATATGTAGGTCAAATTTTAGGTTATTGTCTATTATGACTCCTAGTCATTTGGTATTTGTTACACGTTCTATGGTGTGGTGGTGTTTTTTTAAGTAATATTAAAGGGTGTACAGGCTGCTGAAAGAGAACTTTGTTTTTTTTTGGCATTTAGGATTACCTGATGAGTCTTTAACTCTAATTCTATAGACGTGAAGGAACCTCGAGTCATTTGTTGAAGTAGTGAAAGGGCTGAGGCTGAGGAGATGATGGTGGCATCATCTGCATAATATACTAAGATGGCAGGTTTGCTGGCTTTGTTCAGGTTGTTTGTGAAAATATTGAAAAGTACCGGGCCTAGAATTGACCCTTGTGGTGCACCAACAGCAACAGGGAGGAAGGGGGATAGGTCCTTATTCCATTTTATGGCCTGTTGTCTGTGGGAGAGATAGCTATAGAACCAAGTAAGAGCTGAACATAACAGTGTTAGGGATGATATTTCATTAATTTGGAGTTGGTGGGATACTGTGTCAAATGCTTTTGACAGATCCAGGAACAGGAAGTGTATTAAGTGACCATTGTTTCCGTTGCTATTTATGGTTTTTGAGAAACTAAACAGAGCTGTTGTTTTGCTGTGGTATGGTCGAAAGCCATGTTGTGTGGGGGAGAGTAGTTTATTGTTAGGAGATGGGACTCTATGCATCTTTCTAAGATTTTGGACAGGAAGGGAAAGAACCGCAATGGTGTGGTAATTGGAGAGGTCTATGTCTAATCCACCTTTGTGAAGTGATATAATATATGATTTCTTTTCAGATAGTGGCTATGTAGTTTCTGCCTTTTTTAATTTCTCCAAATCTTTTGTGTTTTTAATACCATAACAGGAATGGACCCCATTCCTAAGTCAAATTATGATTATTTATTTAGTTTAGTTTAGTTTAGTTTAGTTTAGTTTACATTTGGTAACCAGGAAAGTCCAACTGGACACAGGTATTTTTTCAACGGAGGTCTGGGGAGAAAAGCTCCACAAATACCAGATATAAATACAATTCAAGTTGCAGTTCAAAAAAATAGAATGTAAAATATCAACATACAAGGTACAGAACAGTGATACAAAAATTGTGACAGTAAATCCAATTGATGAAAGGTGCAAGTTACAGTATATACAGAAAAATGCAGTTTAAGAGACACATAATTTGTGGCCAGAGATGACCACACCATAGACTTTAGGTACAATACAATACACAGACCTATCTGTGATGGGATATGATAAAAGACCTGTTGTATTTTTATATACAAAATCTAGGTTTGAGAAACATTATACTCTGGAACTTCTGAGTCTTTTTGATATATAGTTTTGCAGAATGAACAAGGAGTTGAGAAATCAGTCTCAAAATGCTGATGTTAGTATTTTTGGAGTTTAGTTTATGCATATAGGTTAGATAGCTTCAGAAACTGAGGGTAAATTAACCAGGGCTGGTGCAGGAGCATAGCCATGCATCTGCCAGATAAGTTTTTAGCATTTGTTTAAACTTTGTTAAGGAAGAATGGGATACTATATTGTGGGGCAGAGCATTCTATTTTTTAGATATGAAGTTGGAGAAGCAGAAAGCAACAGCTGTGTTATTGGCTTTTCTTACCTGTAATAGTAATCTATTACTTGAGCTGAGTAATCTATTGTCTGAGTGTGAAGTATTACATTTTGGAGTGTGGAGGTTTTGTCAGGTCGGTGTATGATTTTGTGGGCAAAAATCAGATGGTTATAGAGGAGTTGGTGAAGTTCAAGCCAATTAAGTTGTTTAACTCATCCACTCCTTAGCAGCTCAGAAAAAGCTGCCTGCTTAATTCCACCATAGGAACAACAGTGCAGCCTGAGCTCATTTTCAGAAAATCAATTTCTAATACCATACAGAAAATGAATGACTAAAAATGTAAACGCGAAAGTTGTTCAGCAGACACTGACCTTTCCAACAGTGTAAATGTTGATAGTGCATATCAAAGGCATTATTAAATATTTAGCAAGGAATGCTGATATTGTACATATTTTTTACCTTTTTGGAAAAGCAAAGCACAATATCTTAGTCAATGTACCATGTAGACCCATACAATTTGTATTTAATTTGTTTGTATGAATGTCAGCTTTAAAATTATACCTTAACCATTACTGTGTGATGCTCATTTATGGAGATATTCACAGAAATATGATTAATATAATATTTCTCATAACTGGTAAATAAACAAAGCATAATATCTCATCACCTGTAACAGACAGAGGCTACATATCAGTGTACAAGTTGTGTATCTCAATGTCAGCTTCAAAATGATGCATCATTTGTGTCATCACTATGCTCCCTTGCAAAGATATGGGCATAATAATGAGAAGTATTAGAAATGTATAATGTTCATAATCCTACAAGACTAAACAAACTGTAATATCTGTACATGTGTACAGTGCACAGACACAGTTCTTTTACCATGTTGTAAGGAGTAACACTGTCTTCAAAATGAGGTATTACTTGGCACACTGACATGTTCCCTTGCAAAGTTATTTAGCAAAATATGAAAAACGTCATAATTTCCATAACCTAAGTTAGAAACACACTTTGATATCTGTACATGTGTAAAACATACAGACACAGTTCTTTCACTATGTTGAAACTATGAAAACTGTCTTCAAAATGAGGTCTTACTTAGCACATTCAGATGCTCTCTTACAAAGTTACTTACCAAAATATGAAAAAAAGCATCATTTCCATAACCTAAGTGCAAACCAAACTTTGATATCTGTACATGTCTACAATATAGAGGCACAGTTCTTTTACCATGTTGGAACTATGAATACTATCTTCAAAATAAGGTGTTACTTAGCACATTTAGATGCTCCCTTGCAAAGTTATTTACCAAAATATGAAAAAAAATCATAATTTCCATAACCCGAGTCCTAAACAAACACATATCTGTACCTGTGTACTGCATTCAGATCCAGTTGTTTTACCATGTAGACAGATATCATTGTAAATATACACATTCTTGGTGCATACAACATACTGCTGAATGGGTACATGTAAAGAGAAAAACCAAGGTAAGGACCCCCACTCCACTAATGAACCCAGGACAGGCATGGGACTTTGGTGGCATGCAAGGCCATCTGATCTGTCTGATACCTGTGCTGGCTACCCACTCAGACAGCTGATACCACTACAGTCTCACAACCTCCTTCAGTGTCAGCAGTCTTTCTTACCTATGCCTTTTCTCTTTACATGTGTCCATTCAGCAATGGACCTAAGGGATCAAGTTCTGTATTAGTAAGCCCTTCCTGTCATCTAAACTCTACACATGCCAGATAAAAGCAGAATAAAAAAAGAAGTATTGCAGGATGGTTACTGACATATTCGATTGTACGTGGTAGCACTCTCCTGAAACAGTTGTTCTTTCTCTGCATCTTCACCAGCTCCTTACCACAGTTATTTACCAAACTCAGAAAAATATCATATTTTACACAATTCATAAGCAAACACAAAATTTGTACCAGTGCACAGTATACAGATAGTTCTTTCACAATCTGAAAATTAAGTGTTACTCGGCATGTGTACAAGTTCCCTAGCACGTCTTTTCTTGTGTTGTAAGTATTGATAACGGTGTTCATAAATATAACAATAGAGTTTAACTTACCATACTGGTCCTACTTGGTCATGGGTGTTTCCCATTCTTCTCACAAGCTGCATGTTACCAATGCTGCATAGCTCTCCTCACGCCATTGTGGAGGTCAATCAAGAACAATGCAATGCCATCCTCAGTTAGGTGAACGCCATCCCTTCTGAACAGATGAACATCTTCTGCGGTGATGCTGTCATGGCAGATTGTAGATCCACCAACCCTGTGCATCAAGCCGTGCATGAACCCTTTCTGTAAACATCTGGCCTTGTGCGCTGCCCGTTGACTGTTTGCTGTTTTCCATATCTGGTGAGGAATTATGTCTGACCACACAAAATGACAATGTGGCCACCATGACTGCAGGTGTTCAAAAATTGCTCTGATTTCAAACCATAGCCTTCCAAGTGGTTAACTAATGACATCATTCCCTTCAATGTGCAGCACAAAAATGTCAGGATCAGGATAGATGGAACACTTCTCTTCCAGCAACTGCAGTACTCCGCTCCAATGCACACCTCTTCTTGAAATCCAGTATACCTTCACAGTAGATGTCGGAAGCTCAGGTTGTAGTGGTTTTCACTTACAGAGGCAATGTAGGAATGGTCACATACCCACACTCTCACTTGTTGTTCTCCTGCTAGTGAAGCCATGTCAGTGTCAGAAGGTGGACAACCTGCACAGGAAAGAAAATGCAAACAGATTACTACTGATGTTTGACAGATGTATTGGAAGACTACATATATATGTATATCATAATGCATTACCTGGTTAGACCATCCAAATCTTCACTCTTATCCACAGGGGCATTATTCTTTTCATAAGGTACATAAGTGGTGATGATGCTGTAGAGGTACATACCTACTACCCTTAAAAACACCAAATTACACACAATGACTGACAAGGGGGCACAGAAAGGGCACGTGTAAAGAGAAAAAGCAGGGTAAGGACCACCACTCCACTAATATACCAAGGAAAGGCAAGGGACGTCAGCTGGTGGGCATCTGAAGTGTCCCATACCTGTGCTGGCTGCCCACTCAGACTGCTGGTAGCAAGCAGTAAGGCAGACATCAGCAGCAGGCTGGCCAGTGGCATGTGAGTGGCAGTAAACATGTAGTGCAAAATGGGCAGTGCCTTTACAATTGGTGTGTGTGGACCACTACCCCCTTCATAGTGTCTAGGGAACATTACCTAAAATGCATACTGGAGCATAAATGTGACTACAGTAACATGCAAGATTTCTTCCATGCTGTAGCACACTTCTGCATGTTGTAATTATATATGCATGTACTGTACACTGAGCACAACACTCATTACTTCTTCTCCCTCCATGAACTTGGTTATTAATGCTGTGGGCATAGTAGTGTGTGCTTCTTTTTACCAACAGGGAATTCACAATAGCCATATTTTTCTGCAGCTGAATGTCATTTTGGCCATATGCCCCCAACCAAATATACCACAGGGAAATATCTCACTGCCTAGGCATCTGAACCCATTGTATTTTGCTCAAAGTGAATGATAACCTGCCTGAAGGAAGAGAATGTATTGAGTTGTCAGGTACCAGGCTAGCATAGCTCATCTGCATAAGGAGTAGGACCTTGTCCCCACTATTTGCTGTTATACTACATGACAGTGGTATTGTCTATCACTTCTTGTTGTTCTAAGTTCCAGAGATGATGCAGAGCTTGTGGGGCATAAATTAAGGTCATCATCTCCTTGATGATTATATGCTTCTTTGAGTGTTGGGGTGACCAAATTCCATGAACTTTGACACCGTTTGAGCAAGCCCCCTTCATAAAATCTGTGGCATCTCTTGCTACCATCTGTTGAGGAGACAGAATGGGAAATGAAAAACCTGGCTTGAACATTACCTGGCTGATCCATCAAAAAAAAAATATTTCTTCATGAAGTGCAAGAAAGGTATTGGAAAGAATGGAGGATGACAGTGTTGGGCCTAAACTGATTTGAGGTACCACTGAATTTTCCTCGTGAAGTCTTGTATGTGAACTTGTTAGAATTATTATTATATGAATCAGTATCATAATTGAAGATCTGATTGAAGACAGCTGGAACTGGGCTCAATTTTTAGCTTTTTATTGGTTAACTGGTTAATTTGTTTAAATCAGTTTGCTCATTTGCTACTGTTATATTAAAAAAAATACACTTTATGCATTGCCACTTAGCTAGTTTTAAATTATTCCCGGTGCCATAAAGTGTGCTCTTCAAATATTCCCTTAGAACTAGCCTTTTTTTTTTAGTTTTAGCACTCAAATCTGTTTCTTTAAGCTCAGCACTTGTTCAGAACTCGTAAGCACTAAATAAGCTGCAAATTACTACAGCACTAAACTCTTCTCACTTATCTAGAGGAAAACAATTTTTAGTACTTAATAAATAAGCACTTATCCAGACATGTCTAATGGTCAGCTCCTTGTGTTTTCTCCTGTCTACCCGATGAATCTGGGCATCTTGGGGCAATGCAGCAATTGCCTCATGTACACAGACAACCCTCTCCTCCTACCACCCAACACTACAACCTGTGAGAGATGCACTTATATAGTCAAACTGGAAGCAAAGCTGTCTTCATCAAAGACTGGACTATACAGCCAAGAGGAGAAGGTAAACACTTGCACCACATCACACTCATCACATAGTCCCTCAAAACCTACACCACCAAAACACACATATAGCAACGCAAAACACACACCTAAAGTCACAGAGGCTCTCAATAAAAATCTGCTCAAGCAGCAGAGACCTCCAAAGCAGAAACACAAGCAACCTCCACCCTCCAACACAACCCAAATGACACATAACCCACAAACTCAGTATGCCACTCAAACACAGCCCATAAGGCAAAGCAACATACTCAACACTCTAGTCACAGGTGACTCTATAGTAAGGCACACTGATGTTCCACTCACCAGGCTAAACAAGGAGAAAGTTACTGTCAGCTGCCTGTCGGGTGCCAGGATCCGCCACATAATGCACGCACTCTTGTCACTCCACAACAAGTACAAATATGACTCTGTCATTGTCCATGTTGGTGTGAATGACCTGAGACATACCTCTATGGACTACATTAAAAAAGACATGGAGGAGCTCTCCGATCTTGTAGTCCAGGCAGGCATGACCCTAGCCCTGAGTAGCATCCTGCCATCACCCAGAATGATACCACAGTACAAGGACAAAATGATTGACTTCAACAATTGGCTAAGCTTCTGGTGTCATTCTAAGGGGATCCAGTATCTGTCTGCCTGGGATGACATGATCGACAGACCACGATGCTTTGCCAGAGATGGCCTGCACCTGTCGCCCTTGGGCTTTTAGATACTGGCTAAAGCTCTTGCCACCCCCGTAGTGCCTTTTTTTAAATGACAAATTCACCACCATAACAGGTACAAGCAAGCAAAATCTGAGGGTAATACTACTCAATACTAGAAGTCTAAACATCAAAATGCATTCACTCGAGGCACTCCTTAAAATGGAGAACATCGACATCTGTGCAGTGACAGAAACCTGGTTCAAGGCTTCAGAGAGCACCCCTGCATTACCAGGCTATAATTCATACCACACCTTTCCGCCACCTAACCTGGACTTAAACACTAAAGGCAGAGGCGTGTCTGTATTCATTAAGGATATCCATACCTCCAGGCTAGTTGCTCAGCATAATGCAGGTTATCTAAGTGAAACTAGCTCTGGGCAAGACCACAATCCAAACTGTAACTTGCTACAGATGTCCCACTATGCCCCAGGATTCCCACTGCTCATTTCTTGATACTCTGGAAAATACTGGGGTACAACCCAATACCCTAATAATGGGCAATTTCAACCACCCCACCATTAACTGGCAAATCTACTCATGTACCAACTCTTTTGCTCAACGTTTTCTGAAATTCATAAATTCCAAAGCCTTAGATCAGCTTATCCACACCCCCACCAGGGGCAGCAATATCCTAGACCTGGTCATTACCAACATGGGTGACCGGTGTTCCACACCAGAGGTCAATTCCTTGTTGGTCAGATCTGACCACAAGCTAATCACCCTAGACATCCACATCCCGTGCTCACCCCCCATTAGGGAAACCATCGTAAAAAATTTCTCCAAAGCCAACTTCACACTTCTTAAGACAGAAGTGACAAACTTCACGACACCCATGCAGATGGACAATAGAGATACGACTGCTGAATCCTATACAATTGCACTTTATAAGCACTTACACGAGTGCATGGATTGTGCAATCCCTAACAGAACCAAGATGTCATCCTCCAAAAAAAGGAAGCCAATCTGGTGGTCCCCTGCCATAAACAAACTCTACAACAGAAGAAAGAAACTGTTGCAAAAAAAGAGGAATATCACATGATTGGAGGGTCAGTCTCAGTAAGAAGCTGAGATCCCTCATAAAATCCTCCAAAGCTAGTTACAAAAACAAAATTGCCACTGATTCTAAAGACAACCACAAAGCATTATATAGCTATGTCAAGAATCTCAATGGCAACACTCAGATCTTCTCTGAGTTACAGCACAATGGCACTAAATATACAGAACCAACTGATATTGCCAACATCCTGGCAGACAGGTTCAGTGCTAACTTTACCCCTCTCTCACCCCCTAAAGGGCCCATCTCTATACTGGAAGAATGTAAAGTTCCTGTAATCATGACTGCACAGGTAAAAACCACACTCTCCAAAGCCAAGAACACTGCATCCATGAGACCTGACCACATCCCAGGCTGTGTTCTACATGAACTGCAGAATGAACTGGCACCCCACCTAAGCACCATGTTCAATGATAGCCTCACCTCAGGCTTTGTGCCCACTGAATGGCATACAGCAATGGATATCCCACTCCACAAAGGGGGAGCCACCATGGACCCCAGGAACTACTGCCCCATTAGCCTAACAAGCCTGGTCTGCAAGGCCGTGGAACATATCATCATGGAACTTATAAACAAAGACATTGGTAATCTCCAAACTCTGGACCCCACCCGGTTCGAGTTTGTAAAAGGCAGATCATGTCTCCTAAACCTGATATACTTCTTTGAAGCAGTCACCAAAGCCGTAGATGAGGGTAAGGTGGTTCACACAGCCTATCTAGATCTTGCCAAGGCTTTTGACACCATCCCCCACTCTGGACTTATAGATGAACACACTAAACTAGGTACAAAAGACTCCACTGAACTCTCCAACTATCATCCCATAGCCCTACTTCCTCCTTTATCTAAGATCATGGAAAGATGTATCCACAGGCAATTGCTAGACCACCTTCTCTATAATAACCTGCTTTCCAACTCCCAACATGGGTTCTGACCTTCCCATAGCACAACTACTGCCCTCCTTTCCTTTATTGACACCATCAACAAAAACCGTAATCTTAACATGCTCTCCTCTGCACTTTTCATAGACCTGTCCAAGGCTTTTGACATGGTAAATCACACTATACTCATAAACATTCTCAAATCTCTGTCTCTCAACCCACTAGCTATAAAATGGTTCCATTCCTACTTAAATAACAGACATCAAGCTGTGCTCTGGAACAACGTTCTTTCTACCCATCTACCTGTTAATATTGATGTTCCTCAAGGGTCCATACTGGGCCCTCTCCTGTTTTCTATATTCATCAATGACCTTCACCAAGTAGTTCCCCAAGCTACATGTATACAATATGTGGATGACTTCACACTTATATGCTCAGCCACATCTGTATCAGAACTTCACTCCCTTTCTCAAGACGTATTTAACTCTGTAGAACTATGGTTTACAAAATGCTGTCTCCTATTAAACCCTAAAAAAACTAAACTTCTCCTTTTTACACCTACCAGTAAATCTCCCCCAATAGACTTCACTGTATCATCCAATAATGGTACACTCATATCCCAAGATCTAACTACCAAACTACTAGGTATCACCATAGACAATAACCTAAACGTTGATGCCCATATCAACAATATTCTGAAAACTACTAATAAAAAAATAGGCTCTCTTTATAGGATCAAATCCTTCCTCACTCCTGCAACTAGAATAACTATTGCCCACACCCATCTAATCTCCACCCTTCTTTATGCCTCACCCATATTTACCAATCTGTCAAAAAATAACCTTAAGAAACTAGAAAACTCCTATAATAACATAGCCAAGTTTGCCACAGGTAACCCATACAGAACACACCACTGTATTAATCTAAAGAATCTAGGGTGGCTTGAACTACAGCAGTAGCTGAAATTTAATCAACTGGCCATCCTCCACAAAATACTTTATCAACCTGCCAAAACACCCATCCTATCTAACCTTATTCACCCCATGATAACCTGAAGTCCCTAAGATCTTCACAAAAATTTCTTGTATATATCAATAAATCAAACAATAGAGCTGGAGACTCTCTTTTTTTCTAATTCTATTGGAAAAACCTGGAACCTACTTCCCTCTGAACTTACCACAGTTCCCTCTATTACTCTGTTTAAAAATAAACTTAATCTCTTCCTGAAAACACATTGGATGTGCCCCTGTTCTAAACCTGACTGAGCAACTTATCCCTTATTACTTGAATCAACCTTACCTTCTCATCTCTGAAACTATTTCATCTTAACAACCTTTATGCTTCCTCTCCATCATAGTCTTACTTATTACTCAGTTCTCTAACAAGTGTAACATATTACTTCTAGATGTATTACTTAACTGCTTCTCCATTTCACTCTCCTTTATCTTCCTTTCTTATCTACATCTACACTGTATTTTCTTTTCTTTTCTTAGCTAGTATTCTTTAGCAACAATTAAATGTAACTTCATATTAATTATACTAAGTCTAGTCAAATATGTGTAGCCTTTTTTATACGTACTTTATAAATTTGCAACCTCATATTATTTCTGTTTTCTTTACGGAAAATGTATTTGCATTCTAAATATGTACTTCTGTAGATGTGAACTTTATTTGAAATGTGAGGAGCTTTTCTCCCCAGGCCTCTACTGAAAATGGATATATATCCAGCTAGACTAGCCCGGTCAACAAATGTAAAATAAAAAATAAATAAAAATAAAAATGTCACAACATGGGTTGGCAACTGGCTCATGGACAGAACCCACACTAAGACAGTAGCAGACTCCAAATCCAACTTCAGACCAGTGACAAGTGGAGTACCACAGGGTTCAGTCCTGGGTCCTCTCCTGTTTAGTATCTACTTTTCTGAAGTACAGGCTAAGACTCTTTGGCTAATGAAGTTCACAGATGACTGCATACTAGGAGCCATAATCAAAACTCCTAACAATGTGGACATCCTACAAAAGGGCTTCACTGAGACAGATGCCTGGTGTCAAAGTCATGGCCTCAAGCTCAATGCCAAAAAGTGCATTGTCATCTCCTTTGGTAAAAACTCTGTACCCATGAGCTACCACATAGGTGGTAGTCTACTTAACACTGAAAGTGTGATAAGAGACCTTGGGACACAGGTAGACAGTAGTCTTTCCTTTGATAATCACATTACCACAGTAGTCAGGAAATCCTTCTAGGTGGCACACCTCATCACAAAAGGTTTCTCATCCAGGAAAAAAGAGGTCATTGTTCCCCTCTACTTGTCACTCATTAGACCCATTATAGAGTACAACACTCCTTTTGGTATGTACCTCACAAGACATCTATAACAACTGGAAAGGCCACAGAAATATCTCACAAAGAGGATTACCAGCCTCAAACAGATGTCCTCTACAGACCGTCTCAAAAAACTCCAGCTTTACTCCATTGCATATCGCCTACTCAGTGGCGATTTCTGCCTAACATACAAAGCTATGTCAAACCCAGAGCTGTTGGACATGCTCCACTTAAAGAAATCCCAATCCCTCTGAGCTACACATTCTAGGGACCTAAACCTTGTCACCACAATAAACAGAACATGCTGGAGGGATAGATTCCTGTCCCAAAGACTTCCCATACTCTAGAACAGACTATCTATCTATGTTAAACAAAGCTCCTCATTAGCACTCTTCAAGAAAAATCTTGATGATTGGATGGGAAATAGGAAATACACCCTGGGGATCACCTCTGTGGCTCTGCTCGACAGGGGCACAGGAAAATAATTTTCTAGGGTGGCAAAAGCCAAGGTACCTTTTTGGCTAGGCTTATACAGGCCCTAGGGCCAATAGCCTAGTACCTACCTATGAACCTGTGAATCTATGAATTCTCATAACCAAAGTCCTACACAAAGTGTGATATCTGTACATTTGCCCAGCATACATACACAGTTCTTTTTCCATCCTGTAACTAATAATACTGCCTTCAAAATGAGGTATTACTTACCCTGATTACATGTTCCCTGACAAAGTTATTTAGCAAAATAGGCAAAGAAATTCTAACTCTCATAACCATAATTGTAACCAAACTGTGATACGTGTACACCATACAGACAAAGTTCTTTTTCCATCTTGTAAGTACTAAAACTGTCTTCAAGATGACAAGTTCCACACTTTTACAACTAAATATGAAAAATTTCCAAGCACTCATAAACATATGGAGTGTCCCACATTTGTGTTTGCAATGTGATAATGACTTTTAGTAATGTGCATAACAGTGACAGGTGTCAATGATTTTACCTGAGAAGTGCTGTGTCATATTGTAACTGTACAAATAATATGATAATCACATGCAAGTCTTGACTAACTGCGGTGGTGGTGCTGCGGTAGCATTGTCACCTCATAGCAAGATGTTGTCCCGTTCGATTCTCAGCTAGAGCATCTTCTGTGTGGAGGCATACATGAATGGGGCATGCCTTCGTTGAAGGTTGTGCATCAGGGCTGGTAACCTGGTACGTAAAAATCCACTACCAATCATTAGCGGACCGGAGTTCCGCAGTGGCGACCCCTAACTGGGAAAAGCCGAAAGACACAAACAAACAAACATGCATGTCTTGACTGCAAGATTCTGCATGCTCTTACAAAGGTGATAATTGCTCCACATAACCTTTTCAGCAAACATTCATTACATTCATGGTGCAAGTATTCTGTTAAGACTGAGTCATTACCATCTATTTGGAAAAGCCAGGAGTAGTGCTGTATAAGTTTTATAACACTTGATGCCTTGACCTTGACTTTTATAACACAGGATGCTTAACTTCATATTCCCATTCACCCAGTTTAAAGGAAGTGTTTACATCTATGTATTTCTTCCTCTCATTTTCAATTCTCTGCTTTGCCCTTTGGCCTCTCAACTGCCTCAAGGGTATTCACAAAATGCCTAGCTCCTTTGATTGTGTTTTGCAGGCTCCAAGGCATTCAAATTTTTCCTTATCTAGATGACCTTTTGCTTCAGGTGCTTTCTTCGAGTTGCCTTTTACAGGATCTGGAGTTCACCATAGCTATCCTCAAAAGCTGGGGGTGCACTATCAACTTTCAAAAGTCTGTCCTGCTGTACAAAAGGTGGCTGGACAAAGGGCTTAATAAAATGACTTCTCTAAGAAAAGAACAGGTGCCTCTATCAGGGTAGAAAGGATGTTAGGGGTATCTCATACAAAACTGTGTGCAGCTTAGGCATTTAGTTCAATTTAGCAGGTTAACTTGGTATTTAGAACTCCAGTACCATTTGTTGCAGGATTGGGCACACAGGTCCCAGCACTGACATCAGCATGGAAACACTGGCCATTAGCACTGGCAACAGTGGAGTAGGAAACATCACTGCTAATATTGGACTAGATGGTGTAGAAATTAATGCCAAGGCATATGATGCAGGCAAAGGCATCACAGACCTGCTCATTGACAGCAGTACCAGCACTGACAGTGAAATCATGAAGGTCAATGCCAGCAACCTCAGAACAAGCACTGTGTTTAAACAGTCCAATGAAGAGCTCCAATAAATCCTAAACCTGGGGGAATCAGAGGTTACCCATCCCTATCACCAAAATAACTGGTTGAGGAAGTTGTA
The DNA here is from genome assembly GCF_019279795.1 of Protopterus annectens. Taxonomy (NCBI): domain Eukaryota; kingdom Metazoa; phylum Chordata; order Ceratodontiformes; family Protopteridae; genus Protopterus; species Protopterus annectens. Next base: position 84,164,191 of record NC_056732.1, on the reverse strand, counting down.
TAAAATATTTCTTTAACCCTTAACTTGGTCTTTGCAAAATCTTTTACAACGAAACTCTGGGTAGACAAAATGGGGTGAAGTAGGCCTAGAATTAAAAGTTTTATATGCAATGTCAGCCAGACTGGTTACACTTGGAGACTTACACAAATGACCGATAGCTCTGAAATCAGTCATTGTTTGTCAATTTTCTGAACACCTGCATCAGTTTTGCCAGACGCAGACTCACAGATTGGAGAGAGAGAGAGAGAGAGAGGCATAGGTGAGTCTCATAAACTTTGTGGCACTGGTTTCCTGGGAAGCTTATTGGTGGAAGAAGCCAACATGGACAGTCCATGTTTATCTTAAGCCAGCAAATTTGTAAATTAATTGTTTTCTATTTCTTAATGTATTGACAGTGAAATCATTATAAATGGAATACTTGAAAGTGTTCTGCTTCTCTTCCAAACAATATCTCTTATCCCTGCAAGTATGCATTTTAAATTAATGATCTACTGTTAAATTAAAGGGATAAAATCCAAGAGACAGAAAGCAAGTGAAACAATACTACCTAACAATATGAGAAACCTAGCAAACTTTATTTTTTGAAAGTTTGGCATGAAGGTGTGCCCAAAAATACAATGTCTCAATAAGGCAAAAAGAAGGAAAAAGCAGATAAAATCCCACAAAAATCTGAAAAGGCTTCTATCAGAGCAAATCAGAAGATAATCATGGATGAGTGCTACTAAAGGACAGTTACTCACAGACTTTGCATTTTACCAGGAAATCTAAATGATGGTACTCAAGAGCACCTATAATTAAGTGCAGCAAGAGAGATTTGGAGAGGGATGGCACCGCTGTCCATTCTGGGTTAAGGATAGGCAAAAGAGCTACTTGCGTCTGCTTCAGTCATCCAGCTATTACAAACTAATCCAACTAACTCTCTTTTCTAACTATACTCAGTTCTCCTACTGCCTAAAAATACTTCCAAGACAAAATGCTCTCACTAACTTCTAACCCAGAAACCTTACATTGTAAGAAGAAACACTTTTTACAACACCTCATCACTAGCCAGGTACAGCTCTCACTATTACTTCTACTGTAAAAAAGTACACAATGTTATTGTGCCCGGAACTCCTGCTTTTATTCCACACACTGTTCAAACTAGTCTACTACCTGTAGTTTATGTTATGATTTTTGAACCTCTGCATTGTGATGATTTTTATTCTTCATCTGACTGTATGCTTTACATTCTACATGTTTCACTTTTGTTGTTTAATACTGAACTCTTTTGTTTGCACTCTACTGGAGTTACACACACACACACACACACACACACACACACACACACAAACAAACAAACAAAAAAAAAAAACAAGACGGAAGCATGAAACTACTGCAATAACGGGATGATGGAACCGCAACCGTACTGTAAATTAACAGCTCAGTCTATGTCCATGCTCACTCGCTGTCATACATTCATGCAGTCTTCTCTTCTTTCACACAGACATACATTCTGCTTTCATTCACTCACACAAGCAGAAAAACACACAACCACACTCACACACAGCTGCCTCCACCACACAAACTGCAGATAATCCAACAATCAGCAAAAAAACTCATTTTAATTATAGAGTATTAGCGAAACTTCACCTGAGCAGACAAGTATGATACTGGTCCTTCTTTGAAGTCAGTCTCCGTTGCAGCTGATTGAATTTCAGCGCAACTGCAGCTGCACTATCCTCAATCTAGCAATCCAATGGGCACAGAAAAAAAATAGAGGTATCCAGTAGCAAAGCAGCTAATTTCTGAAAATGTATGGAAAAAAGGGAAAAGCTGCTGCTCAGAGACACCGGAAGCTGTTGAAGACTGGGGGGGGGGGGTGGAGGGTGAGAGGGGCACTTAGTGATCTAAAAAGGGCAATTTTTTTTTAATTATTTACTACCACAACATAGGCACAAAATCAGCAGGCATGGCAGACACACACACACACACACACACACACACACACACACACACACACACACACACACACACACACATCTCAAGTTCAGAAAGCAGAAATATCTTGTTAAAAATGTCTGGAGTACATGCTGAAGTGGGACTTGTACTCAATAACTGGTTCACAGTCATAGTGAGGCTGAAGAAGGCAAATCTGCTTTTAGTCAGTACACTTTTCAGTGATGCTGTGTTTTTAGAATTTCAGTCACTGATAATGTCTATATGCTACAGCTATACTACAAGTTTAAGAATTAGCCATTCTGTTAGCCTTACTTTCTGTCCATTTTAAGATGTAACATTGTTGTTTTTTGTTCCTTCTGTTAATTATTTTTTTCTATATTCATTGCTGCAGTACATCAGATATAACTGCCAAAATAAACAACACAAAATATGACAAGTAGAAACCAAATATTTCTTGCGGTGGTACGGCGGTAGCGTTGTTACCTCACAGCAAGAGGTTCTCCCGTTCGATTCTCAGCTTTGCTTGGGAGTGCCTTCTGTGTGGAGTCTGCATGTCCTCCACGTGGTTGGGTAGCATTTGAAAGAGATGCGTGCGTAAATGGGTGTGCCTTCATTGAAGGTTGGGCGTCGAACTGGCACCTCAGCGTTTCTTAAAAAAAATCTACTGCCAAATATTTGCGGACCGGAGTTCCGCTGTGGTGACCCTTTACCGGGAAAAAGCCGAAAGACAAACAACAACAACAGATGAAAAGAATTAATCCCTGAAAAAACAAAAGCATTGACTAGTGCTACTACTTTAATGAAAATTGATTCCTACAGCTTCTGCTAAGACATGACACTAATAAATCCAGAAAGGATAACAGAACCCCTGAGTAACAAAGAAAATGCTCAAGTTTTCCTTACTTGGATGGGCATGATGTCACACATCTGTTTAGCACTAATAGTCAAGAAGTTCATTGTGTGATGAAGCATGCAGCTAAAAAGGCACTTGGAATGTGTTTGTCATTTGGGGTGAGGGAGTTGCTAAATTAATTTAAAAAGTGCCACTAGTTGTGGGACATAGTCATTTTAGGGCTATTTATTGCAGGGGGGATTAATGAAGATTACCAAAATTGGGACAGTAAGTGTCTGAGGCCTGAATAAGAACCGATAAATTAATGGGTGAACTGAAAACTCAGAAAGAGCTAAAACTGTGATATAAGGCTTACGTGCCAGATTAATTACTTTCAAGAGTTCTCAGAGAGACAACAGATGTCATAAATTACCCTTGTATTACTTACCTAAAGAGTCATTAAGGTATGGAGTAGTTCCTACTACAAAGGAAGGCACAGGTGATACTACCTTTTAAAAAAAGAAATAGGAAGGCTCTTGAAAATTACAAGCATGTAAGCTTGACTTTTATGATTTGTGAGATGCCAGAAAGGGCTTTAAAAAAGGAAGTTTGAAAATATTTCTGCATATACCTCCATTCGTACACTCTGACAATACCTTCACAAGCAACAGAAATACCTCCTTTCGGAAAAAGCTCAGGCACCAGTTAGAAAGCAGACTCTGCTCATAAACGCCAACCCGACAATACCTTCACAAGTAAGCAGCAGCCAACTCCATTCTGTTTCCTTCCCAAACTTTCTGCACTCGCAGCCGTTCATTCAGACAGCCAGCTGGAGCTGATGTCATTGTGTACGTGATGACATCAGCTCAAAAGCGTGAAAGAAAAAACATTTAAAAACAAAATCGGGAATGAAGGTATGGTTGGGAGGTATGCTTGCAACTGTAAAAGTAGGGGGCTCCCCCTCCCACTCGCTCTATGGTTCCGGCACCCATGCTGTTGCTGGACTCTCTATTTATATGGACAGGACAATGGAAACTTAGAACGGGGTTGGAGGTGTTATGCAAGCTGTGGCTTGCATTGTAAGAATCTGATTGGCTGCCACCACTTCATTCAGAAAACACAAACGGAGTCTGTTTGCGTGTATTCAGAAGAAAGGACAGGGAGCATTCTAAAGTGATTTTCTCATAAAAGTCCAATAGGACCATCAGGTAACACTGCTCTAAATCCTAAGTTGAGAAGGTAACTGACAACCTTCAGTTACTTTTTCAACTTATTTCACAACCATAGCTTTTAATTACGGCTGTAAACTTACTAGCGCTGCTGAAAGACACTCGGGGGTAACAGCTTGCAATTCCTATCGTCTCATAGCTCGGATGTAAGTACAGATGCACTATGAGACAGTATTCAGGGTTAATGAGTTAAGAGCTGAACAGTGATGTGACCTGAAAGGAGAATCTGTGGCAAACCTGACTATTTTATTGTAGCAGGAACTGAGTTTGGCAATTTCAGTCTTTGCCAAGTTTGTGAGTAATGTGAAGGCATAGAGGAGTGTAAATATGAGATCACTACATGCAAAGGTGGATTTAGCATGTTTAATAAGGAATTGTTTATTTCTATAAAGAACACCAAATTTTTTTATGCACTTTCTTTTAGGTCGGGAGATATGGATGTCAAATTTTATATTAAAGTTGATTTTGAGACCTAGAAGTTGAGTGTGATTTCCAGGAAAAATTATGATTTTGTTTTTGGACATAATATTGAAGGATGGGTTTGATGTGGTGGATCTTGTTGAGTTAAACAGAAGAAGTTTTGTTTTATTATGGTTTAGAATTAGCTTAGAGTGTGTGAGCCATGCTTAAACTTTGAGAAAGCAATCTTGCATAACTGAATGGAGCTCCTGTAAGGAGGCAGCAGAATAGATTAAGGTGGGGTCATCTGAATATTGGTTAACAGAAGCATAAAGAGAGGAAGTATGTAGATTGTTAGTAAAAAGTGAAAAGAATATAGGTCCTAGCATGGAACCTTGGAGAACTTGTATTGTAACTGGAAGAAGAGGGGAGAGGTAGTTCTGCCTTTGGACAGCCTACTGGTGACCTGATAAATATCTTTGGAACCAAGAGATAGAAGGTTGACTGATATTAAACTCAGAAAGGACTTGGATAAGTTTACTATGTGTGACCATGTCAAAGGCCTTGGAAAGGTCAAGAAAGATAGATACAAATGTTCCATTGTTTCTGTGGTGGTTTACTGTATTGGTAAAGGACATTAGTGCAGTAGTAGTGCTATGGGAGGGCCAAATGTCTTGCTGGGTGTTTGATATAAGTGTGTGTGTGTGTGTGTGTGTGTGTGTGTGTGTGTGTGTGTGTGTGTGTGTGTGTGTGTGTGTGTGTGTGCGCGCGTGTAAGTGATCCATAACTTGTTTATGTACACATCTTTCTGGGATTTTGGATAGAGGGGATAGTATGGCTATTGGACGATAATTAGTCAATTCTGTAGAATTACTGCCTTTGTGGAGGGGTATTATGTGGGACATTTTCCACGTTTATTATGTGGAAGGGGTAAAAATACACAAACTGATAAAGTGTGTGCAGATTCTAAAATTTATTCTCAGACACAACAGATTATAGATATATTTACAAAATCTTATGCAAAGCAGTTTGGCTCTACAAAAGGGGTGATAAGCTGTCCTATTGACATCCAGGTAACCCCAGGTACTGGAATCAAATTAGATTATATCAAAAAAGAACTGTGCAAACTGGATCCAAACAAAGTGCAGGGAGGAGACGGAATTATTAACAATGACCTGAGAACACTTCAGCAAGAACTTACGCTACCATTATATCTATTTATTCACTAGGTCATATAAATATGGGGAGATTCCTCAAGATTGGAGACGTGCTTATTAAACCTGTCTTTAAGGGAAAGGGGAGTAGGACAAATCCAGAATAATACAGACCCTTAAGTCTGCTTTCATGTTGTGGAAAATTAATGGAGAAGGTAATATTGGATAAGTTATTGTCAGAACTGGATAGTTTGGGACTAGAAACCATATGTCAGCACACATATGTTCAAAATAAATCTATTACCACATGTAACATGATGTTCTTTATTAACATAATAGCAGCTATGAATAAAAAATTGTGCTGTGATGTAATTTGTGTAGACTAACTTCAGCATTTGACAGGGTCATACACAAAACACTGATCGATAAATTAGTACAACTAGGTATTGATGTACTCTTGATAAGTTGGATAGCTGCATGGCTTACAAACAGGGCATGGCAAGTATCATACAGCAATTGGACAGGTGAAATCCTTGGTTACAATCAGGGTGTACCACAGGGCTCTGTCCTAGGCCCTTACTTGTTTAGATTGTATCTTTCAGACCTAACTTGTTCATCTGAGGTGTTCTACAGTCTATACGCAGATGACCTGAAATTGGGTAAACTGATCACAAGTGTTACAGATAAGGCATGTTTGAAAAATAACTTGACTAAATTGACCATTTGGGCACATGAGAATAATATGCTGATAAATAAATCAAAAGCTAACCATACTAGATTTGGGAGACATGAACTGAAAGGTGAATATTTAATATATCACAAAGTGATTGAAACTGTAGACTCATTTAAGGACCTGGGTATATGGGTAGATTCAGCTATGAGTTTTTCTAATTATATCAACCAATTGGTTAATGATAGTTATAGAACTATACGTTGTATAAAAAGATTCATAAAGTCTAGGAAATTAAAAATAATGAAGTCATTGTTTGTTAGTTACATTACACCCAGACTTGAGCATGGAATAACAATATGGAAACCCTATAAGAAGACAAGCATGATTAAACTGGAAAGAGTACAGCAGAAATATACCAAGGGCATCCATGGATGTGAAAATCTAAGTTATTATGAAAGACTAAAATATCTTAACTTGTACAGTGTCTCTTACAGATATCTAAGAGGAGATATTATACAGGTATACAGGGCATTTAGGGACAACTATCTCTGGGAATGTTTGAGGTTATCAAAAAGTACTAGAGAATCATCAGACAATCTGTGCAGAAGATTCTATAGCACTGAGAAGTGTACTAATTGGTTCTCTGACAGACTAACTGATGCATGGAACAGACTACCAAATTACATTAAAGCAAGCACTAGTTTAGATATTTTTAAGAACAGCCTGGATACTTATTATGGGAACAAGTGTTTTGGTATATTGGCAAGCTAGAAGGGCATTTATGCCCGTGCTTGAAATATTTGTATGTATATATATGTATGTATGTATATCTCAGGGACTTTATTTTTGGACATAGATCTACTGATAAGGATGGTTACAGGGTAGGCTATTGCACTGGCAGCAATTTGTAGAAATTATGCTGGAAGTCTGTCTGTGATTAGTGTTATGTGTATTATTTTTTAAGCAATTTTTTATATATTGATAGAGACTGGAATGTAAAGGAGATGTTAATGTTTGACTTTGGTGGTTCAGTGGAGAGGGGGGGGGTTTAAGATTAGATCAGGCAAGTATGGTTTCAGTGAAATATTTGTTGAATTTGTTAGCTATGTTTTCAGTAGTGTTATTGGTTGATGTGGAGGGTGCAGTGGATTTTCCTAGAAGGAGAATATTGTTAATGGCAGCCCATAACGTTTGAGGGTATTTTTGGTGCTTCACTTGTATATTCTGCTAGTAATTCATTTTATCTTGTTTAACTGACTTTTCTGTTTTATTCCATAGCTCTAAGTATGATTGTTTTGATGCTTAGGACCTGGAAGAATCCTAATGCTTCCAGGCTTTGTCTTTAGTTATTAGTAGTGAATTAGTTTCTTTACTTAGCCAAGGAGCAGCCTTTGGTTTGGTTCTAATGGTTCTAGGAGGTGCATGTGTGTTCAAGATATCTAAAAAAATGTAGTGTTAAAGAAATTAATTGCATCTTCTAGGGGAAGTATCTTCAGATGTGTCTAGTTACAGGTTTGTAATGTTGATAAGAAATCGATGGTGTTAAAATGTTTTCAGCTACTTATTAGATGGTAAGCTGATTGTTTATGATGAAACCAATGCCTTAGAAGAAAGGTTGGCTGATGGTCACTCAGGCTGTCAGGGAGGTAACCAAACTGAAAAGAGAGGGTAGGTCTATTCATTAGTGTCCAATCAAGGGTTGATTCCTTTTTGGTTGCCATATCTATTCTTGTGGAAGATTGGATGATTTGAGTAAATTCATAAAGGTTGATAAAATTTGGGGGGCTTTGAAAGGAGTAGATCACCTAATCAATATTGAAATCACTCATGGTGATAGTTTCATGTGTCACTGAGTTAGAGGTCCAATGCAGAATGTTTTCCAGGGTAGTTATATTGTTTCCTGGAGGGATGTAGCATCCAATTATGTTAACAATTTTTTTGGAGTTAAATTCTAGTTTGGAGAATAATATTTATTTTTGGTTTAGCAATGTTGGGAATGGCCAGATCTAGAGCCTTTACTTTCAGGTTGTTTTTAAATAGAATTGCTACCCCGCCTCCTTTTTTGACTATTCTGTCTTTACATAGGATATTGTATCCAGGAGGAAGAATCTCATTGTTACTGTTGATTGGTTATGACCAGGTCTCAGTTAGTACCACAATATCAGTAGAGTACAGTAAAAGATTGGCATGTAGGTCGTGGACCTTATTTATTATGCTCCTGACATTAATGTTGAGAATTAGCAGGTTAGAGTTACTGTGATAGATTAATACGTTAGTAAAATGTGATATAGAAATAGGATTGGAATTGTGCTGATGTACTACATTGGGTTCTGTGTTGGAGCAAATGTCCTCAGAGAGTTGTAATTCAGTATTAATGTCTAGCAGACATTTTAGGAGTCTAAGTAGGACTTTGGTGTGTTTGACAGAAGTTTGAGATTTTGGATTCAGTGGGAGGAATTTAATAGGAAGATAACCTATGTAGGTAGTGTTGTAGAGACTAGGAGCACTAGCAGTGCTATGAGGTATTGGTTTGTGTGAGATGTAATGTTGTATCTAGGGTAAGGTAAGTGTGATGGTGTAGTTTAATATGATAGTAAGGTAAGAGAAGAATATTAGTAGTGTAGTTGTGAGAGTGTGAAGGGTAAGTGTATGAATGAGTCTGGTAGTAAGGGGAGACATTTTTAGGTGAGAAATATGATTTTAGTATAGGATCAAGTTAATGTGGAATGTCAAAGAAGAGATACTGGTGGGCTAAGAAAGGAAAATATGGGGATGATGTGGATAGTGATGTGGTAGAAGCAAGTGTGAAAGAAAGAGTCAATAATGCAGTGGGAGGTGAGGTAGTAATACAGGGGTGTCTTATGCTAAGGTAGAAATGTTGATTGTTAACTATGCTTGCTGTGTTCAAAAGGGAAAGTGAGGTAGAATCGAAGAGTGACTGATTTTTGGTGTGTGATGTGTGTTGTATGGTAATGAAGGGAATATTCTGTGGTTCTTTTTGTTGGAATTTATGTGAAGGAGGTACGGGTAGGTGATTGGTTGGGAGTATAATGGGTGTGGCTGAATGATCATAAGTCTAGGTGATCTAGGGGTGGGTGGTAATGGGGGTAGGGTAGGAGAATGGAGCAGGATGAGCCACTAGACACTGAGCAAGCAGCAGCAAGGAAACAATCTGTTTCTGTGGAAAATTACTGGGAATTTGGGGGTTCCTGAACTAGAGAACTTCTGAAAAACAGAGAGAATTTAAAAACAGACAAATCAAATGATATGGAGCACTATAGTGTCAGATATAGAACACTAGCAGTATTATAGGTAAACAATTTTCTGCTAATAGATGAGTGGGGTGGGAGTCCCAGTTAGTGTGCACACAACTGCACTAGCTAGTTTAAGTAACAATCATGCATTTACTAGCATATGTTGTCTGGTTAATTTAGTTTACAATCTTTTACATCTACTAACATCAATTTGTCATGGGACATACATTAGATCAGCTTGCTGGATAACAATGACTGATGCAGTATTCTCTTGCCATAAAATGTTGATTTTCAGATGTAGTTAAACCCAGGACAGGGGAGATTCTCAAAATACAGGGCTTAATTTGACAGAAAAGGAAAAGAAAGAGAGAGTTTCTTGGATTGGTTAAACAGTGAAAGCTTATTTGAAAAGAGCAGGAAGGTAAGAAATTAAGGGGAACTTATATTAAATAACTGTAATGCTCTATGAACTAGAAATGCTAATAGTTACACAATGCAGTAGTTAGAATTATTTTGTCAGCATCCTCTAAATTCCATTACTGGTAACATGTACTCAGTCTGTTAACAGTAAATATATCGCAAGGTGACCATCAAACAGTCTTCTTATTTAATATAGCAACAAGTGTAATCTGGGTCTAATCAGTTGCCATACTTATATCACTTTAAAATCACAAAGACTGCAGATTTCTATCTAATAACTAAGTCTACGCATTTAATGCAATGTGGAGCACTCTGAAATCTCAAGTTATGTTGTGAGCTGAACTAAAAATGTAGTAATGCAGACAGACACAACTGCAACCACAACGATAATGCATATAAAAAGCAAAAACATTGATATCTCACTGTCTGGGAGCATTAATAGTATACTATTTCCTGCTATCATATATTGAGAAACAGTTCAAAATGCAATACAATGTAAACACTGCTATAAAACACCAAGCAAAAACTTGTTCCTCCACTCAACAGTTTCCCCTCTTCTTGAATATTGCATACAGAATATTACAAGGATTATCTTGCTTGAGTGGATTTACAGAAATCCAGATTTAGCACTACTTATATCACAATTAACAAATGCCTGTTACACTAAGAAAGCATAAAGACTTACATGGTGAGCACACTAGGAATGGGAGGCAGGGATTTGACTGATTCCTTGGTAGTCTAAGTTTGAAAATGGCACCCGCAGAGCCACAGGTGAGAAATAGTTTCGGGTCAGTAGCTAAGTTTGGTGGAGGAGGCCTTAGCTGGGTGGTGTAAGTTCAGTATAATACAAAGAAAAAAGTAGAAAAAAATAGTATACTGCAACTCAGGTATTTTATGGCTAGCTCCTGGCCTTATAGGACATGCCTCTAGACACTGAGCAAGCATCAAGGAGAAAACAATCAGTTTTTATGGAAAACTACCAGGAATTTGGGGTTCCTGAACTAGAGAACTTCTGACAAACAGAGAGAATTTAAAAACAGACAATTCAAATACAGAGCACTATAGTGTCAGATATAGAACACTAGTGGTATTACGGGTAAACAGCTTTCTGCAAGGAGATGGGTGGAGGCAGGGGTCCCAGTTAATGTGCATACCACTGTACTAGCTAGTTTAAGTAACAATCTTATGCATTTACTAGCATAAATGTTTTGGTTAATTCAGTTTACAATCTTTTACATCTACTAACATCATTTTGTCAGGGGACATACATTAGATCGACTTGCTGGATAACAATGACTAATGCAGGGTTCTCTTGCCATAAAATGGTTATTTTCAGATGCAGTCAAACCCAGGATAGAGAAGATACTCAAAATACAGGGCTTAATGTGAATTAAATTGACTTGCTGGATAACAATGAATGATGTAGGGTTCTTTTGCCATAAAATGCTGATTTTCAGATGCAGTCAAACCCAGGATTGGGGTGATACTGAAAATGCAGTACTTAATGCAAGTGGCGAGCGCACTATAAACAGGAGGCAGGGATATGACTGGTTCCTTAATAGTTTAAGTTTTTAAAAATCACGACATTGGTATTGTTTTAATCTTTGATTTTATCCAGAAGTTCTCTTCGCAGCACCTGCAGTGTGCTCAGTAATGACTCCTTCTGCAATTCATATGGAGTTACATGTATCGCTAACATATATAAGTATGATTGTAAATTCTTTTTTATAAGACCAGTTGCTCCTACTACTATTGGAACTGTCTAGGTATCCTTCTTCCACACTGCCCTCATTTCTGCCTGCAAATCCTGGTATTTTATGACTTTGTATCTCTCTGTACATAAGATACTGTAGTGACTGTATGATCAATGCTACTTTTGTCTTCTTTTCATGGACTACTATAGCTGTTTTTTTCGCATCTGTTTTTTGAACTGTTGGTAATGGGTGATCCCATGTGATATAAACTTCATCATTTTCCAGTGTTTTTAAGCTACTTCAATATTATAATGTTTGCACAATCCCCAGTGCTACAGTCTTACCACAGTGTTATACCTTTCAGTATACAGTCCTTCAGCCATTAGTATATCACAACCAGCAACAAGATGTGCGACTGTTTCCAATTCTGTTTTACAAAACCTACATTTGTCTGTTTCTCCTACATGTTCAAGGACTTTGTAAACTAGAGTGCATGTAGTCCACTGTCTTGGGCTGCCGATATTAACCTTTCATCTTTTGGTTTAAATTTGCCTCTCCTTAACCATTCCTGCATTCAATCCTGATCAACATGAGGTTGTTCCATGAGTTTTCTACACTTGCAACTATATTTATGCATTTTCCACATTCCTTGCCTTTTCATCAGATCCTTCAACTTATATTCTTTCTTTTGTTTTTATGTCATATTCAGTTGCTGCCTGATTTTTATCTAGTTCTGGTTTGATTTCCATTACTGCCTGTTGCTGATATACTTCTGCTAAACTAAACAGGGAAGTCCTCTTAGACTTATTCTCCTCATGTTTCAGAAATTTCACTACAGTTGTGTTTTGTGAGGTCAGCAGATATTTATGGAGTTCTACAATTGCAGATCTATACATGTAATCAATTTTGAGGCGGCCCATACCTCCTTCAGAACGGGGAATGTATAGTCTTGGTATGTATTGATTTTTATAAATCATTTGATGAGCATGAAGCATCCTTCTTGTTTTCTTGTCCAACCTATCCAACATGTTTTGGGGCCAGTCAATCAGTCCAAAACTGTAAGTTAAGACAGCAAGAGCAAATTGGTTTATAGCTTGGACTTTGTTCCTAGATGTCAATGCTGTTTTCAGTGTTAATTTAAGTTTTCTAAAATATTCCTTACTAAGTTTTATTTGCATTTTTTCATGTTTTATTTTTGATCCTTCATCAGTTCTCAGATATTTATACATTCTCTTGCTTAAGTTCTTTTATATCACATTTCTGTCCCAAACTGATGTTTTCTCGGTGCTGCAGCTTTCTGCTTTAAAGGTTGCTTTTGCACATTTATCAAGACCAAATGACATTCTTATATCATCTGAAAACATTTTGACCACTTGCAGTTGTGCTTTCAGTTCCTTATCTGATGAACTGTACAGTTTTAAATCATCTACAAAAAGAAGATGATAAATCTTTATACTTTGCTGTTTTTGCCTCTCTACATGGGGGATTAAATTCTGCACTATTCAATGATGGCGTGCTTGACCTTGGTGTGGAATTGCATAGTGCCCATAGAATCTATATTGTAGCCATGACCTAATCTGTTAAGTAGATAGCTTAAGGGGTTAAGGGCAAGACAAAAGAGCAGCAGTGATGGCGCTTCACCCTGAAATATCACCCTTTGAATTTTTATTCATAGAATAATATTTTGTCCTTTATCATGGCTTAACTAAAAAGTGGTTTGCCACTGTTTGATGGTCTCTGTAATTTAATTGATCAGTGTAAGGTGTATCTTATATATTTTTAAGCACTCTTTTATCCATGAATGTAGGATACTGTCAGATGTGTTTTTGTAGTCTATCCATGCCATACTTAGTTCTGTCGAACTGTTTATAAGTATTGAGATAGGGTATGCCAGGACATCGGCAGCTAACTTAAGTTACTTGGGTAGGAGTTTGCCAGCAGCTGGTGCAGTGGTTTTCAGTTTTTGAAGGTAATTTTTGATAGCTGAGGTAGATATTTGTTGGAAGAAAAGAGAAGAAGAGTATTATGAGTATAATTGGTTATGATAGAGGGATGAGAGGGTGTATTACATTCTATTATAATGAGGACAGAATGAATGAAACGTGTGTGTTGAATTGGGTGGCTATGGGGTCAGTGTTATTGTTTGTGGTAGGAGCTGGGATGGTGATTTGACCTGGGTATAGCAGGGTTTTTTGGTTGTCCAGAATTGTTTGGGATTGTGATTTATGTATGTCTTGAAGTGAGTGAAAGAATGTAACTTTGTCTAGTTTGACCTGTTGTTTACATAAATTTTTAGACAACTTAGAAATCATTGAATTTTGTTGTGTTCTATCTTTATACCATGTCTTCCAGGCTTTGTCTCTATTTAGCATGAGGTGTTTGGTTTCTTTCTTGAGCTATGGAGCAGGGTTATTTTTGGTCCTTTTTGTTCTTATGGGAGAAGACTCATTTAGCATGTAGTGCACAGCAACTTGCTCAGACCTGATAGCAAGCACTAATATACTGCGACACTTGATTGCCCAGCAGGGCAAGGCTCATTATCCAACCCTCACCAACCAAGCGACTAAGCAGCTCACCCTACTATTCAGGCATGGCCAAAGGGCCATTCTATGGGCATGTAGCCTGTGGATCTACATCATGAGATGGGTTGCCAACTGGCTTACAGACAGAACTCACACCGTAAGAATAGCGGGCTCCAGGTCCAACTCTAAACCAGTCACAAGTGGTGTCCCACAAGGCTGGGATCCCTACTGTTTGGCATGTACTTCTCAGATGTACAGGCAAACACAGGAGGACTATGGCTAACCAAGTTCGCCAATGACTGCAAACTGGGAGCCATAATTGACTTTCCGGCTGACACTGACATTCTACAAAAGGGCCTTACTGAGACAAACACCTGGTGTCAAAGTCATGGTCTCAAGCTAAATGCCAAAAAATGCATAGTCATCCCGTCTGGGAAAAACAAAACACCCATGAATTACCACATAGGTGGTAGCCCCTTAATACAGAAGAGGCAATAAGAGATTTGGGGACCCAGGTAGATAGTAATCTCTCCTTTGACAATCATATTGCCAAAGTACTTAGGAAATCCTTCTATGTAGCCCATGTAATTACTAAAGGGTTCACATCTAGAAATAAAGAGGTTATAGTGCCCCTCTACTCATCACTCATCAGACCAATCATAGAGTACAATGCCCCATTTGGGATATACCTCACAAGACACTTCCAACAGCTGGAAAGACCACAAAAGTACCTCATCAAGAGGATTACTGGCCTCAAACATATGCCCTATGCACCCCGACTGGAAAAACTCCGGCTGTACTCAGTGGCATATCGCTTACTCAGAGGTGATCTCTGCCTGACTTACAAAGCCATGTCCAACTCAGAATTGATGGACATGCTCCACCTAAATAAATTCAAGTCATTGCGAGCCACTCGCTCTAGTGAGCTAAACCTCACTACAACAATAAATAGAACATGCTGGAGGGATAGATTCCTGTCACAGAGACTCCCCATGCTTTGGAACAAAATTCCTAACTACATTAGGCAGAGCCCCTCACTAACACTCTTCAACAGAAACCTGGACGAGTGGATGGGTAACAGAAAATACACCCCTGGGATCACTTCATTGGCTCTTCTTGACAGAGGCTCAGTTAATTAATCAATGGGGTGGCGAAAGCTGACACACTCTGGCTAGGCTTATAAATGCCCTTGGGCAGATAGCCTAGTACCTACCTATGAACTTATGAACCTAAGGAATGTTTTACTAAAATGGGTATCAGCATCTTCTAGTGGTAGTTTTTTTTTAGAGTATCCCAGTTTTATTGGCAGAGATGCTTTATAATGGTGTCTTTGTTAAAAGAGGAGAGTCTACATACTTGTTTTAAAACAGTATGCTTTGGGGTGTGATTAGTTTGCCTTAGATGGCCACTGATGATGTTTGGGAGACTTCCAAAGGGGTTTATGCTTGAGGGTGAGGTAGTAAGAGACAGCCTATTAATGTCTGTCTGTTGCTCTGTTTGTCAGTTGTCATGGATGAAGTGTTTACTTGAGTGAAACTGAATAGGTTAATAGAGAGTTTAGTCTATATTCACTTCCCCAAGAATAATAGTTTATTTATTTACATTAGTGGAAAACCATTGAAAGATATCTTCGAGAATGGGAATGTTGTTGCCCAGGAAAATCTATATTGCAGCAATACAAATAGGTTTGTGCTTGTTCAGGTGCAGGCAGTTAATAGATGTTTCTGTGTTGAGATACTTGAGGTGACAGTGTATATGCGGTGATGTTTAGTGTGCTTTTAAAAGGTATTGCAACACGCCCTCAGCTTTTTTGTGTATCATATCTTATTATATTGTAACCAGGGGAAAGGTTTCTCCATCTTTGATGTTTGGCTTTAGCCTAGTTTCAATGATGATTAGAATGTTTGTGCTATGTGCTGTAAAGCATGCACAGAGATCTAGAATTTTGTTGTAGATGCTTCTGATGTTTATGTGCATTAATAGTAGGTTGTGGTTAAAATTAGTGGGTTGTGAGTTAGCTTTGATGGGAGCTGATGGGTTAGCTTGTGTTTGGTTGGTCTGGAGGGATGGTCAAGAATTTGAGTGGAGGTCTCCAAAATGTGGGAAAGTGGAAGTGTGGTGAGAGACATTGTACCATTTTTTTATATTTATCTGATAGACCTAATGCTAATATATGGGTTTGGTTATTCTCTTTGCTGTAGCTGTAATTGATGAGGGCCTAAGTTCCTAATGGGTAGAGACTGTGTGCAATTTTTTGTAGTTGATGAGTGACTGCCGGCTTGGATTATAGAGTTGGGGAAAACAGAGTAATAGGGGAAGGGGAATGTGATAGGATGCGGCAGTGGTGGGTATGCTTAATTTAATTGTGAGAGTAGACTGGAGGAGTAGCAGATTATATATAAGTTAGGGGAAGGTAAAGTTAGCTGAATGGAAGTTATATGCTATTTTTGTTGGTGTCAGTTGGGAGAAGCGAGTTAGGTGGGTCTGTGATGAGACTGCAAGGTGAGGAGTTAGGCCAGTTGGATGGCAGAATGAAATTGGTTGGTTGTTTTGTTGTAGGTGTGGGGATAGACTTGTATAAGTTCAGATGTAGTGGGGGTGGGTGGAAATAGGGGTATGGTAGAGGAGCATTGTGAGTCTGAGGCTGTAGCAATGAGAGCAGTCTGAGAAGGTGGTACAACCACTGTAAGCCTGAAAGGTATATAGGAATGGTCAATAAAAGTGTATTGAATTATTGAGGTGAAAGAAGAGATATACGTGCATTATGAGTATGCAAACTACAAAGGTATGTGAGACAGGCATTATACTGAGTTAGGAAAAAGAAAGTTTGGCAAACTGAGAAAAGGACTTTTCTTAACTATTTTTAAAGCTAGCCACATTTAATGCTCAAATTAGAAGTTGCTTGTTTATTAGCTAGTGAAAACTTCAGTGCATGAAAAAAGGAAGAAGCAAACCAACACAGAACTGCCTATGCAAGCCAAGAGGGAGAGTCACAAAAGCAGAATCTGGAAAGAGAAATTAAGAATGCGCCCCCTGCCAGCAAGTGTAGAGTATAGCTCATTAATTAGAGGGAAGGGGATGGGAAAGATTAAGGTGCAGTGGAGGTTATTTTTAATTCTAGTTAAAATAGCCAAAAAGCAGACCACTAAGTACTGGCCAAGCAGAGAAGAGACATTAAACTTGGTACTATTTTCAACACAGCATGACTAGGATAACAGAATGAACAAGTAAAGTTCCCCTTACACTGATTAAAAGACAAGTCTGTACTCGATTGTAGGGCTGGATGCTGTATTTATTCGGTTGTAGTCTTTGAGGTGGAGTACACAACTATACTGAATAAAGGATAAGTCTATACGTGTTTTCAGGGCTGGAGGCTGCATTCATTCTGCTGTAGTCCTTGGGATGGGGTGGTGGAGGTTCAGCTAATGACTATACAGAATAAAAGATAAGTCTGTATATGTTTTTAGGACTGTATGTTGTATTCTGCTGTCATCATTAGGGTGTGGGGATGCAGTACATGACTACACTGAATAAAAGACAAGTCTGTACACATTTGCAGGGCTGGACACTGTATTTATTCTGCTGTAGTCTTTGGGGTGGGGGTGCAGTCCATGACTTTCTGACTAATGCAAGTGGCTTTGAGTGGACTGAGGGTGTTTGTTTCTTGTGGCTGAGTGGGGGAGGGCTGATGAGTGGAAGCAATGTCAGTATTTGTGACAGTGATGTTGCTAGGCCAATATGTGTAATTTTAGCATACATTTATGGACTTTTACACACCACAATATGAATAGTCATGTGCAGATGGTGTAGCATTTCAATATTATCCATATCTATGTACTCAACAAAGTGTATTGTTTCTCCACACAGCATAATGCTTGACATGAAAAAGGCACAGAAATGTAAGTTCTTACACAAGAAGAACGAGATCTTGCTGCAGGACCGCCACCTCTACAGCTAATAGATGTTCAATCAGGAAGCATTTGACAGGCTGCACTGTGACTGTAAACGCAGACCATGATTAAGGCAGAAACTGCAAACTAGTCCACTGCTGGGTCACTGATATAATTAGATATCTATAGAAGGGTGTTCCCTACCTTGTATAGGAGGGTAGGTTGATGGGAGGTGCTCTATTGATCAAACCAACATCAGCTGACACAGAAGAGGCTCTTTACTTCTCTACATAGGGGATTAGATTCTATACTATCCAATGATGATGTGCTTGACCTTGGTGTGGAACTGCATAGTTCTCATAGACTCTATATTTGAAAGTCCCATGTGTATGACGGTATTCTTAATACAAGTGCACATGTTTGTAAGACATAAGGGCCTATAACCAAATGTAAATTTTTGTGCTATGTAGGAACATCAGTATTACAAACTGCTAGACTACTGCAAAGGAAAGGTCTGTATTTCAACATTCTACCACTATTTCCCTCAGATATCTGCACTGTGAATAAATTGAAGGTCAGAGGTGTTACTTATTGTGGGCTTTTTAATTTGGTATCTTCATGGGTGATTTTTTATTGTGCTCCACCACTGTGGCTGTCCCACTGCTTCATGCTCAAGATGATTCTAGAATTCACAGTGATGGCAGTGTTCAGCTGCAATGGGCAAGGATCACTGTGTCTGTATTGAATACAAGGAATGTGGAATCCTGATCCCCTATTCAGTCCATGTACATGTTCTTTGTGCCTGTGGAACCCACCCAAGACACAGAATACTAATGAGGAGCAGGTTGTTGCAGACAGATCTATGTAGGAATGGATGCATTCCCTGAAACACAGTAATCAATATCATCTACAAGCTCTGCAGAGTATGTGGAAGATAGAAGTGGTTGGTGTACTGGTGGACAGATGCACCATGAGTACCAACCCCTACCTGAACTAGATGTCACAATGTGTGCACCACAGCAAATAAACAGGGCTATCACAGAGGCAGAAACCAGCAGTATCTCAGTCTATGCAGAGTTAATGCATGTTTTATAGGACATGCATGATTATTTCATGGAACACATGTCCTATATTTGCAGCATCGTGCACATGTTCCATCACCTGTTGCTGCTACTAAGGCCATCCATTACTTAACGACATGTGCCAGGCACATGCCACATTGCTGGTTCATGACTGATTCTAGAGTTGATGGCCATTGTTGATGTGGGAGGCCTTGGTCAATTGCACATACCACCATCACTTACACACTGACATCTAGTATAAGGGTGTATATGGTCAGACAAGGACATTCATGATGGTATAGTTCTTGTGCCATTGACATGTCCAATACATCCCATCACTCAGAGTCATGCAGTATACCTACTTCTGGGCAATGGCTTCTTACAACCTGTGACACTGTCATAGAGAGCAGGTCCCAGATATGGGGACATCAACAGAATGCACATATTATTCTGTAAGTGCCGTGGTCTTGTTCACACCACAGTGGTGAAACATCAGCTGAAGTTGTGTCCCAGCAGATGCATACATAATTTCCTGTAGGATCTAGTCCCACACACATGTGCACACACGCAATGATAGTAGCCTACCCCAGGGCTTTTTATCTTAGTCCTCTACCCATATCATACATACATTGTACAAAGTTTATTTCCATTAGAAAGGCACATACTAATTTTCCTGTGGAAGATACTGTACACTTGTGTGCCCCCACACCTGTGGAAATGATGATAACTGTGTCCTGCCTTTGTACTTTGTTACTTGGGTTGCCTATGTATGATGCACAGCATGGCCAGTCAGTACACAGATAAGTACTCTTTGAATGTAGATATGCATGCATCACATTTACTGTATTATACATGCTTTAAATTGGCACAAAGCTATGTCCTCTGTGATAATGTGTTTGTGAGAGGGCATGATTGCATCCATTGTGTCCTATGGCTTGTGAATTCCTGATTGTTGTTGTCAACTATTGCTCCAGTACACTTGTGGCATTGTCAATAAAATGCCTGTGGAGAAAGTCACCTCTCAGAAACTGTTGATACAAGTCACATGTGCTGTATGTGGGAGTCATGACTATTGTGTGGGTGATTGGCAGACTTATTGTAGATTATACCCTGTGCATTACACCACCTGGCAGATGACAGAATGGTAACTTTTGGGTTCATGTACCTTCTTCCCATCTAACCAGATGGGGGCTTTATTTCAGTGCTGGTGCAGTCTGTGGCTCCAAGTACCTTAAGGAAATTTACTGTATCATAAAAGTCATGCATAGTGTTGGATGCCTCCTCTATGATATGGGGACACCACAGATGTTCTCCCTCATGTTATAGCATGATATTGAGGGACTGGTGGAGTGTCCTTGTGGCAGATGCCTGGGACACCTCCACTTTGTCCCCTTTTAGTTGCTGAAAGCTTCCTGTAGCTAGCATTCTCAAACCCATACATACCTTAGTATCCCCTGGGATGTGTAGTCCATGACTCCCATGGTTGTGCAGATGAGGGTAGCACATATCAACCAGATCCTGCGTAGTGATTCTGCTGATATGGCAGTTGTCTATAATGTCATTGTCATGAAGGCCATGATACGTTATTTGTGGTAAGATGATACAGCACCGCTGAGGTGGACAATATGCTCTACCATGACTACTGACAGAGAGTATAACCTATAGCTTCATGTGGCTACCCCTAGCATCATTCCACTATTCCTCTGCTGTAATACCCCAATTTTATGGTGGTGAAGTACACTGGCAGTGATGCTTCCGGTCATGGATTTTATATATTCCCGAATTGCTCCACTATATTGGTTTGCATACATTGCATACATTTGCATACATGCAGTCCCTCATTTTAACTTTGCTGCTCGGTGCCATCTCATCACACTGCCATTAGCATGCACCATCAGCAACTGTGAGAACAGTCTTCTCCATTCACTCTCTTTGTGTCTATGACTTGCACAGACCCCCTGCACAGCTGTTCGCTATGCATGACTGCAATGCAGCAAACATTTCTGAATCCTAGAGATTGTTTTCAGTATGATAATAAAGAACATGCTCTGACTATCAATGCATTATATTCAAGCAGTTTTATAGGAACTCAGTAATTCTGAGAATATCATATCTCAGAAAGATACTTTCCATGTTTAGTTATGTTTCTGTAAGATGTTCTACTCATGAGTATTGTGTTTGAAAAGCAAACCAGAATCAGGTGATGTACCTAAATAATTATGTAATGATATGTACCATACTTCAGTGCATAATGTATCAAATATTACGATGGTAGAAAAGACATGAAAAAAGTTTGTTTTTGATTTCAGAATAATACCACATCCAGTGTGTTATTTTTTTATTAAGGTAACAAGTTCTTACTATGTAATCTAAAGCCACAGTAAAATTCCAAACTGTTTATTACATTCTTATGAGAGTCTTATAACTTACTGTCAAAAAGCAGGAACTAACACTTTGATTACACATTGTCACTTTGTGGGTATTATTCACTTTCTCCTCTGGATGCATCCCCTAGACCCCTCTCCAGCCTATTTATTTGTCCTGTTAGTCAGTTTCCCTCCGGTCTGTCCCTATTTTTTGAGGGCACCCTTTGGTCACTGCCATCATTAATAGTAACAGTAAGCAAATGATTATTTTGTGTGTCTCTTTGCTTGTAGTACTGTCATCTGCATTTCTATTTTTGTCATGCTACAATACATTTTGCATGGATTGGTTGAAACTGAATTTACAGTTGTATAGACACATTTGAAAAAAGTGTGCCATCGCTTACACAGTTGCTGCTGTTAGATGACTAGCGGCATTGTATCTGTGGTAATTATGTAGAGTTCCGACATATAAAAAGTATACTTTACCATTTTAACAGATGTTACTATTCTTAGGTAAATGGTCACGTGCCATTCTAAGAA
Source organism: Protopterus annectens (assembly GCF_019279795.1). Classification (NCBI taxonomy): domain Eukaryota; kingdom Metazoa; phylum Chordata; order Ceratodontiformes; family Protopteridae; genus Protopterus; species Protopterus annectens. The sequence continues at coordinate 84,142,219 of NC_056732.1, read as the reverse complement.
GATGTTTGCAACATCACTGTGAACGTATATGCTTCTTCTGCATATGGCAAATGATTACATTTTATAAGTTGTCCTCTGTGCTGCCATTTGTATAATTTGCCTATGGATTTGTTACAAATTTGAGTTCTCTTGTGTATTTCTGTTTTACTGCTCAGTTCTCTATTCTATATCTCTTCCTTTGTATTCCTTTCTGTCACTTGCTTTACAACTCCCCCTCCCCTTTGTACAGGTCATCCATATAGTTTCAGATCCTGAACCACTTCCCCAGGTGCTGGGAAGCAAGAATGCCCTGCACATTGATTGGCTACCAGTAGCCTTAAGTTGTGGGCCAACTTTCCTCCTGTCTTCTCCCCAACCCCAACCACACTCAAAGGCTAGCAACTTACACTGCTACACGCCACACTCCCTCCATCTCTGCCTCTTCTGCTTTCCCTTAATTTCCTCTACCTAACACACACCCAAATTTATTTTATTTATTTCACATTTGTTAAGCGGGTTAGTCTAAGCGGGTTAGTCTAACTGAGTTTGCAAACAAACCCATTTTCAGTGGAGACCTGTGGGGAAAAGCCCCAGCAAACATAAGTAAAGATAAAGTGACAATATACAAATATTAAATAACAATCACACTACAAAATAATTGTAAAAAAGAAAAGGTTATTAACTATTTGCATTCCATCGATAGTAAGCAACCCATTTTCAGTTGAAACCCAAGGGGAAAGAGCCCTAGCAAACATAAGCGAAGATAAACATACAGGACAAAAACTATTAAAAATAACACTGCAAATACAAAATGAATTAATTATAAAGAGAAAAACAAAAGAAAAAATTATGAACATTAAAGGTTGCATTGACAGCAATGGTCTAAAAATTTACTACATATGAGAGTAAAGGGAGGGGGGAGAGAAAGGAGGGGGCTATAGTAGTAGAGCTGAGGGTTTAGGAGGTTAGTTTAAGCAGAAGTTACTAACAGAGAAAGAAAGTTAGAAGATGCAACAGGTTATATAGTAGGACGGACTAAGACTACATGTGGTCAAGGCAATGGCATAATTTCAAGTTTAGTGGGTGGGATTTAAGGTCCTTTTTAAGACAGGGAAAGGAAAGGTTGGATCTAATATGGAGATGGTGTTTGTTCCAATTGAGTGAGACATTGTGTTTGTAAAGTAGTTTGCCAATATTCCTTTTGGGTTTATAAACTGAGAGACGATGCTGATCTGCACTCTGGAGAGGTTGGGGGGAGAAAGTAGAGAGTAACATGGGAGGTGAGAGCAGGGCAGGCAGAGGGGTTATTGAGTATGGAAAAGGTAGTGTGGAGTTGTGATTGTAGGAGAAGGTGCATAAATTCCAGCCACTGAAGTTTGTTTAGTGAGAGGCAGTCATGTGAAGAGATTGGTTGGTTTAGAATAAATCTGGCAATTTTGTTGTATGTTTGTTCCAGTTTCTGCATTCAGGTAGTTTGGATATTGTTAAGGATGGGGGATACATATAGAAGACTAGGTAAGAGAAATGCCTGTGCAAGAGTGCGTTTAGAGGCAGTAGTGAGGAATTTTTTTTCCTATAAAGTAGTCCAAGTTTTTGGTGTTTTTTTTGATGGCCTGTTGTATGTGCAAGTCAAATTTTAGTTGGTCATCAATTATTACCCCAAGGCGTATGGTGTGTGAGGCAGGGGAAATAGTGGTGCCATCTAAGGAGGAAAGAGAAAAGTTGGATTTAAGGTGAGAGAGTGTCTGAGGTAGGAAGAGAAGGAGATGAGTTTTCTTAGGGTTAAGGATTAGTTGATTGTTTCTGAGCCATTTTTCAACAGAGATAAAGGAATTCTGTGTCAGTGTGTGTAGTTCAGAGATAGTACTGGAGATAGATAGGAGAGTAGAGTCATCTGCATATTATATTACAGATGAGAGACTGCAGGATAAATGTAGATTGTTGGTAAAAATGTTGAAATGGAGCGGTCCAAGTATGGAGCCTTGGGGTACTCCTGTTTGAACAACAAGGAAGAGTGAGAAAGCCTGCTGCTATTTAACAGCTTGTTTTCTGCCAGTAAGATAGGACTGGAACCAGCCAAGAGTAGAAGGAGAGAGGTTTAGGTCTGAGAGTTTGTTAAGAAGGATGGGATGAGCTTTAGAGAGAAAAAAGGAATAGACAGGAGATGAGCAGGTTGTTGTCAATACCTTCTGCAACCTTTTGAGTAAAGGATAGTAAGGCAGTCGAGGTACTGTGTTTAGGGCGGAAACCATGTTGCAAGGGGGTGTGGAGATTTTCATGAATGAGATAGGACAGTAGTTGAGTATGTATACATTTTTCAAGGATCTTAGAGAGTAGGTAGAGAACAGCAATTGGTCTATAGTTAGAGAGTTCAACAGAGTTGCCACTTTAATGCAGAGGAGTGATATAGAAGGATTTCCATATTTCCGGTACGGCAGATTCCTGAATGGAGTGGTTGATTAATATAGACACAGGATATGCAATAGAGTCAGCAGCAATTTTCATAAATTGAGAGGGGGAGTTTATCAGTGGAGGGAGAGCATGGTTTTAGTTTAAGAAGCAGGGATTTGATATATTTAGTAGAAACAGGTCGCAAGGTAAAAGGCTGAGAGACAGATGAGCATAGAGGTTTAGGGGGAGGTGCGGGTGACACAGAAGAGCTGGAATGAGCAGAGTTACCAGAAGGTAGGAGTTTAGAGATGCTGTATATGAAGTGTTTGTTGAGTAAGTCTGCAGTTTCAGAGGGACAGTGATACGGGAAAGGGTTAGTGATGGTAGGAGAACCAGTGTGGAGAAGGGAGTTGATAGTACTCCAGAATTATTTGGGGTCATTTGGGCGGGAGCTTTGAAATTTATTGAAATCTTTGTGTTCATCCAAAATAATAAGTTTTGTACACACTTTTTGAGTTGCTTATAACCTTGGAGAAAGGTGGGAGTTTTAGTTCAACCCATATAAAGTCATTCATGAAAAATAACAAAAACTAAAACTAAAGTGTTCCAATCCAATTTTTACTCTAGCCACTTAAAATGGACAACTCTTTTAACTACTTTTTTATACCAAAATGACAATGCCATCCAACCCAAACAAACTTTACTCCCAAAACGGCTCTAAACTACTAACAATTCCAACATTACTAGTTTCCTTAGCATATCTGTGTTTACTCATGTTACTCATAGATAGGTGATACTAATGTATATTGTAAACACTTCCACAATTCTAACTCTATCTCCATAGCAGTCTACTTACATATTTCACCCAACTTTACTTGGAAAGTGCTTTTGCAACTGTCACCATCTTCAGACAACCACTACTTTCATATTAAGTAAATACAACCACTTCTTTCAAATTGGGTAAATATAAAATATACTAAGAGCTAAATGTCTTAGAAATAGAAAATGGCACGCCTGCTCTTACTCTGTAGCGATATTTTTATTTATATTTATTTATCTATTAACATTTGTTTACCGGGAAAGTCTGGATAATTTTATCTGTTTTCAATGGAGGCCCAAGAAGAAAAACTTCACAAATAAAAGAAAAGTAAATGCATATACATTGGTGAAAACATACAAAGTACTGCAAAGACATAGATTAATGCAAATATTAATACCCATATGGCATGTAGAGTAATATCATCATTAAATCAAGATAAATACAAAATTATGTAGCACTGAAATGTATGCACATGTTATAAATGAGTGAGTTTATTACTCTCTCATAAAGCAAATGTCAGAGTGAAATACCGAAACAGTGGATAAGAAGGATTGGGGGGAGGGGGTGAGAAAATGTATTTGTTAGAGGAAATAAGTGGAGAAGATGTGGGAAACAGGAGAAATAAAGAGCAAAAGCAACATTAAGAATAAGGGAAATAGTAACAGTAAAATAATAAAAACAAGGAAAAGAAGAGATGGTATAAGCATTACAGGAGTAGGAGGTGAAATTATTAACCTTGAGAGCAACACGTGCAAAGCAATGAGGAATTATTTTATTTGCAGCTTAAATAAATGGATGTTATTTATTGCCCTGATTGGTAAAGGGATTGTATTCTAGACTTTTGCTATACAGAGTGAGTACAGACTTTTGACTGCAGTTTTTGTAAGGCTTATAGATGTTTAGTAAATTTCTGTCAGAAGATTGATGGCGCAGTTTGGAAGGTATTGGTGGGGAATTGTACTTATAGCTGGGCAGGAAGTGGAATTAAATATAATTTTGTGTGTTAAGAGAAGTTGGGTATACTTTAGTAGGTGGGATAATTTTAGCAAATGTAGACTTTTTACTGCAGAACAGCGCTGTGTTCTGTGATTTGTATGAGCTGCGTATCTAGCTACCTTGTAGAAACACTATTGTAGTTTAGATTTTAGGGTGGCCTGAAATTTAGTAAAGATGGGAGTACCATATAATAGAGATGAAAGTTGGTATGTAGCAACAAGAGTGACTCTGGTAGATACAGTGAGGAATTTTATTGGCTCTATTTAGCATTCCTAGCTTTTTGTGATTTTTTTTTATATTGCTCTGTAAGTGGCAGTCATATTTGAGGTCATCTTCTTATGTGATCCCCAGCAGTTTTGTATGGGACACTACTTAATTTGTCATATTGTTTAAGGATGTGATTTCAAAGTTATTTCTCATAGGCAAGTGATTTTGGGAAAAGTAAACAAAGTCTGGTTTTCTTTGGATTAAGAAGGAGTTGGTGGTCACAGAGCCAATTTTCAATAGAGTTAAACACATGTTCTGTAATTGTTTTTAAGTTTTCCAGATTGTTTGAGAAGCAGATAAGGGTGGAATTGTCTGGATATTGTACATAGGCTGCTTGTTGTATAGAAATATGAAGATTGTTTAGAAAGATATTAAATAGAAGTGAACCAAAGACAGAGACGTATGGGACACCTGTATTGATGGGTAGATAAAGGTAAAGGGTAGAATTCCATTTAACTGCCTGTAATGTTCTGAAAAGTAATTATTAAACCACTGAAGAGTAGATTAAGGGATGTGCATTATGGACAATTGTAGTAAGAGTTTTTTTCCTTATGAGACACAGTGCTGAAAGCTATTAATAAGTCTAGGAAAAAGAAAGATACGGTACCTCTATCTCTAGCTTTATTTATGTTATCTGTAAAAGTTAAGAGGGTAGATGTTGTGCTATGAGTGGGTCTAAAACCTTGTTGAGTACTGGTTAATAATTGTTCCTTTATGAAATGCTGGAATAGTTGTTTAGGACACATTTTCCCAATATTTTTGAGGGGTGGGGGCTAAGATGGTAATGGATCTGAAATTAGATACCTCAGTACAAGTGCCACCTTTGTGGACAGGGATGATATGGCATTTTTTTTCAGATGGTAGGAATATAGGGATCAGGAATTGACCTGTTTATAAGAATGGAGACTGGATATGCAATGGGGTTAGCAGCAGTCTCAAGGTATTTTGCAGGAAGTTTATTGACAGAGGGTATGTGAGCTTTAAGTCTGGAGAGTAACTATTTTACAAAGGAAGGAGCAGTTGGGTAGATATGAGTCAGTTGAGTCAGGAAAGGATTCATTGGTAAGAGCAGTTATGTTATTAATGAAGTACGAGTTAAAATTAGTGGCTGTATATAAGGGGGAGTAATTGGGACAATGGTTAGGGACATCATTAGTTCCTGGACATAAAATTTGTTTAATGGATGACCAGAATTTTTGGGGTGCTATATCTATGGTTGTTTTGTTAATCAGAATAATATTGTTTCTTATCGAGGCTGACTTGTTTTTTTTTTTTTTGATAATTACAAAGTTCTTTAAAGTGTTATAGGTTTTATGTAGTTTTAAGTTTCTGACACTCTTTCCATGCATTGTTTCTGTTTGTGTAAGACTTCCACTCGGACTAGTAAGCTGAGGGGCAAAGCTAGATTTTACTCTCTTTCTATGTAGTGGTGTAAGGTAGTTTAGGATGCATAAAATGTTTGAACTGAGCCTTTCTACTGTCTTACCTATTGGCAAGGCTTTTGTATAGTTCAGTTAAATCAGTTAGAAGCTACTAAGAATGATTCAGGGTCAAACTTTGAGAGATTATGGGCATTTTTGTATACTTGCTGTTTGACATGGTGAAAAATAGGGGTCTATATTAATTCATCGAAATACATATCTGTCGAATACATATTCAATGAAGGCTAAACAGCAAAATTCATCACATCGAAGCATAGAATTTTTCCCAGGGTTATGAACCACTCACCCTCTAGCACTCCAGATACCCACCCAAGTGGGGGGCTGCATCCCCAACCCCCCAACTATATATACCAACTCCGAGATTGCACTACAGTGGGGAAAAGGTCAAAGTTGTGCTGATGGCCCAGTGGTTCTTAGCCCTGCGAGAAATTCCATGCTTCACTGTAATTAATTTCACTGTTTGGCCATCGATGACTATGTATTCAACAAATATGTATTTTGATGAATTAATATAGACCCGAGTAATAGTCTGATAGCATAGGTAGGACAGTGATCACCAAAGGATTCTGGAAGGATTCCTGATGCAGTATAGTTGAAAGATCAGGATCAGAATCCAGTCAAGAATGGGACTAGTGTCCTGAGATTTGTTACAGTGAGTAGAACTAAGAAGCTGTTTGAAGCCATGAAGGCTGATGCTAGATGAAAAAAGGTTAGAAGTGAAAGTATTTCATTTTATTGACATCACCTGCCATGTCTATTTCATTGGTAATATTGTGTGAGATCCAGTAAAGGATGTCTTCAGTGGTGCATATATTGTTTCCAGGGGGTTATATAGAACAATTACACAAAGAAGTTTGTGGTCATGTAATTTTATGTAAGAGATAAGTAGCACTGCCTTACTAAATTTTGCAGACATAAAGAAATATATAAAAAATATATATCAACTCTCATTCTCCATCAAAAACAGCTCATATGATGGACAGCACTATGCTAGTGCTCTTCAAAGATCACATTACTGATGCAAACCAATTAATATCCACCAATCCTGTCAGCTATTAAACTCCTCCATCATACCCTACAACTTCATTAATGATTATTCCACCTTTTTAACTTCAGTTAAGACAGTAAAGGATCTGTTATTGCACCTTGAAAAACAAAAATAACCCTAATTCCTATGCAGTCTACCCTTACATCCAAAATGTAGCTGCTACATAAAATATTGAGACCTCTCATGTACATCTACAGTCTTTCATTAACCACTTGCATTGTATCCCCACAATTCAAATACTCGCTTATAATTCCATTACCAAATAACATATCCTCCCAATGGCATACAGGACTTCAAGCCGTTCCCTACCCTCTGCTCATTCACTACAAAACTTTGAAAAAATAGTCCATAAACAAAATAGAATCACATAAAGCCTCAACATGGCTTTCATTCTGGTCATAATGCATCCACTGCTCTACATAAAGCTACCAGTGCCATTTATTCCAACACTGAGGAAAGCAGATTCTATGCATGTGTATTTATTGACCTTATAGGTTCATAGGTAAGTACTAGCCGATCATTCTGAAGACCATTACAAGCCTATCTAAAAAAGCCTAACCAAAAAATCCATTCAAAAGATCCTTCTAGCCTCAAGAAGGACAAAACAAAATAGACTGAGGAGAATTTAAGGCTGTCCATCCAATTATCTAAATTTACATTGAAGGTGGCAAGGGCGCTACATAGCAGAAACAGGGCCTTTTTTACTGCAATGTTGTAAGAGTTAGGATTCTTTATGAATCCCCATGCTTGTATTTGTATACGCTACCATTTTCTTAGGCATACATTATTCTTACAGTTAACAACTCATGACCACCTATCTCCTTATTTTGTTTCAATAACACTCCTACCTTTGCAGCTTCATTTACTAACACTCCCGTCCTTTCCCTTACTAATCATCTCTATACTTCATCCTGTCTGCTGTCACTATTCTTCGTATATTAATAAGTTCTTCAATATTCATGTCTTACACCTCCCTTATGAATAGTCTTTTTTGTGGATACACTATACTGTATTGTCATTTGTTATGCCAACTCTGACTATTACTCTTAACTTCCAAACTGTATGCTGTTACATTATATTATATTGTGTTCTATACTATGACTTTATACTTATCTAATTGTTCATATTGTATACTATCCTTGGCTAGGGCCATGCCTGAGATGGGCCTTTTGATTAGTCCACTTACCTGGTTAATAAACTAAAATAAATAAGAAAGAAAGAAAGAAAAAATATCAGAATTAATCAGTAATGCATAGCTATAACCTTTACCAGGTGGGCCATAGGTAAACGTACGCCATGAGCGAAAATGCTTCATGGTGCCCCCTCTGCACTGCCCAACCATCCCAATCTATTCACATTATCGAGATTCATTTATTCTCTTCATTTTTCTCATACTTTGGCTTACTGTTCAGTTTTTCCTACAGTTATTCATTCAACATATTCTACATAAGTAAAACTGCTATCTGATAATTGTGAAGAAACAACTGCATTAAGTCAAGGGTTTGGGGGCCAATAGGCCCCCAGAAGCCATGAGGTTTCTAGATACTCTGAGATACATTTAAAAGTTTTTTAAACAAACTTTTCATCCAGTGATGACATTAACAAAATGTGCGCATACAGAAAAGACATTCAAAACTACTTTTTTATTTAATGGAAGAAATAAGTTGTATCCAAATTTTTATGTTCAAAGCTGATCAAATACCAGTTCACAATAAAATGAGAAGATAAATGGTTGTGAGGATGCAGATATCACATGTGGGAATAGTACTGGCCCCACACCTTAATATAGGTTGTAACATTTTGTGTATCTCCCTCTGGTGTTAAATTGGGGTTAGAATTAAGCCATAAATGCCCACACTCATGTTTCAAGTTGTTGCTGATGTTGTCATATTTATGTACAGCATGCCTCATCATCCTCAGGCCCCCAAATATAGCTGCCTTCTGTGTACCCTTCTGATGCCAGTATAGAACAAAACTGAAAAAAAAAAACAGAATTTTTACTGTCAGACCTATATACACAGCATGATTATTTAGTCTCCCCCAAAACATAGAAACCTGTGTATGCTCCGAATGTTTGATTGTGAGGAAAATGAAAAAAAAAATAGTTACAATAATATTTCCAACAAGGAACTTTCAGAGACAGTTCAATACTCCTGTACAAGCTATAGTGACCCTTTGTGCACCTTTCTAAAGTTTTTTAGGAAATTAAAGAACTAATGACTACACCGTCACCAGCCCTAGTCCAAACATGACATATAGTAACCTCTGAGGTTTGGGAAGAATGCTAAAGAAATAATGACATTGTCTCAGCTCTCCCACCACCACAAGTACAGAGACCATCTGTGTCTATCTATGAGTAGGGCAGGTTTTAGACTAGGTGGGGATCAGGGCAGAAGCGATTACAAAGTCCATGTCAAAATCCATTTATACAGCCTTGTTGTGTGTGGCCCCCAGCCCCCAGAAGTTCTAAAGGTCTGAGTATTCTGTGATGCATTCATCCTTTATTTATTTATTTCTATTTACTTATTTATTTTGTGATAGCTGACAGTTAAAATGAGCAAGCAAGAACAGGGTCAGTTACTTTTATGCAGACAACCCCCACTAAGCAGTTATAGCCTCTTCTATGAACAATTCAGATATCTGATTGTGACAAAAGAAGATGACTGGGTAATGCATTTCTCCTTTATTCCAAACTAACAGTTGTTACACATTAAAATATTGCATGTTGCTTCAAATATTCACTTTAGTCCTGCAAAACTAAAATAATAAGTAAACAGCAACAGGCAGTTAGCCATTTTCCTTCACAGAAGACAGACACAGCAATGATACCTGCTGTATCTATGCATACCAGGTGTAAAGTGAGGTAGTCCATCCTACTCCTCACAGATGCACAGCAGTCCTGCTATACAGCCACTGTTTCAAATGAGCAGATGGCAGGAGGTAGTTGCTTTCATCCCGCCAACCCCAACACCCACCCAGCAGTTGCAGCCAGGATGCCTGGTGGCTGTGTAATATTATAAATGAGTTGCCACATATTAAAGTATTCTAATCTAAGTTGCTGAACACTAATCACAAAGCCAGACTGATATTGCCAAAACTATCTGATGACTGTCAACATGACACTTATCTCATTACTCCATTACTCTCAACTGTCCACACAAATCACAAATCAAGAAATATTCTCCAAAATATTTAGTGGATCAGTCCCAGCATTACTGTAAAAACTGTAATTAACAATACTATTTTATCATGTCATTCCTCTCATTTCAACTGTCCATGCAAATTACAACATCTGAATACTGCCCCCAAACATTCTGATTGATAACTGCCAGCATTGTTGTAAAAATTGTAATAACGCTCATCTCACCATACCATTCCTCTCACCTCAACTCCAGACAAATCACAAAGTCTGAAACATTGGCGAAAAGATATCTGTTGGTCCATACCAGCATTATTTACCAACAGTAATAACAGTTCCCTCCATATCTCTCAAGTGTAACTCCTATGAGGAATGTTTTCCTTCTTAGTTTTAAAAACTCCATTTTGCTTGCCATTCCACATTGAAAGAGTACAACACACATTTAACCACTCTCTGTCCTTCCTTGTTGAAGTAGTTAGCAAAGTCTTAGTAGGTGTTACACAGTCTTGCTCATTTGTTTTATATAACAATAGGAGGTTATCTGGAAGGTTGAGGGCTATACTTCTCACATTCAGACTATCCATCCATCGTACAAATACCTGTCTGTACTCCCATGACTGCAACATGAATGCAACATGTGACTTGTTCGAGTCACTGGAGCACAGCCTCTCTAGTGCTCTCGCTGTGCCATGGGTGCATTTCCTAGAGTAAAGAAACATTGCACTAAAATATAAATAAACATCAAATGTGCACCCCTACAAGAATGACACCCTATGTGTTTGTCTACCTCACCTATGCATAAGGCTGTCTATGACCCTTTTAATACTTTGCAAATAGCCCTTCTGATATGAATATGTAATGACTGTATTATCGCAGAATGCCGTACAAGCATGTCCACCCCTCCCAGTTCCACAGTTGTACAGTAATAACTGATTACATACAGGTACACCTCCAACTTCTCTTAATATGTATCGTCCAGAGACATAACTCACTTAACTTCTTAAATGGAAGAGGAATCCCTCTTCACATTTACCATCATAAATGTCAAATGTAATGCTTGTTTTCCATGAGGAGATTGCACACTCATCTCTAAGAGCTCAATTCAGTGCTTAAATCTCAGCTGCTTCTTCCTTGCACAGTACTGATAATGCTATGCCAAGTCTGTCTGCTATCCCACGACTATAAACAGTATAATACAACAATTCAAGTATTCTGTGCTCTAGCAGCTAATATAAATTCACTTCGTATGTTTCTACTTTACTATGGTGCCACACATCTGCTTTAATCCTGTAGCATGCCATGCAGTCTGCGCAGAACAAAGAGGTACACCAGACACAGACTAAAAGTGCAGATAAACACAGTAACCTTCCTCCATGCATAATTAGGAACCTATAATGAATCTGTTTTAGCTATCCAAAAGTAAATGGGGCACTAAGTCACTGGGGCCCCTGCACTGGGATGCCTGCAGTAATCTAGAATTCAGTCACCAACAGCATTCAGTGTCCCCATAACTAAAAAAAATATGTTGTTGAGCAATGTACAGCATAGAAGAATGGCAGCTAGAGCTCCTCTGTGCTATATATGTTTTATAGCAGAACCTGAGCTGCATGCTTTATGTCATTTTATTCCATGAAGTACTCTATTGGCAAAGGGATAGTTGTAAAGCACCCATGACCAGTACTATTAATAATTCAGTATACAGATTATTGTTTCATTTTACTGATTTATTTGCCAAGCAAGTAAGTGAAGTATTCTGTTCTGGATCCTTGTTAGCACAAACTGCAAGGGTAATTTCTATTTTTATGGACACCTTAAATTAGCAAATCAACTTTTATGTTTTTGAGTTGATGGGAGAAAACTGGAGTACTTAGCCAAGTCCCACACAGATGAAAGCCTGGTGAACATGCACACTAAAAAAGACAGTGACTAGATGTCATGATTCAATTACACACTCTGGGGCTGTGAGTTAGAGATCTTAATGACCGACTAACCATGGCACCCAAATGCAGCAGATTTATGCTGAGTGCAACTGTAAAACATATGTATAAGAATCCAATATCCCTTCTGCCAGGTTTTGTATGCTACCACTCATGATTTGTAATTATTGAATATTATAAGATGTGAACAACGGAAAGAGACAATATAGTCATTGAAGCTGTTACTCTGCTGTTTAAAAACACACAGAGCTCTGCTATATCATTTCAACTAATTGTCATATAGCTTTTATTAAACTAAAATAGTATTATGCAGTGTACAGGTATCCAATGAGAAAGTGAGTAGAAGTGTAATTTTTACAAGGTATGATAGTGTATCAGAGTTGTTGGTATTATAGTTTAAAAAGTACTGAGTTTTCCTTACCTCTTTAAGAAGGGAAATACATATTATTGTGTAAAATGTCCTTCGGGTGTAGTCTCATGGTATTTAAAGGACAAGTTTCTGAGGATAATCAGAACGTCAGAGAAGAAAGCAAAAGGTTTCGAGGATTCTGAAATGTAGGTGTAGCCAGATATTAATATTTTTTAATCAGACAATATTTTTGCCCCTGCTACCCACTTATCATTTAACAACATAATCTCCCCACAAAATGTTGTCCCTATAGAGTTAAGAAAGGGGCACAATGTTTTCACTGGTTGACACTTATAACCACAACAAGGATATTTTAGAAGTGCGTTCTGATCATATAAGCATGTGTTGTATAGCTGTATACTGTAAACATTAATTCAGACAGTTTGAACATTTGTACTCTTTGATCAACAGAGTTTCCAACAAATGTTCACAAAAAATGTATTCATCTGTATACAGTGAGTATCCCTAGCTATACCCATGGTCTGAAAGAGTTCATTAACACTAGAGAAGAGACCACCAGAGTATTTGCTCTGAAAGGAGTCTAGTCAGAAGTATCAACTACCAGATGAAAGTCCTTAGCGATCTTTATGTCTGATTTGGGACAGACATGTGTTTTATTTCTTTTTACTTAGCACGAAGGTTATTGTAATATTTCTTAAGACCACAGATGCTTTGTTTGCATCACAGAAAGCCCCAAGTCAGTGAGGTGTAAAAACTCTAGGCACTTAACTCTAGTTTGTAAGCTGCAAGAACTTTAATGTTTTAAAGACTGTCAAGCCTTTGTTTTGAGTTGGCTGACGTTTGGCAGGGTTTTTATTTTGTTCACATAAATAGAATTACTTTGTAGAGAACTTATAGTGTTAGCTGCATTGCATTCCACTTTGGTGGATCCAGCGAGTATTAAATTTTGTTTCTACAAATTGCCTGAAGCCCTAGCATATCACTTATAAGTAGAAATAATTCCTAAAGAAAACTGCAAATATTTTTCTTCATTCTTTTTCTGTGGTTTTATGGTGCAAAGAATGACTATGGTAGTATGTTGTACAGCAATTGAGGAAGTCATCTGTATACCACCCAAAGTTTGAAGGAGATGTGATTCTTATTTAAGCTTCTGTGAAGGAAACAGTTCCAAGCCAGAATTCCAAATGAGGTCAAGCATCCCAGTGATTCACAAAATGACTTGGTGAAAACATCTTCTTCAGACCATATCTGGCACTGGTGAGAGCAAGGTAGCTCCCTGATGCCACCAACTTGAGAAAAAGGCCTGGAGGCAAATACAATGATGACTGAGTGAAGTGCAAGTTAAAAGGGCTAGAACCAGAGAGATTGGGCATAGATTACAGATGCACAACTCATTGTGGATTCCCTCAGAGCATTTATGGATATGAAGGTTAGCAATTATATAAACTATAAAAAAGTAAAGTAGTGCTTGCTTTCATGGGTGGGGTATCACAACAGAAACACAAGCACTGGCTATTCATGAAAAGACTTGTAAAAGGTAAAATGGTAATGACACTATCAGAACTTGAATAAAGTGTCACATTTTGGATTGATACAGACGTTAATAACAACAAGGATGCTATTACTGAGATGGTAGTAACTGATAAACATGTGTCATTAGGAAGTGAGCGTGTCAGGCAGACCCTCAAGACACAGAAACATCTGTCAAAGAGAGTAGTGTGCTATGAAAATCTGTTTGAGTGAGTTGTCTAACATAATGGATAAACCTGAGTCTGAGCAAAGGAAGATTCATGAATATTTTATGGTTTAAATGTGGGAGGAGGAAACTCATAGCAAAGTTCTGTATTAATAATAGTAATGAGGACGAGCCTGATATAAATAGCAAAATATTGATAAGAAAATAAATGACATGGAACCAATGGACTATGCAAGAACCACTGCCAGGTTTCTAAGGACAGCATTTTGTTACTGTACCACTACTAAACTCATAAAATATCCAAAGTTAGTGGGAAAATGAGTTTCAGGAGCTGCTAAATATAGAACTATATACTCCTCTTTAAGGTGTATATTATTTCTAAGAAGAAAACATACTCATTTAAAGTTGTAGAAATTACTTGTTTTCATGGGGATAAAACAAGCTAATACATAGCCCAGTGGAGATTCAGACAGACTTTTAAACTGTAGTTGGAGTTCCACACAGCCTAAGGACTGGAAAATAAATTTCCTATTTTAAGGACTTGCTAATCAATTATTAACAATCCCAGTCTTCACCTTAAAAAAGAGAGCTTCAGAAACCCACCCTGAGGTCACTCCTACTAAATCCCCTCTGAGGGAATCTACCTTAGTTTCTAATGACAAACCGAAAGAAATGTATGGCTAGTGAATAATATTAATTAGTGTCCAAACATAATGGTGAGTATGCAGGGAGAGGAGAACCCTAAAGCCTTGTTACACATTAAAGGAAAGTGACATGGAGAAGCTGGAGTTCAAGATTAGCTACAGGCAGGCAGAACACAAGACAATAGTAAAAAGGAAGCTGACAAACAGCAAGCTGTGGACTACATCCAGAGCCCAGTCAAAAATCCAGGAAGGGAAGAGCCCCTGAGAAAAAAATAACATGTTAAGTAATTTATGGAAATCCACTCTGTAACAATAATAAAGGGCTTCCTACTGAAATGTTGGTACTCAAAGTGTCGAGTACCAACAAAACAAAACAAAAAAAGGACTGAAAACACAGAAGAAGAGCAAATCGCGAAAATCACTCTTCTCCTTAAAAATTCTAATTGAAGGGGGCTCCACTGCACCCCTACCCCCAAACTTATATATGCTAACTCCGAGATCACTGTACCACAGAGTAAAGGGGATATTTCCAGAAATAGCATTTCAGACTTGGTATATGTAAACCTGATATTTCGGGCATTCATTCTCCACATTTTGAGACTCAGTGTACTGAGTCCTGACATTTCAAATGGTTACCTAATAAACAGGACAAGAAGGGTGTTGTTTTCCACTTCTCAGACATATATCATAGCCAGTCAGAGGAACTAATAGATGGCTATGCAGCATTTTCGTGGGACAAGAATGGGATATTGAGACCTCTGATCCAATCTTAATAGGAAAAGACTCAGAGCCTTCTACCTCTTGAAATGCCATAAAGAAAGAAAACCTCAAGTGATCTGATATGCAGGTAAGCAGACTGAACATTAAGAAGACCTATTTGGAGGATAAGACTCTGAGCAGACCTAGTGAGAACATACCTATGGTGGTAATTGAACAATCCACTGTATTTCCTCCTCCATCAAGTACCAGTTTTGAGTTTCAAAACCATTCATTGTTCCGTTTGTACAAGGAAAGCAAGTAAACAGCACACCAAATGCTAGCACCCAAGCCCTTTTGAGAACTAGTAATTAAACTGGCACATAGACTCATTTTAGGAGGACATCTGTGTAAGGGCAAATCTAAAACCTGACTTCTTGCCAGATTCTACTCACAGAGATAATGCTGAAGATATAAATCTTTTGTATAAGATGCCATGTCAAAAAATGTTGTTAGATCCGATATTTAGAAGCCTGGTGATACCCGTGCCCATCAAAAACATGATTTTCATAAAGAAGATTGCCATGAACATCACAAGTCCTTCAATCAAGTCCATGTTGTACTGGATTATGCAAACAATTCCCTAAAGCAAATCCTTTATGGATGGTTAATTCTAAGGCCATAGAAAAAGAATTGGTCTTCAGAATGGACACGCCAAAGGAAATCATTACATAACAAGGAAACCCCTCATGTTGTGGTTGAAGGTTGGTGTAATGGCTTAGGTGTTTATCTCACAGACACAAATTACAGGGTGTGATTCTCACCTATGAAGGAAATTTTCTAGGCTTATAATGGCCTACAGGGGCAGCTAGACTAGTACAAACCTATGAACCAATGACACTGACTATACAGGAATTATGTTAAAGCTTCAAACAGGAGCAACTCAGAATTTCTGTCTACTGCTCTCAAAATGATGGCCTATTGAAAAGATTTAACATGACATTAAAGTGCATGTTAGGAAAAGTGATAAAATAAGACAACCAAAATTGGGATCAGGTGTTGCTATATCTGCAGTTTGTCATCTGGAAGGTTCCTCAGGCTTCAAAATGATCCCATTCCTTTAAACTCATGAGCATCCTAGAGAACTACTAGTCATTGCTAAGGACACATGGGAAGAGGAGGTGACTCCCTTCAAACTGTATTAGAGAACTATACATCCTTTTAAGACATTAGCACATGGACAGGACACATGCTGGCCAGCAGACAGTGTACAGTACAGACACTAGAAGGTGGAGATTTCAGATTGGAGACATAGTACTGGTTTTAGTTCCTTCAACTGAAAATAAATTTTAGCCAAGTGGCAGAGAATCATCAAGGTCAAAGAAAGATTGAGTGACGTGAACAACAACATTGAACGAACAGGTAAAAGATGTCAAGAGCAAATTAAACATGTAAATGCCCTAAAGCCATGAGAAGACCCAGATAAAGCCCCAGTCCATCTAATGACTGCGATCAGAGATCCCAGAAAAGAAAATGGGCTGTTGTCCATACCCAGTATGGTGATAGATGTTACCTTATACAAATTAAAAATGCAGGGGATGACAGGTATTTTCCAAGTTGCCAGGCAGAGCCATCCTAATTAAGAACCTACTCTGAGTTAAAAAGTCAAAATTAGATCATACCTGACAATGAGTCACAATGAGGGTTGTCTGTGAGGGAGTGGAGAAAATTTTAAAACTATAGCCTCTTTTGGAGTATAACAGTGAGTGGAAAAGCCCCATAGTTCTAGTGCCCAATACCATTGGAAGCATTAGGTTCTAGAATGATTTTTTGAAAGTTCAGCAGCATAGATAAGTTTAACAGCTATCACACATCAAGGGTATATAAATTGATTAAGAGATTAAGAAAGGCTACATACCTGATCACGCTGGCAATATTGGCAAATTCCATTAATGGATCCATCCATCCTCTGTCCCTTTTTCCCATTTTTGCAGATGGAGTTGGGGTGCCACTTCAACAGTGATAATCATCTCAAGCCATGGTTTATACCATCAGGTGGTTAGCCCTGCCACGGTAGTTCAACCATACCACTGAGTCGCACACACACTCACACCTACGGACAATTTAGAGTGTCCAGTCCACCTGCTGCATGTCTTTGGAATGTGGGAGTAAACCAGTTCACCTGGAGGAAACCCACACAACCTCAGGGAGGATATGCAGACTCCATACATAATGCACCCTATCTGAGAATGGAACTGGAGAACCTGTTACTGTGAGGTGGTAATGTTAACTGCTGCACCACTGTGACTGCCCAGATTCCATTAATGGATGAAGCCGAAACAAATGAATAAGGCTTAATCTACATATTCTGCCATTGAGCCTGAATCCCTAGCCATTAAATGGGGGTTGACTATGGTACTACCTCTTGAGAACAGAGCTTACTCAAATGATGACCACATAGCAGTACAACAGTAGGAAGAGGGGCATGTCATTCTTTTCAGGTAGGCTTTATCTCTTCAACCCTTCCACTTTACCATGTAATGTTGCTTCAGTTTTAACCATCAACATGTTGCAAGATTGTTACCAGTATACTGAATATTTAGAAGGCCTGAGAAGAGGCAACTGTAGCAAAATGTAACAGTTTCTACTGAAAAAGAATGTGCAATTATAATTTTTCCTCTGTCTGACATTCTATCAAAGCTGTAGCTATTATTGTTTGAAAAACATTCAGTGTTTTGCTTGTCTTTGTAAGGGGTGAATATTGGTTCATTTGTAGCATAACCCGCAGGTGTCAAATCAGGGTTTTAAAAGAAGGGACTAGTAAGTGAAATCAGAGAGTCAGAGAAGAAAGAGAAAGACTGCACAGCAGTATAGAGGGCCTCTCCAACAGCAGAGTGGAAAAAAGAGTGGAGATAGAGTATCAGCTCTCAAAGGAGTCCAGTCAGAAGGATTGGCTGCTAGAGGAACGTCATGGCGAGCTTCATGTCTGAACTGGGAATGCAGATGTTTTTTTACTGTTTTACTCTGCATCATATATAATGTTTCTTAACTATAGACCATAGATGTTTTTTTTTTTTTTTGCTTTTTTTTTTGCACTACAAAAAGGCCTGTGTAAGTGGAGCATACAGACTCAGACAAATTATTCTTGCTTGCAAGCTCCATGAACTTTCATGTTATAAAGAGTGTCAAACCCTTATATGTTTGGTGAAGTCAGCAAGGATGTTTCATCTTTCTTATAAATAAAGCAACTTTTGTAGCTGCATTATATTCCACATCAGAATATAATAAAATGATTATTTGACATCACTGTGAACTTCAGTGACCTCAGTTCCCTCTGTCAAAACCTATCTCTTTTTAGGATATGATTTTGGGCTTTGTAACTTTTTCTAATATTATTTATTTACTTACTTACTTATGCATTTATTTATTTATTTATTTGTATACAAAAAAAATGGATATACAGCTGGAAATGCCCAATATATTCTGTAATGCATTGTCTTGAGTATGTTCTTTTATGGGTGCTTTAGTTTGGCACACTGCCAAATACCTGTCAATATAACTACCACATGTGATGAGACCTGATATTTTATATCCTCCGTCTGTGAATCTACTTTTGAAACTCCTGACATTTAAGACACATTCACTTTATTTTAAGAGAAAATGCCTCTAGATGCCAACAACTTTTGAAAAAGTACTCCTAGGTACAAAATCAGAACATATTTTATATTGTATATCATTCAAACTCTGATCAGTTTTAAATCAAAACATAAGATGATATCCAAGTCAGATTTTTAATTTACTTTCTAGACACTCAGTAGGATGATAATTTAATAGGATACACTGCAGTAGTTTGTCCAAATAATCATCAACAAATCTGCTGCAATCATTTCTGCTCTTGTACAAGCAAGCACTGCATGGGTCTAAGTTAACATCTATTCCTAAATGCTAAGCTAAACCTCTAATAATCTTTGCCAGCTTCTTCTTCAAATCTGCTTACTTTAGCCTGCTTCTCAGCTTAACTCTTCCTTTCTTTTCCAGCATGTCTGAAATTTGATTCCTTACCTTGTACCTCACCAATGCACATAACATAAACAGAACACATTTTATAGGTTCATAGGTTTATAGGAGATTACAAGGCTAATGGCTCAAGAGTCTTTACGGGCCTAGCCGATACAACCCAATTTACCCAGTATATGGCCTCAGGGCAGGAGAAATGCATGGGGTTGTGCTTATGCCTTGGTATTTTTAGATTTCACAGATTGCCTCTGTCCATAAGGGACATAGGCGCCACCCCAGGTGTGAATTGATGGTTCCCCGTCCATCAATTCAGGTTGGCCTTGAAAAGGGCCAGGGAGGAACTCTGCTTCACATGAACAGGGAACCTATTCCAAAGAAGTGGCAATCTCTAAGACACATATCTGTCTCTCCAGCATACTCTGTTTAGAGGTTGGCATAATGGTTAAAGTGTTCACCTTACAAAGACAAGGAGCAGGATATGCTTCTCACATGGGGTAATTGGCTTGGCTTAAAAATGGCCCACAAAAAAGTTAGCTTGGTACTAACCTATGAATGCCTTGTATGTTAGACACAGGTCATCCCTTAACAATTGATAGGAGATGGAGTAAAGGAAAAGGGCTTTCAGTCTATCATCATGGGATATGGCATTTACACCCTGTATTTTTTAGTGAGGAACCTTTGAGGTCACTCCAGCTGTTGAAGGTGCTTGTTCAAGAACATTCCAAATGTCATGTTGTATTCAATTATTGGTCTAATGAGGTATGTGTACAGTGGGACTTTAATATCCCTAGATCTGGAGACCATACCTTTACCTATGAGTTGTGCCACATAGAATGACTTCCTTAACACTGTGGATACACAACAGTTGAAGTTCAGGCTGCTATCTACCTGAGTACAAAGATCTCTTTCCTCTGAGTGAATTGTTAGGGGCGTGTTGTCAATGTTGTAGTTAGCAGGGCTATTTGTTTAACCAAAGGGTATGATAATGCATTTCTTGGCGTATAGTTTCAGGCTGTGGTTTTGGATATGAATCATTTGTCTGGTTTAGACCTTCCTGACAGATATCAACATCACTGGGGGACTCAGTGATTGCCCCCAGCTTGCAGTCATTTGCAAATTTTGTTTTCCAGAGGCCCTCCACATTTGCCTTGGCATATTCAAAGTAAATTCTGAACAGAAGTGGTCCCAGCACTGAGCCCTGTGGCATACCATTAGTAACTGTCCTCTTGCTGGAACGTGAACCACCCACTTTGACCACATGTGTTCTATCCTTGAGGCAACTGGCTATCCATCTGGTGACATAGAGATTTATGCCCAGTTTTGTGAATTTATTTATAATACCTGAGTGGGGTATTGTGTCAAATGCTTAGCCAGGATGAGGTAAGTGGTATGCACTGTTTCACCCTCATCCATGAAGTTCTCCAGGTTTAGCAGGTATGACCTACTCTTAATGAAGATGAATTGGGTTGGGTCCAGTATTTGGAGGTTTCCTATGTCTTTGCTTATCAGGTCCGTTGTTATTCTTTCCAGGGCCTTACAAATAAGACTAGTCAAGCTTATGGGTCTGTAGTTAACCAGGTCAGTTGCTGGTCAACTCTTACACAGGGATATGTTCTCCATTCTATTGGAACAAAACCTGTCTGGAGGCTATGGTTAAGTAGCGATCCTTTTGAGCCTGATAGGTCTGTGTTCATATTATTTAAGAGGCAACCTGGTATATCATCAGGGCCCATTGATGCTGAGTTTTTAGCTTTGGAGAGCACAGTGGCTACCTGTTTGGTAGTGATAATTGGTGGAGGAGTGGTGGAGGACATTACTTGGAGAGAAAAGGGGGGGTGATGGAGGAGTGAAGTTTGAGCCCAAATTATTGGCCAGCAGATTAGCTGTGTCAGTTGGATGGGTGTAGGAGATGCTGTTGATAACTAATTTTGCACATTGTTGAGTGTTGCCCTTAAGATTGCAGGTATAACTGAAAAATGCCTTATGGTTATCCTTAGCTTTAGAGGCTATTTTTACCTCAAAGTCAGCTTTCAGAGACATTACTAGTTCCCTGATTTAATGAGGGATTTATTGACGGTGTTTTCTTTCTTTTGTTGTCCAATGTATTAAAACTAGGGGTCCACCAGGGGGTCTAGTTTTTGCAATTTGACCTGAGCTTATTTTAGTTTGGTACCATCATTTTTATGCAGTTTTTTATGTGGTCATACAGGGCTTTAGTGTACAGTACTGCACAGACTACTGTGTTATCAGGATTAGAGGATGGCTTTGAATCTAGTTATGCCATCATTTAATAGGGGTTAGTTAACCTTAGAAAACTTTTTAAAGTTCTTGGGGTTCAGTGGAGGATCTAGTCTTACATTAATTTCCTGGGAGACCACTTTTTCATCTGATCGTACCAGTGAAGACATCACATATGTGGGGGGGGGGGGTGCAGCACTCTCCCACATTTGTGAGTATCAGATCTAGGATATTTGTTCCCCTGGTGGGAGTGCAGACCAGCTGCTCCAAGATATTTGTATTGAGAAAGTCTAGGAATCTTTGGGCCCATGTGTTAGTGGTCATGTATGCTTCCCAGTCAACAGAGGTGCAATTAAAATCATCCATGAGTAAGATATTGGGTTGGATGGTGAGTGATTCAAGTAGCACTAAGTATGATTTGTGGATATCCTGGTTCATGGAGGAGGATCTGTGGATAGCAAGAGTTTGGTAGATGTTTTTTCCTATATAT
Source organism: Protopterus annectens (assembly GCF_019279795.1). Taxonomy (NCBI): domain Eukaryota; kingdom Metazoa; phylum Chordata; order Ceratodontiformes; family Protopteridae; genus Protopterus; species Protopterus annectens. Next base: position 84,120,049 of record NC_056732.1, on the reverse strand, counting down.
AGTTATACATGGTGTAGTTACAGCAAGTCATATTGATTGACCAGTCTTGAGGGGAGATTATTCTCTATGTTGATAGATACACCGCCACCTTTAATTCTCTCACATTTGGTGGTGTATGGAACATATGATAGGCATTATAGCCATGCACAGCTGGAGTGCTTTCTGTGGTTTTAAACCATGTTTCTACAACTGCACAGACATTAGCATTCTCCAGTGTGAAGAGAGCTTCCAGGGAATGCAATTTCCTGTTGAGACTCCTAGCACTGAGCAGCAACACTTTTAGCCTGCCATGCATATCATTTGTTATGATGCAAGGTTTGTCTATTCATCAATGCTTAAAAAAGGTAGAACAGGGGAGGATAAAGTTTTAGACAATACCCAAAAGCCTAGAAGAGTCAGCTGGAGACCATCCATGGGAAGGCAGTGTAGTCTTTAAAACCATGTTTTTCCATGCTGATAAATACTGGGCACCTACAGAATGACATCAGTGGCTAAGACAGTTGTTAAAGTTGATCATTTTCTGTTTGTATTGTAGCATCATCCTTGGAGATGGCAGAATGATGCACAGTGTTAAGACTCTTACCTGCCTGTGGCACATATTCTGAGATTTCAATGACATCTGTCTTCATATAGTCCAGAGATATACATCTCAAGTCATTCACTCCCACATGGATTATGACAGAGTCATAGTGGTACTTTGGGGTAACCTAAGTACATGCATAATCTGCCATTTTTCAGCCCCTGGCAGGCAACTAATTTTAACCTTTTCTATATTCAGCCTTGTAAGGGGGACATCAGTGAGTCCACAATGGAGTCACCTATGACCAAAATGTTGAGTTGTGAACTGTTTTGCTTTATGGTCTTGGTAACTGAGACATGATGAGATGTGGCTGGTTGTGCTGTGCTGGTATGTATATTTTTTGTATGAATGCAAGGTTTCTGAGGACTGTGCCTGTGAGGCCTTTGAGGCTTAGGAAGGTTACATGTTAGTATCTCCCTATATGTAGGTTTAAGTTGGTGGTCTTTAGTGGGTGTAGTGAGTGGTGCACGCGCGCATGTGTGTGTGTGTGTGTGTGTGTGTGTGTGTGTGTGTGTGTGTGTGTGTGTGTTACTGACAACCTGCTTGTTGCATTAAGTGTGTGTATGTGAGTATCTGGCCTCCAGTGCGAATGCATAAGTACATCTCTCACATACTGTATTTGATTATTTAAGAATTAAGTGGTTGTCAGTGTACATGAGGCAATTGCTACTTTTCCTCACGATGCCCATGTCCATCAAGCTTGAGACAGAGATGGTAGGAAAGTGCACATCCACGGTTGCAGGTCTTACTGTTCTTGCAAGGGATAGGAGTGGAGGGGGTTTATAACTGGACAAGAGGGGGGTTTACTTGATGTAATCCACAGCTAACCAAGCTAACAAAACTGCCCAGTGCTCAAACTAGCTGCTCGCTGCACAGTGATAGTCCTGGGTGTGAAAATGATGTAAAACTAACTAAAAAAGTCCTAGCTAAATGCATAAGGTGTACTTATTATACAAACTTGTCGCCTAGTGAGTGCCATGGAACTGGGGTAAAGTTCTGAAGTAGTTTTAAAGGGAAATTTCAATTTTTGGCATTTGCTTATATACAAGGCATTGCAAACCATGATTGTGTGAAGAGCAGCTTTGCACAAACGTGAGGCTTAAATAGCATAGAAAAAAACAACTTTAACACTACTTAAACCCACAAGCCAATTAGATAAGTACCCAATAAGCTCTGTACCAGCAATTCCCAGCACAAATGAGGGAAATCAGCCCTCTCCTGCCAAAGAGTGCAGACTTATACACTCTTAATTTAAAATGTCTGGTTAAGAACCCAAGTGTTAGAAACAATAAACAGATCCTTAGAACTAGCTTTTCAATGCAACTGGATACCCTGCAACTACTTAGAACAGCAGCCCTACAACAGATGGAAAAACAGTTGTAATCTTCAAAAAAAAAAAAGGTGCAGGAAAACATAGAAATAATGCAATAGATGTTCACAGTAAATGCAAATAATCAGTGCAAGTGCAAAAAGCATATTTATATTTGTTTTCTTAGCCTCAGATGGCTTCTGAAGCGTGCAAAATCTCTCTTAGTCTTTGGCAGATTTATACATTCTTAATGTAAAATGATTGGTTATGATCCCAAGTGTTGGCAACAACGAACAAATGTCTAAAACTAGCTTTAAAATTCAACTAGACACAATGTAACTACTTAGAACAGCAGCTCTACAGCAGATTGAAAACAGTTGGAATCTTCAAAAAAGTACAGAAAAAAACAATTAAATATTGCAATAGACTTTCACAGTGTATGAAAATAAACAGAGCAAGTCCAAAAAAGTATACTTATATTCATTTTCTTTGCCTCAGGTGGCTTCTGAAGCTTGCAAAATCATTCAAAGTCGCTGGCATTGTTACCAAATGATGAGCAGTTCTAGGTAAAACTATACATTGAAAATGCATAGTTTAATAGTTTGGGCAGTTAATCTCATTTGATTTGTTTTTCTCCAAATGTAGTCGGTTCATTTTTTTTAATGTACATTCTAGGCTTTTACTATTATAGTTTACTGTTGCTGCTGTCTTATTTTACAACCCAGGCAAGGTCTAAAAAGGATCCATTGTGCTCAATCCTACCCTGATAAACAACTGCAAATAAATAAATACTTTAAGCTGAATATAACATATTGAATCACTTCATTAAGAAGGCTTTACTATCAAGTCATTCCTCATGATGTGAGATCACACCCCTTTGGTGCTATTTTGAAGATAACTAAAGTTTCACAGATTCATGATGTCAATAATATATCCCCTGTGACTGATCAGGTTATGATTATTTGTAAACCGGTTCCATAAACACAACTAATCAAGGCAGGATTATTCCAAAATCAGTTCCTTAGACTCAACTGATGAAGACATGGTTATTCCTAAATCACTTCATTGCATGCACATGATCAGGGCATGATTATTTCTAATCCACTTGCTTAAACACAACTGATCAAGACACGATTATTCCTAAATCAGTTCCTTAATCAGAACCATTCAAGGCACAGTGTTTCCTAAATCATTTCATTAAACATAGCTATGCAAGGCACAATTATTTCTAAACCAATTCCTTTAACACAACTGATATAAAGACACAGTTATTTCTAAGCCTGTGTTTTAAACATAAGTGATCAAGGCATGATTACTCTTAAACCAGTTTCGTAAACACAACTAATCAAGGCATAATTAATCATAAATTGGTTCCCTTAAGGATTATGGTGTGATTATTTATAAACTAATTCCTTAACCACAACTGATCACACAGAATTATTCCTAAACCAGTTCCTTAAACATAATCAAGGCAAAGTTTTTCCTAAACCATTTAATTAAACATAACTGATCAAGGCAAGGTTATTCCTAAACCAGTCCATTCAACACAGCTGAGCAAGGCCCAAATATTTACAAACCAATTCTTTTAACACAACTGATTAAGACACAATTCTTTCTAAGCCTGTTATTTAAACACAAATGATCAAGCCATGATTACTTCTAAATCATTTCCTGAAACACAGCTGATCAAGACATGATTGTGCATAAATTAGTTCCCTTAAAATCACTGATCAAGGTGGAATTATTTATAAACCACTTATTTAACCACAACAGGTCTCTGCATGATTTTTTATAAGAGTCTCTTTAAACACAAATGGTCAAGAACATAAGCTTCCCTAAATCAATCTGCTATAATGAAAGGAAAGCAAACCTATGCACATGCCCTCTCCACAACACCCTTACTTACATATGCTATATCTGTGGCTGCACAACAATGGGGAAATGAGCAGCTACCTAATACAGTGTGCAGTAGACTTTCCCAGGTAGTGATCCTGCACAGCCTGCTTTAGAATGGTATGATGTATAAGCAACTGTAAACCTGAAGAAATGCATCTGATCAATTACAACCTGATCACCCAGTCAGTGATTACTCATAAAGAAGCCAACAAAACACCTTGTTCCAAGTATTTTATTTTATTTATTTTACATTTGTTGACTGGGCTAGCCCAACTGGATATATGTCCATTTTCAGTAGAGGCCCGGGGAGAAAAGCTCCAGGACAGATATCAGACAAGATGATTTTATGTTACACAAAATAGACGTAGATGAATATATCTACACATTTCCTAAAACTATTTACAATATGTAGAGCTAATTATTTACATACACTAGAAGCTAATACAGTTTTCCATTTCTGCATACATGCTTTCATGTTGCACTACAGGACATTAATTTAGTGGAGAGAGCAGAGTTAGAAAAAAGATGTTAGTAGCAGAAGTAATTATTGATTAGTCAGGGTTGCTACAAGGGCATAGCCAGTGTATTTTCAGGAACATTTTCAGTTTTTGTTTAGAGAGTGGTAAGGAAGGAAGGGACGTAAGTTCACTAGGTAGAAGGTTCCATTTTTTTCCCAATTGCATTTGAGAACAGAGAGCCCCCTGCCTTGTTGTTAGACTTATTGATGTTAATTTGGAGTTCATTTGATGAACGCAAGGCATTAAGATTTCTATAAGGGGTTATAAGTTCTAAGAGTATTGGAGTATTGTTAGACTGGTTAAGGATCTTATGAGCAATAGTAAGTTGGTTGAGTTGAAAAAGATTATCAGTGCTGTGGGACACTGTTTGAAAATTGTTTACTTCATCAGTGGTCACATTTTGTGAATTTGTATTTCCAAAAAAATTATGGAGAAGCAAACTGACACAGAAAGCATTTAAGTAATAACATTTTGCTAATTTCCAAATGTTGGAAAATAAAATTTATATTTGTAAATGTAAACATTTAGTAGGTGAAGCTAAAATAATGTTTCCTGTTCAACTATGCTAAGGTATATGAAGAAACTATGAATGACAAAACAACGAGAGCGCCCACTTCTCAAACGTTTACTACAGAACCCACACCCACTAACACACACAGACCCACTTCCAACAGCAACACAGAAAGTTTCACAAATTACCATCTCATAATAGTACAAAGTACAGCAAGCATGTGCTTTCAAATAAAAGTCATCTCTATTTCCCCTAGTAAAAATAATAACATCAAATATAAGAAATATAAATGCATGCATCCTAGGATAAATCATATTTAAACATAAAACTGCAACATGGACGAGACCAGTGCACCTCATCGTGATGAGTTATAGAATCATTTTAAAAACTTGATATAAATATAAAATTGCCCTTTATCAAAATGTACATGTTAACTACTTTTATCAGTTATACTGAATACACAAGCATACAAATAATATTCGGTCATCTTGTTCTTTCCACTCAAAAAAATTAGAATCAGTTAATAGAAAGGCTACATATCAGTATGAAATATTAGCCATAATATATGCAGCCAACCATCTTATGGATAACATTTTCATATGTTCTTTTCTCTTCTGCTTTGCTGACCATTAATCCACTCCTGATGGACTCATTGTGTAGCATCAGAGTTATATGCTCCATACTGACAAGGGGAAAAGTCATAAAGGGTGTCTGTCATACAAGCAGACATCAAAGAGTTTGCACCCTTACTAATGGCAATGGAGGCATTTTTGTAACCTAAATGCCTCTCCTGGTGTTTATGTGAACCCTTGTTTCAACCCAAGAACTGTTTAAGTCCATTTGTCCACACATGTTGACAAGGTTGAACATCGCTGGCTTGTGTGCCACGCCCCCCCCCCCCCACTGCTCCTCATACCATGAAAAGCCTTTCTCTACATCTGAAGCTCTGTCATTAGTGCAGTAGTGAGAGGCAGCTGGAATCCACTGTCCCTGCCCACTCCCAAAATGAGCATGCCCATCATCTGGATGTATTATCACATACCCAAACCACTGTGCATCACTGGAGCAGGCTACGTCTGGCCTATTATCCAAAGATGACTCACACATGTTGGGTACCTGTCTCTTTAACCTAGTTGCTCTCTGCAAACAATTAAATAAATAAATAAAGAAATTTGGGTTCCTATCAGAAGACAGAAGACGCATGTTGAACTGATAAAACCGAAGCAGCAAAATATCAAAGCGGCATTTAAGCAAATTCTTTCCCTGGGAAAGAATTTGCTTGGCTGCTTTGGTACTTTGCCATTTGCAGCACTGTAGTGTGGCCTCGGAGTTGGTATATTTAAGTAGGAGGTGTGTGGGGGGATCGGGGGGTGTGGAGGGCAAAGCCCCCCACTTAATCTCATGTTTTAATGTGTTTTTTTTTTGTTGGAACAGCGATTATTTTCCCTTGGAAAAAAATCGCTCTTCTGACAGTTCGGTTTTGTAAGCTTTCTCTTACATGGGGTCAATTAATCACCGTTCGCTTACCTAAGTGTTTGGTGATCTAATATAGACTCAGAAATTTAGCTACCAGGTTTTACATTCAAGTCCTACTAAGCCACAGGACCACAGTGTCTAGAACACCCAACTTTTTAGGTATTTAACTAGTTAACAACATGTCAATGAATGATAAAACAGTATACTAACAGTTTTATACACTATATAAATTATTCCAAAAGCAATAACAATGACTTTCAGTTCACCTTATGCAAGGAAACTTTAACCACATTCCCAGAACATAATCCAAAATCTATCAGTCTAAAGGACTATAAACATTTATTTTACCCATACCCCTTCAAATCCCCTGACAGGCAAACTCCAGAACCTCATTTTTAACAACATCCAACACCCAGGAGATCTTTTCCTGTTAGAAAATGTTGTCTTTTACCCCAAAAGACCATTTAAGAACCACACTGATCCACATTTGCCAGAAGCCAAATTCTCAACAAAGAAGACCTACCCAAAATGTAATAGCTACAAATCACAAATCTCAAAGTCCCAATTCAAAAATGTAGAACTTTTAACAATTTTAACACTCAAAGTGTAATACTCATTGAAAACAAAAACATTGCTTTAATCAGGCAACAAGATTTTTTTTATTTCCGCCATATGCTTCCTGTGGGAAAATGAAAACACTGCTGCCAATATTATCTCTAAAAGAATCCAGAATATATTTTTTTTCTAATACATTTAGCCAAATATGTCCTCACAAGTAACGTCTTCTTCTATCAGAATAACTGTCATTGGCAAACGAAAGGCACCGCCATGGGAGCTTCGTTTGCTCCGATATATGCGGATCTATTTATGGCCTTTGTGGAAAAACATATTATCTATGATTGCCATAACAATTTTTTCTTAGAACATATTGATATTTGGAGACGTTACTTGGACGACTGTTGGATGGTGTGGAAAGGTGATGTACAGGGCTTACATGATTTTATATCCTATTTGAATAATAACATGTGGGGCTTGCAGTTTACTGTTCATTATGATATGAATACTATCACTTTTCTAGATGTTTTAATTACCAGACTATCTGATCATACATTAGGCACGGAAGTATTCAGGAAGTATCCTGAGTACAACACCATCCTTCATGCGTCGAGTTTTCACCCGCCACATGTTGCACGCAATATCCCCAAATCACAATTTATTCGAATGAAGTGGATTTGCTCTCATGATTCCTCATTTCAACTACAGAGGAAGGATCTTATTGATAGGTTTAGATCCAGGGGGTATAGCATGGGTCACGTACTAAGTGCTAGTAATTTAGTCAATTCTTTAGACAGGCAAAATCTATTGAGTTATAAGGACCATACTAGTACAAACACTGAACCCCTCAGATTTACTACTACCTATGCCAGGAATACTGACCATTTAATACAGAGTATACACAGACATTGGAACATCTTGCAATGTGACCATGAAGTAGCAAATATGATACTTGACAGATGCCTATTTTCATTTCGTAAAGGGAGAAACCTTGGTTCTTGTTTCAATTACTACAAACATGGTTCTATGGATCTACATCCACAATATTTGCAGACCACATTTTTAGGTGATCCATTGATAGGTTGCTTTCCATGTGGCCATTGCACCAATTGTGATAAAGTGAATAAATCCAAACAGTTCTCTAGTAGAAATTGTGCATTGGTTTATGATCTAGATTTTTTCGTTAACTGTAGCAGTGATTGGGTGGTGTATTCGGCCACATGCCAGTGTGGTTCATTTTATGTTGGTCAAACTTCACGTCCATTCAGAATTAGAATTTCTTAGCATATCAGCAATATTAAAAACAAAAAGGCCAATAATGCACTTTACAAACACCATTTGGTTCATAAAACTGCCAAGTTTTCTTTTATGATTATTGATATAATTAAGGGCAACAGAGCCAACAAGACAGGGTGGCACTCTATTTTAAATACCAAAGAGAAAAAATGGATTGTTAAACTGGGTGGGTTATTCCCACCTGGTTTAAATGAATATTTTTAGACACAACCAATGAGAGTTAAGATGGGTATATTTAAGGTTCAACAATTGATGACTCTTTTTTACACTGATGAAGGCTGTGATTTGATCTGGCCAAAACCGGTCTGATTCTTTTGTTGCTTTTTATGGTTTATAACCAATAAACGTGTTTCAGGTCACTGTATGCTGGCTCTTTTTCTTTTTGCTCTATTAGTTACTGTTTTGAGCCGTGCATTTGCCTGTTGTGCAGGAGTTTCCTTTTTGATGTTACTAATACATTTAGGTCATTCATTTACTCAAAAGGTGGCTTGATTATTCAGAACATCTGCAACTTTTGTATAAGAGTTTGCTCAGAAGAATTATGATCAACAAAAGCAAGATATTTTGCTAAGCATCTGTCTTTGCCAAAATGCATATACTTTGTCATATGAGGTATTAACTGAACGAGTATTCCTAGTAGCTTTCCTATAGCCTTATTTGGAACCAAGGATGATAACTATACGCATTCCTCAATTACTAATTACTTCATGGAAAAAAAGGTAATTTTCCAATTCATAATCTTCATACAATGTATCCCTTCCACTCCTGGAAATCCAGCCACCGGAAGCTGGACTTTCATATATTGCACCCCTCCCCCACAAGCTGTTGTTCAGTTGACCACTAACTGGCCACTACCTTCCTTATTTATTGATTCACATGTCACATGGGCAATATGGCATAATTGTGGCTTTTTAAAAACTTGCATATATCATGTTTTTTTTTTGTCAAATTGTTTTGCATATCTCACATATTTAATTGAAAGTTGATATGGGTCAAACCAGGCAACCTCTAATGATATTCTCAAATCTTCTGAACATAAATTTAAAACTCTCTTCTCTGTCTCAATATCCCCTTTGGGCAAACCTACTGCCACCCAGTTAGCCAGGCTCTCACCATCCCCTTCCAAAATGACTTGATCTTCATTTTCTCTGTTTTTGAAAAAAAAAACAGTTATAACATTACAACTCATATTAATCTCAGAAAACATTTCTGCTATCTTTTTGAATTTAAGTTACTCAACTCATATTAATCTCAGAAAACATTGTTAGTATCTTTATGGATTTAAGTTACTAAATATAAACAAATAAGTACCTTAGAAACAGAATCACTAAAGAAGCCAACTTACTCACTGAAGCATCATGAGAGGTCTTGGCTAAAATCAATTTTGCACATACAACACCCAAAGAAAGAGGTCTGATAATTGTCCACCTCCTTCTCTGGCTCTAACTAAATATATTCTAAGCAAGACAGCTGTACTTGCATAGTAAAAGGAAAATCTAATGTAATATCCCCAATATCAAAGTGTAAAACACTGCACATGTAAAGCAATGAAAGACTGCCGAGATCTCAGTCTGCACGACAGATAATTATTAGAGATGAAATACCCATGAAGTTTTCACTGCGTAACATTACAACCACAAACATTTAGCAGATCATCCATGGGACTCCTCATAAACCCTGTTGTTTTGTACTTGCTACAAAGTGTCATCACTGTTTTCGTCAGAGCCAGTAAGCATATTCAACAGAATTTCTAATTTTTCTCAAAGAATTCCTACAAGGTAACAGTTTAAAATCTCAGACACAAATACTGAAATTAACAAGTCAAAAAGAGTACATTCAGCAATTCAAAAGTAAGTTTATGATACACATTCTCAGGACATATAAATCCCATAAATTCTGTTCCAGTTATCATTTAAAATACTTGGAAATTAAGAGCAAAGTTTAAACAAAAAATCCACTGAAAACATTTTTCAAAACATATTGTGGAGACAAAAAAAAATCAAACAGTAATTCTCCAACTCATCCTACAAAATGAGTAGATCAACATTGTCAGACTTACTGACACAAACTTGTCTAAAAATAGATATCCATAGAATTCTCAGGTTCTTAAGCTGTTGCTTAATCCAAAGAACATGGACATTTATGCACATAATGTTATGAATACAGTATTTGTCATGAATAATGTATATATACTAATGTCCTCTTTATTTTTATTTTGTCATCTGTTTCTCCCATATGGCCCATTAACCATCAGTCATCTCACAGCCAATTAAGACTATCTGTTCCCCTCTTGACTATAGTTGAGACCATTCGAGGCTGTCATGTAGGCAGACATTAGCGTTTTTCTGATATGGCTTAACTCCCAGCCATCGGTGGCCGATATGAATGCCTACTAATATAAGGGCCTTGCAGTTCTACTCTTCTGGTTACAGGATTGGCATACTTCCATAAGTGCTCTCCCCAAGATGCCACACCCCTGTGTAAAACTACTGCTATATCAGCATGTCTGAAGCTGAGTGTGTGTCCCTGATCTATCTGTTGCATTCTATGTGTCCCTTCTCCAGTACAATCTGGCATTGCAGCAGAGTGAACCACTGCTACCACCCCAGGAATGGGTGAAGCAACTTAAGCAGCTCAATCCCATTTCTCCTGCCTGGTTTCTCTAGTGCCCAAGCCATTACTTTACCTTAGGTCATTTGGGTTATCATTAGGGCTTAATTCCTCTATGCCATAAAGGTGGGCAACAAATTATCTCTTTTTGTAAGCCATGCAGCAAAACAACAACCAACCATGATATACAACTGCAAAGCACTAGAACATTCATGGCAAAACATTTGCTGCACATTACTGTAATACCAAATGCTAAGCAATATGACCACAAAAAAATCATTCTTATGATCAAAAAATAAAATATGCCCAATGAAATTTGTTTTCTTAAAGAAATAACTCATATCAGCTGAAATAACATTTCATTTTCAACCAGTAGCAAAGATATCAACAAATATTATTGACAGTGTAAAGTATTAAAGCAATAAAAATCAAATACAGAATCTTACAATGGCATGCTTATCTGCAATACAGAAGACACATATGTGACCATAAGTAAAATACCTGTAGGGACCTAAACAATAAATGTAAAAAAAATAAAAATAAACTAAATAAACCTTAACCTATTCAAAAGTTCGAACAAAAGGAAAATGACCTCTAAAGACATTTGAGAAGTTAGATAAATAGAATGCGAGATGGCAGTGGGTGTCATGTATGATATATCATGTGGAATTATCCGCTATAACTTGCAAACATCACCAGTGAGATTAACTACTGTCTGTCTGACTCATGCACTCTCTCAGTGTCTCTTTGTCTCATTCTCTCTCATTTTCCTCAATTTACTTGTTGTTTAACTGTTTCAACTTACTTTAGTTAACATACAAATCAGTTGACAGGGATCAATGTGTTATATGCGTGTGAGAGTGGGAAAATGTTATGCTATCACAGAAAATATACATATCTGTGTGTTACATACATATAGATATATATATATCTATATATATGTGTGTGTATATAGATAGATATAGACACACACATGCACATGCACGCAGGGAGAAATAAGTGGGCATTGGCAGTGGTACACTGTTTTTTTAAGAAAGGTTGATGGTATGGGGATTGATGAATGAAAGATGGACTGAAGAAGACTCAGTGATAGTTCCACTGATCACTCTAAATATAACCATATACATATTGTCCCTGGGATTCAGAAACATGTATAGCATAATTGGTGTATGCCTCTTGCAGATATGGCCAACATTGCAATACATTTTGAAGGTAATTAGCAAACTTGCCAAAAGGAACTTCAGGACTTGTGTAGAAAGACAAGAGTCCCACAGCTGTAGCTAGGACTGATGTGAAAAAAACATGAACAAGTAGCATGTCTACATTTAAGTACACACACATTCACTATGTCTCCATGCTTTTAAGTGCACAGACATTCACTATATCTCCATGCATTTAAGTGCATACACATTCACTATGTTTTCATGCATTTAAGTGCATACACATTCACTTTGTCTTCATGCATTTAAGTACATACACATTCATTATGTCTCCATGCATTTAAGTGTGTACACATTCAGTATGTCTCCATGCATTTAAGTGTGTACACATTCACTATGTCTCCATGCATTTAAGTGCGTACACATTCACTACATCTCCATGCATTTAAGTACGTACACATTCACTATGTCTCCATGCTGCAGGAAAACCTGCTAACCACATTAAAGGGGCTCCAGTAATGTCTAACTCTATTTTTGACCATTGAAAGAGGTGGAAATGAGTTTATCAAAAGTCAGGAAAGGGGGTGGTGGCAGCATTTAAGTGCACAGACAATCACTATATCTCCATGCATTTAAGTGTGTACACATTCACTATGTCTCCATGCATTTAAGTTCATACAAATTCACTATGTCTTCAAGCATTTAAGTGCATACACATTCACTATGTCTTCATGCATTTAAGTACGTACACATTCACTATGTCTCCATGCATTTAAGTGTGTACACATTCACTATGTCTCCATGCATTTAAATTCATACACATTCACTATGTCTTCATGCATTTAACTTCATACACATTCACTATGTCTTCATGCATTTAAGTGCATACACATTCACTATGTCTTCATGCATTTAAGTACATACACATTCACTATGTCTCCATGCATTTAAGTGTGTACACATTCGCTATGTCTCCATGCATTTAAGTGCATACACATTCACTATGTCTTCATGCATTTAAGTGCATACACATTCACTATGCTTTCATGCATTTAAGTGCATACACATTCACTATGTCTTCATGCATTTAAGTACATACACATTCACTATGTCTCCATGCATTTAAGTGTGTACACATTCGCTATGTCTCCGTGCATTTAAGTGCATACACATTCACTATGTCTTCATGCATTTAAGTGCATACACATTCACTATGTTTTCATGCATTTAAGTGCATACACATTCACTATGTCTTCATGCATTTAAGTACATACACATTCACTATGTCTCCATGCATTTAAGTGTGTACACATTCACTATGTCTCCATGCATTTAAGTGCATACACATTCACTATGTCTCCATGCATTTAAGTATGTACACATTCGCTATGTCTCCATGCATTTAAGTGCATACACATTCACTATGTCTTCATGCATTTAAGTGCATACACATTCACTATGTTTTCATGCATTTAAGTGCATACACATTCACTATGTCTTCATGCATTTAAGTACATACACATTCACTATGTCTCCATGCATTTAAGTGTGTACACATTCGCTATGTCTCCATGCATTTAAGTGCATACACATTCACTATGTCTTCATGCATTTAAGTGCATACACATTCACTATGTCTTCATGCATTTAAGTGCATACACATTCACTATGTTTTCATGCATTTAAGTGCATACACATTCACTATGTTTTCATGCATTTAAGTACATACACATTCACTATGTCTCCATGCATTTAAGTACATACACATTCACTATGTCTCTATGCATTTAAGTGTGTACACATTCACTATGTCTCCATGCATTTAAGTGCATACACATTCACTATGTCTCCATGCATTTAAGTGTGTACACATTCGCTATGTCTCCATGCATTTAAGTGCATACACATTCACTATGTCTTCATGCATTTAAGTACATACACATTCACTATGTCTCCATGCATTTAAGTGTGTACACATTCGCTATGTCTCCATGCATTTAAGTGCATACACATTCACTATGTCTTCATGCATTTAAGTGCATACACATTCACTATGTCTTCATGCATTTAAGTGCATACACATTCACTATGTTTTCATGCATTTAAGTGCATAAACATTCACTATGTCTTCATGCATTTAAGTGTGTACACATTCACTATGTCTCCATGCTGCAGGAAAACCTGCTAACCACATTAAAGGGGCTCCAGTAATGTCTAACTCTATTTTTGACCATTGAAAGAGGTGGAAATGGGTTTATCAAAAGTCAGAAAAGGGGGTGGTGGCAGCAATCAGAGAAACATATACAGTGAAAAAAGGGAAGGTAAGATGGAAGGAGAAGGGGAGGAAGAATATGTCTTTTTCAGAGACAGGTGCTTATTATTATTATTATTATTTTTTTTTTTAATTAAAAAAATGGGGAAGGATCTAAGGAAAAGTCAAGGGATGGAAAGAGGATGAGGTCTACAAACAGAGGCTCATAAACAAACATAAAATAGAGAGAAGGATTGACACTCTTTGGGGGGCACATTGACAGAAGGAGTGCAGTGGTTATGGAGAGAACTGGGCAACATATAGTGGAGAGAAGTGACATACGAGGAAGGAGAATACTGGGAAGGGGGATTGGATGGTCATGTTGATCTGTACCTGAATGATCATGCATCTAGAGAGAGGTTCATCAGCATCTTGACCACTGTCTCCATTGGGACCTACAGGAGGAGGTGAAGGGAGATACAGTTAGTGATATAACTCTGTGTGACATATGAGGACCCTCTCCAGGTGGCCAATGTGAAATTCCAGCTACTGGTCTATCAGCTATCCCACCACCTCCACTATCCCCCAGTGGGTGACATACTACACAATCCAGGAAGGGCTGGTGGCACAAGCAATGGCACTCCCCTTCAATCATTGGTCACCAAGGGCCAGAGGAAAAGCCTTCTGCATGCACACTGTCATACCCAACAGGGAAATAGGCTTTGATTCTGGTTTAGTGGAGACAGGGGAAGGTTAGGACCTCTGGGAGGCTCACCATCTGGCCCTGTTATTTCCACAGCCATGGCAGATGCTGTAATAATTGCAACTGTAAATTGACAGAATAAAACCAACAAAGAAAACTAGAAAGGTTGTATAAAGAAATAAAACAAAGAATAGTGACAAATGAAGGGAAAGGAAAAGAGAAAAAAAGTCATTACTCATACATATGTTAATTGCCACCTATAGGAATATAACTCAGTTATATAATAGGTAACCATGAAGTACTACACAATGGCACAGTTCAAGCTATTGTCTATATTCATACTACTATAGCTTTATTATAGGATGTGCAGGCATGTCAGCAGTGATGCAACTAGCATTGCCACTTGTGTGTACATAGGTGTGCTATAGGACATGTGAGCATATGTACTGCAGTGTTTACAAAGACACAGCCTCTGTGTGGATTGCTGTATCCATGGGCTATTACAAGCAACCTATGTCATATGTTATAAACAATTTTTGGTCCATGACTGCGGTGGTGGTGCTGCGGTAGCATTGTCGCCTCACAGTAAGACGTTGTCCTGTTCGATTCTCAGCTATAGCGTCTTCTGTGTGGAGACATGCATGAATGGGCATACCTTCGTTGAAGGTTGTGCATCAGGGCCGGCAAATCGGCACGTAAAAAATCTACTGCCAATCATTAGCTGACCAAAGTTCCACTGTGGCAACCCCCAACTGGGAAAAGCCAAAAGACACAACAACAACAACAACCTAACACCTACATGCACCTCGACCACACTAACATCTAACATTAAAATTATCTTAAAAAAAGGAGAAAGATCCAGCCCATATATGGTCCTTTAATCTACTCCCTCCTTATCACTACACAGGGAAAGCCAACACCAGGTAAGCAAAATATATATGTAAATTCCTGTGCTCTGCAGCAGACAGAGCATTGCATGTAACCACACGTGTTAGTCTGTTCTTCTAGCTGTTGGACTGCTGCTGCAAATAGGCACAGATCACAATGGAAACATGCCAGTCTACAGAATTTCTGTAACCTGCTTGTGGGTGTGTGAAGAGCACTGCAACTAGTGCTTTGATTTTTAATTCCCTTGTAACATGTTACCTCAATGGACTGTTACACCTAGCATGTCTGTGACACCTGTCAATGCAAAGTTCAGTTATTATGTTCACGAAATGTGTATCATTGTAGCATATACAGTATTATATACCCTAGAGCTAAGTGGTAGCACCTGAACAAGGGCACACTCTGGCAATGTGCAGATGTACTGGCAGCTACACACTGAGAATGTACTCAAAATTATTTTAACAAACAGTTATATACACTCCTTAAACTGGTGAGGTCTGCCATTCTCCTCCTGTACAGGAGAGGGTTCTCCATAATATACAAAGGAACATAAAGGAATCAATAATTACATTTCCAAAACCACTTTACCAAACGTTGAGGACAGTTTAATGAGCAGTCAACTGTAATTACTTACAATACATCTCATGTGCTCTTGCTGCACTATGAAGGTCAGTATGGCACCTTCTCAGGTCTCACTGATTGTCCTGGCAGGCCTGTGCTAGGCATCATCATTACAGTCCCAGTCAGATACTACAGGTGGTCTCTATGCAGCAGATACAAAGATTTCACCTTCTTTGCTGCATCACAAGGGAGCCCTGCTATTTTCAGTGCCATTAGATGTCATCGCCATTCACCAGGTCATATTCCAGAGAACTATAGCAGGTGTCTTGTGGTCATCCATGTTCACTGTTTATGCATGGGATGTACATCACTGTGGCAGCTTTCTAGCATGACCTACTGTGGTGCCACCATTAAATAATGGAGCTGTATCATAGTATTTGGGTGTGAACAGTGTCACTTAATGTGTTGACTAGGTTCATGTTGCTTGACAGTGAGACCAGTTTTGCCTTTTAGTACTTCTATAGACTGCAGTATTACTCCATTGTTTTTCACATCCCTTCAGAGGCTATTAACTCACTCACATATGCTCAATGCACTTTGCAGATGTTCCAGTGAGTAAAACTAAGTCAGTTCACTTCTTAGTTCAGTTTCAGTTATTTCTTCAATGTATAAAAACAGCAATTCAGGAATATTCATTAGCTGATGAAATATCACAATATGCATTGTGATTGTAGCTTTGACATTTTATTATATAAAACCCCACTGCTACCATGAGCCTCATCACATTGCAGAAGACTGCAGTTCAGCAGCTCCATGGGCTTGTGGAAAATGAGTAGAGCAGTTATTTTATTAAAGGCTACTTGTCTGTGAGTAAGTCTGTGTACCCTAAAAGTTGACATTACCTGCTACCAGGGCAATAAATTATAGCTATTTAAATTCACTAACAATATGGCAGTCTTAAGTGTGTGTTTATATTGTAGCTTTGCAATACATCCATGCAGACAGTGTGAGGTATTCTTTTTTCTGGGCTACAGTGCCACATCAGGGTACTTGTGTAAGTGTAATAGGGCAATGAACTACAATGTATGTAATATTCTGCTTGTGTACACATATGGAATGCAGCCATAGATGTAATAACACAGGCAAAGCGCTATCAAGTTTACTGTTATTAAATGTTGTCTGAAGGCATGTACAGCTTGCTAACCCATATTGTGCTTGATATACTATGTATGCTGTACTGTGTAGTATTGTTGTTTTAGGGTCTATATTATGCACATAGTTCAATGTGTGAGGAAGGACTGTATTATGCACATAATTGTGAGGGGAAAGATGGACTGCTTTAATAATGTCTATACATTAATATTAATAATAGTGTTTAATACATCTGCTGGAGGTAGCTTTGAGGAAAGCAACATTTTGTAGTAGTGAGATGTCTGTAGATATACACGTACACATATGTGTGTACTTTGTGTATCTGATGCTCAGTGGAGAAGACTGTCTATAGAAGTCTGGTAATGAAAGTGTACATAGTGCATCCTGCAGCAGCATACACATGGGCTCAACATATATTTATGTTTAAAACACACCAGTTGTTCAAGGTAGAGTTGGTTCCAAAACTTTAATAAAATAGTAAAAATAAAGAACAGGTAAGCTGGTGTGTTTTTGAATTTTCTACATTGCTGTGTTTTATATACCAGTTGATCTTTTCCCCTACATCGTTTTGCTGTTTGGATTTATATATTTATGTTTGTGTAGTTGCATAACACATAGTGCTTGAGGAACACACTATTGCAGTTGCTTAGGATATCATTTGCTATCTCTCAGATGTATCTGTGGCCTTAACAGGGACCAGTCAGTGTGTCATTGTGCTGTAACTTATTGAATGTGTACTAGGAGTATATCTATTAGTAACTGTATGCTTTCATATGCTTGTCCTATGTATGGTCTCCCAGTGACATGTGTAGAATCAGCATTACTCAACAGTGGAATGCTGTCACAGGCCATTTCATGTTGTTGTTATGGTGGGCTGCTTCGCAAGGGACGGCTTGCACCTGTCACCACTGGGCTTCCGGATATTGGCTAAGGCTTTTGCCACCCCCATAGTGCCTTTTTTAGGCAAGGCTCAAAAGACAAACCCACCTCCTTAGAAAACAAAAATGGAAAAAAACTAAGGGTAATGCTGCTCAATGCCAGAAGTCTAAATCTCAAGATGCAGGCACTCGATGCACTCCTCAGTATGGAGAACATCGACGTCTGTGCAGTAACTGAAACCTGGTTCAAGGCTCCTGAGAGCACCCTAGCGCTACCAGGCTATACCTCGTATCATGCTTTTCGGCCCCAAAACCCGGGCCGAACCACAAAGGGAGGGCGAGTGTCCATATTCATCAAGGACACCCACACCTCCAGGTTAGTAGCACCACATGAAGCATCGGAGACCATACAGGTGCAACTAACCATAGGCAAAACTGCTATACAACTGGTAGCATGTTACAGACCACCCTTCCAATCTCAGGAACCCCACTCAGCCTTCCTGAAGACATTGGAGGATATGAATGTATCACACAATACCATCATACTGGGAGACTTCAACTACCCTAACATAGATTGGGTACATTATTCTAGCCCTAACACCCTAGTCCAAAGGCTCCTGGAATTCATAAATTCAAATGCACTGGAACAACTAGTCACCTCTCCCACTAGGGGAGATAATATACTAGACCTGATCATCACAAACATGGGGACAAAATGCTCCACACCGGAGGTATACCCCTCACTAGTGAGATCTGACCACAAACTAATCACCCTGGATATACATATCCCACCTCCATCCCCAGCACAAAAGACCACAGTGAAAAACTTCTCAAAAGCAGACTTCACTCTTCTTAAGACTGAGATGGTATCCTTTAAGCCCACTGGGCCAGTGGATACCACATCCCACAATGCTGAATCCTTCACAAATGCTTTCTATGGACATCTCCAAGAATGCATGGATCATGCAATCCCAAATAAATCCAAGTCCATCTCCACCAAAGGCAAGCGTCCTATCTGGTGGACCTCAGCCATTAACAAATTGTATAACAAAAGAAGGAAGCTACTGCACGACAGAGCAAAATCCCATAAAGGGAAGACATCTCTGATCAACACTAGTTGAAAACTACATTCTCTCATAAAAACATCCAAGGCCAACTTTGAGAGAAAACTCGCTAAGGACACTAAAGATAACCACAAAGCCTTCTTCAGCTATGTTAGAAACCTGGGTGGAAACCCTCAGATATGCTCAGAGTTAGTTCATAACAACAAAAAATATATTGAACCCACAGACATTGCCAACATTCTGGCTGACAGGTACAGTGCAAATTTCTCCCCTCCCTCACCCCCAAAAGAAGAAATACTTATCCCAGCTGAATGTAATGTCCCTGTCATCTCAGATGTCCAGGTGAGAGCCGCCCTCAGCAAAGCTAAAAACACAGCATCAATGGGACTTGACGGTATCCCGGGTTGCGTGCTACGTGAACTCCAAGAGGAGCTAAACCCGCACATAAAAATGCTATTTAACCTTAGCCTTACTACAGGATATGTACCTGAACACTGGCGTACAGCAACAGTGGTCCCACTCCACAAAGGGGGTACCTCTACAGACCCTGGGAACTACTGCCCCATAAGCTTAACCAGCCTGGCCTGCAAAGCTATGGAAAGAATCATTATGGAACTCATAAACAGAGACATTGGGGACCTACAGACACTTGACCCCACCCAGTTTGGCTTTGTAAAGGGCAGATCCTGCCTTTTGAACCTGGTTGACTTTTTCAAAACAGTCACTAGAGCCATTGATGAGGGCAAAGCAGTCCATACAGCCTACCTGGACTTGGCTAAGGCCTTCGACACAATACCCCACTCAGGCATCATAGATTAGCTCAACAGCTTAAATGTAAACCCTTATGTCACTAGATGGGTTGCAAACTGGCTAAAGGACAGAACCCATGAAGTTAAAATCACTGGAGCAATGTCAGACTCAAAGCCAGTCACAAGTGGTGTCCCACAGGGATCTGTCCTGGGACCCCTCTTGTTCGGCATTTTTCTCAGATGTTAAAGCAGACATGGGAGGGTTGTGGCTGACAAAGTTCGCAGATGACTGCAAACTAGGCGCCATAGTCGATACACCAGCAGACACATACATCCTACAAAAAGGCCTCATAGAAACGGACAACTGGTGCCGGAGTCATGGCCTTAAACTAAATGCCAAAAAATGTATAGTCATCCCCTTTGGGAAAAACAAAGTACCCACAAATTATCACATAGACAACAACCCACTGAGTACGGAAAAAGTCGACAGCGACCTCTCATTTGACACCCACGTTACCAAAGTGGTTAGAAAAACATTCTACCTTGCACACCTTATCATGAAGGGATTCACATCCAGATCCAAGGATGTCATTGTAGCCCTATACTCCTCCCTCATCAGACCCATGATTGAGTACAATGCCCCATTTGGTATGTACCTCACCCAGCATTTGCAACAGCTGGAGAGACCACAAAAGTACCTCACCAAGAGGATCAAGGGTCTCCAACATATGTCTTATTCTGCCAGACTAAAGAAACTCCAGCTCTATTCAGTAGCATACTGCCTGCTCAGAGGTGATCTCTGCCTGACGTACAAGGCCATGTCCAATCAGAAACTGATGGACATGCTCCACCTCAAAAAATCCAAAACCATCAGAACCACGAGAGCTAAAGACTTAAACCTCGGCACAAGTATGAATAGGACATGCTGGAGGGATAGATTCATAACCCAGAGGCTTCCCATGCTCTGGAACAAGATCCCAGTTCATGTTAGGCAGAGACCCTCACTGACTCTCTTCAAGAGAAATCTTGATGAGTGGATGGGAGATCGTAAGTTTACCCCAGGGGTCACATTTGTGTCACTACTAGACAGGGGCACAGTAAACTAATTATATTATATAAGGGGACCTTCACTGTGTCACTACTAGACAGAGGCACAGTATTCTAAATCTATTCTGTGCATTTTTGTACCATTTCATGGGGTGGCGAAAGCCACATCACTATGGCTAGGCTTACAAATGCCCCAGGGCAGATAGCCTAGTACTAAACTATGAAACTAAATGTTTTCCTACTTACCTTTGGTTTTGGGGGGTGTCTGAGTACAGGTAGGACACAAGATCTACACTTGGTTATCTAAAATGTGTGCAATCTTTTCGGCAGATATAGGGCAAGACCACATTATATCATGCTGCACAGGCACACTACAGTGCACAGCAATGCAGGCATACGACCGTTAGACATGTGAACACACATGCATCTTCTTTTCCATTATACAGCAGGATACCAGAATGTGAGAAGAAATGGAAATGTGACATCCCCCATACAGAGAATGAGATCTTGCTGCAGACCCTCTGACTGCACAGATGGCTGATGATTGGCCATGAGGAATATAAATGGCCCTTTTGTGACCATGACTGGTGGAATGTGGTTAATGACATAACTTTTGATGGTGGCCAGGGCAGGAATTATGAGAAAGTGAAACATCAGGCCACCTACATGACAGGTGCTGCAAAAACTTATGCTGCCCAC
Organism: Protopterus annectens; assembly: GCF_019279795.1. Taxonomy (NCBI): domain Eukaryota; kingdom Metazoa; phylum Chordata; order Ceratodontiformes; family Protopteridae; genus Protopterus; species Protopterus annectens. The sequence continues at coordinate 84,098,146 of NC_056732.1, read as the reverse complement.
CTGGCACAGTGGCAAAGGGCAATGGGGGGGTAGCATCACCTTTAGCAGAGACAAAGGAGTTCTTGGTTTCTCTATGTGGGGGAGTAGATACCTCTTCTTTCCATGGCAGAGTCCTGAATCTTGGTGCAAAGCTCACCCAGGCATGCAGAATACTTGCTGGAGATGCCTGAGGTGGGTATGACTTGACACAGTCAGATAATTTTATAGTGTCTAAATGTGTGGTTTAATACAATTTACAGTCAACTAGCACAAGGAATGATATCTAGTAATCTGTTGTGCCACTATATTAGGTAGTATTTATTCATTCACTGGGATTCAGATATTAGTCACAGGTCTTACTTATTGTAGATAATTTTGTTTTGGTGTATTCACAGAAGCTGTATTATCAGGGTTCTCCATGGTGGGAATACTACTGTATGATAACAAGAATTTGTCCTGCCCTGATGATATAATGGCCCTCAAATCAAAGTGTGGCCAGGGGTTATGGTGTCATTGTTGGATAGGGCAATGTGGCATCCACATCCTCACCCTTGTCTGTGGACATAGCTTCTGTGTCTGTGGGAACCATCCCCAAGTAACACAGAAAGAAAGACAAAAACAGAATGTCCCATACAGATCTATCAAGGAAGGAATGTCTTCCTTTGTGGTGCACTCCCCCTTATGTTCACAGGTTCATATGTAGTTCCTAAACATACAGTACAGGAGACCATTGAGCCCGATTCCTCAGTTGCCCCACTGCATTGTCTAGTTAAGTGACTTGCTCAGGACTGAACTGAAGGCAGATGAAAGATGGGGGAATCAACCACAATAAACACAATAAACAATAAACACAATAAACAGTTCATTAACAGCTTATACTCTTAATTATCTACACTAATTGTTTGACTGTCCACTTGCTTGTTACAAGTTCCTGTGAACAATTGGATAATATTGGTGGGCATCATACCAGTGTCTATGGATGCTTGATATGGGTACCATCCCCCACTTGAGTTGTCTCAATGGCCATGACTCAGTATATATGCAAGGCAATACTACAGGGACAGGGCGAAACCCCTGCAGTCATTGTTGAGCTGACAGGGGAGTGCATGAGGGTTGCATGTTGACCTCTGGGAGTGCAGGGGTTACATGTACAACATAATGGAAATGCGCTGTAGGGAGGTTACATAAAGCAGGTGTCCCTGTGCAGCTAGATATCATGATAGATGTAATTCCCATGACAACTCTACCTTTGCCTCTAATGGTGGGAGGATAGGGCCAGGTGTACATATGCCAGTACTGTCACTGTGCCATCCAGTGTTGAGTGAACTACTTTGCAACATGGATGTCCACACAAGCAGAGAGATAATGCTAAGTGGACAGATTGCATGGGGCACTGCTCATTCATGCAGCAGTCCATTATGGTCTTCATTGTGTCTGTGACCCTCCATGGACAGGGCACACTAGTGGACAGGGATGTATATGGTCTGCACACATATCTCCTGTGGGCACCCAGAACTTACCAGTCCCCATCACAATGCTACAAAATCCGCTGAATCTGCATCTTAATCCACACACACACTCACACACACACACACACACACACACACACACACAGCCACACACACACACACACACACACACACACACACACACACACACACACACACACACACACACACACACACACACAGCCACACACACACACACACACACACACACACACACACACACACACAAAATTCTCTGTTAATGAAACTTGACACTATGACCCTCTTCACCTGTGCCTATTACTGATGTACAGTGTGGCCAGTCTATTCATGGAGTAGCACATCCTGCTGAAGGTTTACGTGTATCCCTTTTTCTTCTCTGTATAATGCTTTATTCTGGATAGCAGCTATGAACTAAACCATTGCCTCTTAGTCAATACCATGGCATACTATGACCATAATTATTTGGCATAGTCCTCTCCTGTGGCTGGCTCCTCCACAGTCTTCTCATGAAGTACCTCCTCCACCTCCAAGTTATTTTTTATTGACATTTATTTATTGACCCTTGTTTACTGTGAAAGTATGGCAAGTCAATTCTGGGACTTCCTCCTCGAGTAAGTGTCGGTCCTGCTGTAACCATTTGCTTATAATGATGTTATGTAACATAGCACATACTGAGAATATCTTACTGCATGTGGCAGTATCATACCTGAGGGCAGCTCTGATATACACGTACAGACAGCAGTAGCTGTCCATCAGCAGAACAACACATGCACATAGCCTGCACTAATTCTACCAAAGTTTCTGGGACTTCAAACTACAATAGGATTGTCTAGATCAGCTTTTTTGGGATCTAGTCATATGCTTTCGCCAAGTCTAGAAATGACATGGACCTGTGCCAAGACATAGTCATGTTTATTCTCTGCCATGGTCTGTGGAGTTCAGATAGATGTCTTTAATCATGTCTCAAGAGCACATACAGCATTGGCAATATGATGGCTCTGAGTAAGCTTACAATGCACAAACCATTGATATAAGTTGCATGAGTACCATTTATGGCAAGTGGCAGAGTGGAAACCTTTGCATTTGATAATACCGTCATCATCATTCACCATGTGGGAACTTTTTTTGCAATTTGGGAGCAGTCTATGGCCTGTAGTTAGCATTTCTTTGTCCAGTGTATATACTTCTCTGAACTGCTGTTCTAAGTTGATTACTTTCATTTGCAACAAAAGGATAATGTAATTTGCTGGCCTTGTTGGACCTGGATATTGTGGACATCTGCACAGTTATAGATATTTGGTGTAAGGATTCATCTAACAATGTCCATATACCAGGATTCAATGTTTACCATTGTTTCAAACCAAATGAGACAGAGAGATGTGTCTTTCTCATCACACAAATGACCCTCAATTGAAACGTTAGACATCAATAAATGTGAAGAAGTACCACTATTAACATAAATGGAACTGAGACCGACTTACAAGATTTGGCATACCTGACTATGACTATGTCTCCCTAAGAAAAATGTTGAAGTACACAACAAACTTATGCAGTGAGAGGGTAAGAGTAACACTGTCATTACTGAAGATGCACCATAAGCTTGTGGCTTCGTCAATGTAAGGCATACATAGGGAAAAAGGGGTTCAAAGAGTCCTTAGGAATAAATAGGAGGATAGCTAGCTAGCTAGATAGTTAGACAGCCAGCCAGACAGATAGCAAGATAGGTAGGTAGAGAGATATATAGATAGACAGATAAACAAGTCATCATCATCATCATCATCATCAGCCCCCTTTTTCCATTTTCTATATGGGGTCGAGGGGACACATTAACTGTTGCCATCTTTCTCCATTCAATGCCACACAGCTTCTTTCTTCAACACTCATGCCTGACTGTCGCAGATCTTCACTCACACAATCCATCCATCTCTTTGCTGGATGCTCTTGTTTGCTCTTGCCTTCTTCCTGTCTGTCTCAAATCATCTTCATCAGACTGTCTTGTGCTTTTCTGCACATGTGCCTGAGCCACCATAATCTGTTCTCTTTGACCTTTTCTGTAATTGGAGCTACTTTGGCTTCTATGTCCTCATTTCTTCATCTGTCCCACAGTATGCATCCTACTGCCCTTGACAGGCACTTCATTTCATCACCTCTAGATTCCTCATCTGCTCTGGCTTTACCGTGCAGGTTTCTGTACCATACAATAGTACTTCTTGCACCACTGTTTTATATACCTTACTTTTCAGGTCCTTTGGTATACATCCGCGGTGGTGCAGTGGTAGTGTTGTTGCCTCACAGCAAGAAGTTCACCTGTTCGATTCTTGGCTGGAGTGCGGGGAGTGCTTTCTGTGTGGAGTCTGCATGTCCTCCCTGCAGTTGGGTGGGCATTTGAAAGACATGCATAAATGGGTGTGCCTTTGTTGAAGGTTGGACATCGAGCTGGCACCTCGGCATTCATGAAAATCTACTGCCAATCATTAGCAGACCAGAGTTCTGCTGTGACAACCCCTAAAAGACAAACAACAAACTTTTCAGGTTCTTTGGCATTCTTCTGTCATAGACTACACCTGACACTCTATAGCAGCTGGCTGCAGCCCCTGTGATTCTAGCTTTAACCTTTTCATTCAGAAATCCCTTCTCCTCAACCACACCTTCCAGATACTTGAAGCTGTTAATCTGTTCAACTATCTTTCCTTCTATTTCAATTCCTGGGCGCTTCTAATTTCTCCATTCAGCTGCCACTAGCATTGCCTTATCTGTACTCAGTTTCATCCCATGTGCCTTCAGTGTTGCATTCCTTTCCCCTACACTTTACTGAAGTTCTTGCTCAGAGTCTGCCTGTAATGCCACATCATCTGCATACAGCAACTTTGTTGTTCTGTCCCCTGTTTGTTAATATAATCCATCATGATTATGAACACCGGTGGGCTCAGAGCTAAATCCTGATGCACACCCAATCCCACTCTCACTGAGAACCCCTCTGTGAGGATGAACACTATTTGTAATTGAGTCCTTGGGTCCTTGTATATAGCCTGTACTAATTCTACCAACATTTCTAGAACTTCAAACAACTGCAGGACTGCCTAGATCAGCTTTCATGAGATCTAGTCATATGCTTTCTCCAAGTCTAGGAATGCCCATCTCTAGCTTCTTCTCAACTATCTGTCTCGCTGCAAACATTGGGTCCATTGTGCTGCATCCTGATCTGAATCCGAACTGCTCATCTCCCATCATACTTTCTACTACCCTGGGTATTTGTTTATTAAGCACCTGTTCCAGAACTTTCATACAATGTGACAGTAGTTTGATACCTCTGTACTGCCCACAGTTGAGGATGGCTCCTTTGATCTTGTACACTGGCATGGGTATGCTTATTCTTCAGTCATCCAGGATATGACTTTCTCTCCACACTGTTATGAGTACCTTCAGGAGTCATTTCTCTCATATCTCCTGCAACATCTTTATCATATCTGCTGTGACCTCATCTGAGCCTGCTGCATTTCCTTACTTCATTTTCCTTAGTGCTGTTATTACTTCTTCTAGGGTGCGCTCCTCCTCTTCTCTCACTGCAGGCTGTGTCTGGAGCAGTACAGCTTCTCTGGGATTTTCTTCATTCAGAAGCTACTGGAAGTATATGTTATATCTACCTTTGAGGTCTTGTGGACTGGTGAGCAGGTTGTCATTGTCATCCCTTGTTAAGGGTGTCTGACTATCTTCTTTATCTTTCTGTCGTTGCCTTGCAACCTGATAGTGTTTCTTTGTGCCTACTGAGTCACTATCCAGAAGATGGTAGAGTGTCTCTGATACCCTGTGCTTTGCTATTGCAACTCCTTTTTTAGCCTCTTCGTTAGCCAACCAGTATTACTTCCTAGCCTGGTCCATCTTTTCTATCTCCCACTTTTTCCTGCACTCCTTCTTTCATTTGATGACTTCCTAGACTTCTGCATTCCACCACCAGCTTTCCTTATGCCTGGCCCAGCCACATATTTGTTCTGTAGTCCTCAAACATGCTCTTTTGAGGTGCTACCATTCTTCTTCAACTCCACCTATGTCCTCTCCTTCTCGGGGTGCTATAGCCCAGAGTAATTCCTTGAACTGTTGTACTTTCTCTCCAGTCAACGTTCGAGTCTTCACCCTGGTCTTTGCTGAGCTTAGAGCCTTTTCTGATCACTACTTGCAGCTGATTTTGGCAACAAGTGGTTTATGCTGTGGGTCAACTCTTTCACTGGGGATAATTTGCAATCACTGATTCTACCCCACTGCCCTTTCCTTACTAGGAGGCAGTGTACCTGAGCTGCATGTTGGCTGCTTTTGTATGTGATCTTGTGACTACTAAAGAAGTAGATAAATAAAATTATACCTTTATATTGTCCCTATAAGATATATGTAGGGGACAAAATAAAAAAAATTAAAAAAACAGGGGTTATTAGAACAGCTAGAATCAATTTTCGTCATTAAGATTGGACTTTAATGTGTTTTAAATGAGTAAAAGCAATCAGTATCTACATCTATTATCCCATTTCAAACTTCTGAATATGTGCACTTTACTCCATTAAGATGTTACATAGTCTTGTTAAGATAGATTTATGAAATACAAATAACATTAAGGTTATGGCTTTGTAGTTGAACTATTTCATGAGCAGACATTTTGGACAGGCTGCCATTGACGAAGTGAGATGCACTGAGTCTTCTTTGTAATATTCTGTAAGGAGCAAAATGAGAAAGTATATAGCAGAATGGGTAAGATTCCTGAACAGAAACAGAGCAGAAGTGATAAAGAGGAGGAAGAGGAGGGAGAGCATGCAGTTCATTGTAATGAGTTAGTGCATGAATTCTGTTTCTCAATCACCACGAAGAAGCACAGGGCTTTTTTACTGCAGTTTGAAATAGCTTGAATCCTGCATACCTAATATTTGAGTGCATGTGTGTGTGTGTGTGTGTGTGTGTGTGTGTGTGTGTGTGTGTGTGTGTGTGTGTGTGTGTGTGTGTGTGTGTGTAAATAGCTAGAGACAGAAAATAGTAAGGTACATACAGGAACTTGGGTTAAACAAATGGGAAACTGGACATACATTAAGTCAAGCTAAAAAATAAGAAATTATGTATGGGTAAAAGGTAAATACATTGTAAATAGCAAGTATAAGAAGAGGAGGAACAGAAAATTAGAAAACAGCAATGTAAGAGATGACAGTGACAGATAAATGAGACAGTGGCACAGAAATTGAAGCAGGTAGCTGTGAGCTTGAAGTGAGCAAACAGCATTAAAGGCGTATCAACAACTGTCTAGAATTTCACACAATGTCCAGATTTTTATCTCATATATGTCCTTTGTAAAATTTGTGATTTTCTAGAAAATTATTGAGGACTGCAGTCATGGAATACTTGCTCAGAATTCATTATCTGTCTAGTTCTTGGATAAAGTAGTGCATTTTTACACTCCAGCAAGGTCTTTCCTGTATTTTTACGTCAAATTGACTAAGGCTTTTCTAGTTAGTGGTAGCCTGGGCTATACAAGTTGAGAAATATACTAGAAAGCCCTGATTGTAGTTGTTTTATTGGCCTGAGGGCATATTAGCTACCTCACCTTGTTTTTAATGCCTGTATAAATTTGGCACACTTGAGTGGCTCTTGGCTCATTTTTTCAAAGTAAAGTACATTTACTGAGTATTGCATACTCACACTTGTATACGCTGTTTAAGAACACTGCTGTTGATCTCTTTAATTACTTATTGCCTCTCCTCATGCATTTCTTTATGTTTGTCTGTGGTAGTCTTGCATTTGAAGCAATGTTTTATGTGCCTTTTACATTAGGAGGGTTGGATAATTAATCTTGTGGAGTAGGTGTTTACTTGGTCTGTCTTGAGAAGCACAAACAATAACTCTAAGTATAGTGTTTTATTGTTCATAGGGCTCAGTAGTCAGTTTTCTGTATTTTCAATGCTGGTATAAATTTGGCACAAAGAGCTTCTCGGAGTGCCAATGCCTGTATAGACTCAAACATCTAGAGGCAAATTGTCCCTATAGAATTTTCCATAAAACCGTACTATGTAAAGCTGTAAGTATAGAGCAAATATCTTGCACACTGATAAGCTTAGAGCAGCTGGTTTGCTTGTCTATATGAAGAGAGTCATTATAGATCCCTCTGACTATGTCTCTTACTGGTATGAGTCTAGTACTGAACAGCACATTGCCTTCACCAAGTATGATGCCACAATACCAACAAAAGATTATTGATGTTTAACAATTGGCTGTACTTCTGGTGTCATTCTAAGGGGTTTCAATACTTGTCAGCATAGGAAGACATGGTTAACTTAACCCATTGCTTTGCCAGTGATGGTCTGCAGCTTTCCCCTCTAGACTTTTGATTACTGGCTAAAACTTTATCCTCATCCACAGAGCCATTTAGGTAATGCCAAATTGGCAAACCTACCTACATAGTAAAAATCAGCTCAACTGACCTCAAGGTGTTACTGCTTAATGCTAAGAACCTTAACAAAACTTACACTCCCTTCAAGCTCTTATTACCCTGAAGAATATAGTCATCTGTGCAGTAACTGAGACATGGTTTAAAGCAGCAGAGAGTACCCTGGCAGTGCAAGGTTTCAGTGCCTTCCACACTTTTAGACCAGTAGATGCACATCCAGGGAATATGGGTGTGGGTGTCTTGATACACTTCAGTAACAAGGATACCTCTAGGCTGATTAGACAGGAAGCCACACTTGTGTTTCACCATATGCAGGTCACTATAGATGAAAATCCCATACCATATCTTAGCAAGCTGTAGGTCATCCTCTGTCCCACAAAATTCATATTGTATACAACATCCAACCTAATACCTTACTCATGGGGTACAGACTGTGTGGCCTACACAGCATCAATTCTGCAGGCAAAGAGACTGCTGGACTTCATAAATGCAGATGCACTTGACCAGTTAGTGTGTATGCCCACTAAAGGTTCCAATGTGGAAGAATGCTGCACCCCTATAAATGTCATGTTCTACCTGCTAAATAGAACTGACCATAAAGCTGTCTACTTCAAAATAAAAACCAACTCAGAAACCCCAGTAAACACAGTAAAAGTTACAAATTATTTCAATGCAATCTACCTTCTATTAAGCAATAGTATGTCAAAATTCAGTAAAACTCAAAGAACTCAACAGTCTATGCAGAATCATTCACAGAAACTCTGTGCAATCATGTCAGTGGCTGCGTAGAGGCTTCTGCACCTTCAAAAAGTAGGTCCAAAACTAACTGCAAAAACAATTCACTCTGATGACATCCCAAATTAAACATGTTAAATAAAAGAAGGAAAAAAATCATGGCTGAAATCAAGAAGTGTAATTTCAATAAAGATAAGAACTTTGTTGTTAAATTAAATGTCAAATTAAAGAGGCAACTAAGAGGGCTAATTAAGTCAAATAAATCCAGTTATGACATCAAGATAACCTCTAAGGCATAAGACAACCATAAGACTTTTTTTACCTATGTCAGAAACGCCAAAAACAGCACACAGCAGTGTGTAGAACTGGTGGTTAATGGTGCCACATTCACATAGCTAGGTGATGTAGCAAATCTGCTGGCTGACAATACATTTCCTAATTTACTCCCCACTCACCCTCAGCTACCCCCAAGAAATACATTCAAACATGACCCCTCCATGTATAAACAGAAAGCATGCCCTGCCTGTGCTCACTAAGGCCAAGAACACAAATAAAATAGGGCAAATATTGGCAAAAAAGCTGTATTGACAGTGTGAAGGGAAATGCAATAATCTACTTATAAGAAAGGTGTGCTATCCTAAGAGATATGTCAATTTATAAAGGCACTTATTAAATTTGGCACTGTATTCAATATGGTACTGCAACAGACTATAACGCAACTAACAAAGTGGATAATGATGATATCAGCATTAAAACATCATTAATGAACATAAGTGCTCATAATTCTAAGATGAGTTAGGATGAGTGAAATTTGAAAAAACTTGATTTGCACATTTTGAATTTGTGCATCTTCTTCTTATTCTATGTAAATTACTGTATGTTCCTGTTCTGTTTCATATTACTTTACTGTCATTTATTATCTCTCTGCCAAACACATCACAAATGTTGACAAACTCTTCATACCGCAAGATGTAATATATATATATATTAGTCATCATTACATAAGACAGTGATGCAAGGAACAAAGTATGAACAAATAATGTACCATACATGAGTCAGCAGAATGAGATGATGAGTATGTACAGTCTGCCCGAGGATAGCATCTTTTCTAAAACTATCCCTACTTTTTCCTCAAGTAATCATAGGATATTTTAATGACCTCTTCTATATTGGCATGTACCATCCATTCAAGCAGTTGATTTTACCTTTCCACCATCCCTTCTGTAATAAGATACTCGCTCATATCTATACCTAAGAGTATACATTTATTCTATTAGACATACCTGTTCTTTTATCTTTCCGCCATCCCTTCTGTAATAAGATACTCACTCATATCTATACCTAAGAGTATACATTTATTCTATTAGACATACCTGTTCTTTTACCTTTCCACCATCCCTTCTGTAATAAGATACTCGCTCATATCTATACCTAAGAGTATACATTTATTCTATTAGACATACCTGTTCTTTTACCTTTCCGCCATCCATTCTGTAATAAGATACTCGCTCATATCTATACCTAAGAGTATACATTTATTCTATTAGACATACCTGTTCTTTTACCTTTCCACCATCCCTTCTGTAATAAGATACTGCCATATCTATACCTAAGAGTATACATTTATTCTATTAGATATACCTGTTATTTTACCTTTCCACCATCCCTTCTGTAATAAGATACTCGCTCATATCTATACCTAAGAGTATACATTTATTCTATTAGACATACCTGTTCTTTTACCTTTCTGCCATCCCTTCTGTAATAAGATACTCGCTCATATCTATACCTAAGAGTATACATTTATTCTATTAGACATACCTGTTCTTTTACCTTTCCGCCATCCCTTCTGTAATAAGATACTCGCTCATATCTATACCTAAGAGTATACATTTATTCTTAGACATACCTGTTCTTTTACCTTTCCACCATCCCTTCTGTAATAAGATACTCGCTCATATCTATACCTAAGAGTATACATTTATTCTATTAGACAGACCTGTTCTTTTACCTTTCCACCATCCCTTCTGTAAAAAGATACTCGCTCATATCTATACCTAAGAGTATACATTTATTCTATTAGACATACCTGTTCTTTTACCTTTCTGCCATCCCTTCTGTAATAAGATACTCGCTCATATCTATACGTAAGAGTATACATTTATTCTATTAGACATACATGTTCTTTTACCTTTCCACCATCCCTTCTGTAATAAGATACTCGCTCATATCTATACCTAAGAGTATACATTTATTCTCTTAGACATACCTGTTCTTTTACCTTTCCACCATCCCTTCTGTAATAAGATACTCGCTCATATCTATACCTAAGAGTATACATTTATTCTATTAGACATACCTGTTCTTTTACCTTTCCGCCATCCCTTCTGTAATAAGATACTCGCTCATATCTATACCTAAGAGTATACATTTATTCCATTAGACATACCTGTTCTTTTACCTTTCCACCATCCCTTCTGTAATAAGATACTCGCTCATATCTATACCTAAGAGTATACATTTATTCTATTAGACATACCTGTTCTTTTACCTTTCCACCATCCCTTCTGTAATAAGATACTCGCTCATATCTATACCTAAGAGTATACATTTATTCTATTTGACATACCTGTTCTTTTACCTTTCCACCATCCCTTCTGTAATAAGATACTCGCTCATATCTATACCTAAGAGTATACATTTATTCTATTAGACATACCTGTTCTTTTACCTTTCCACCATCCTTTCTGTAATAAGATACTCACTCATATCTATACCTAAGAGTATACATTTATTCTATTAGACATACCTGTTCTTTTACCTTTCCGCCATCCCTTCTGTAATAAGATACTCGCTCATATCTATACCTAAGAGTATACATTTATTCTATTAGACATACCTGTTCTTTTACCTTTCCACCATCCCTTCTGTAATAAGATACTACCATATCTATACCTAAGAGTATACATTTATTCTATTAGACATACCTGTTCTTTTACCTTTCCACCATCCCTTCTGTAATAAGATACTCGCTCATATCTATACCTAAGAGTATACATTTATTCTATTAGACATACCTGTTCTTTTACCTTTCCACCATCCCTTCTGTAATAAGATACTCGCTCATATCTATACCTAAGAGTATACATTTATTCTATTAGACATAACTGTTCTTTTACCTTTCCGCCATCCCTTCTGTAATAAGATACTCGCTCATATCTATACCTAAGAGTATACATTTATTCTATTAGACATACCTGTTCTTTTACCTTTCCGCCATCCCTTCTGTAATAAGATACTCGCTCATATCTATACCTAAGAGTATACATTTATTCTATTAGACATACCTGTTCTTTTACCTTTCCACCATCCCTTCTGTAATAAGATACTCGCTCATATCTATACCTAAGAGTATACATTTATTCTATTAGACATACCTGTTCTTTTACCTTTCCACCATCCCTTCTGTAATAAGATACTCACTCATATCTATACCTAAGAGTATACATTTATTCTATTAGACATACCTGTTCTTTTACCTTTCCACCATCCCTTCTGTAATAAGATACTCGCTCATATCTATACCTAAGAGTATACATTTATTCTATTAGACATACCTGTTCTTTTACCTTTCCACCATCCCTTCTGTAATAAGATACTCGCTCATATCTATACCTAAGAGTATACATTTATTCTATTAGACATACCTGTTCTTTTACCTTTCCGCCATCCCTTCTGTAATAAGATACTCGCATATCTATACCTAAGAGTATACATTTATTCTATTAGACATACCTGTTCTTTTACCTTTCCGCCATCCCTTCTGTAATAAGATACTCGCTCATATCTATACCTAATAGTATACATTTATTCTATTAGACATACCTGTTCTTTTACCTTTCCACCATCCCTTCTGTAATAAGATACTCGCTCATATCTATACCTAATAGTATACATTTATTCTATTAGACATACCTGTTCTTTTACCTTTCCACCATCCCTTCTGTAATAAGATACTCGCTCATATCTATACCTAAGAGTATACATTTATTCTATTAGACATACCTGTTCTTTTACCTTTCTGCTATCCCTTCTGTAATAAGATACTCGCTCATATCTATACCTAAGAGTATACATTTATTCTATTAGACATACCTGTTCTTTTACCTTTCCACCATCCCTTCTGTAATAAGATACTCGCTCATATCTATACCTAAGAGTATACATTTATTCTATTAGACATACCTGTTCTTTTACCTTTCCGACATCCCTTCTGTAATAAGATACTCGCTCATATCTATACCTAAGAGTATACATTTATTCTATTAGACATACCTGTTCTTTTACCTTTCCGCCATCCCTTCTGTAATAAGATACTGCTCATATCTATACCTAAGAGTATACATTTATTCTATTAGACATACCTGTTCTTTTACCTTTCCACCATCCCTTCTGTAATAAGATACTCGCTCATATCTATACCTAAGAGTATACATTTATTCTATTAGACATACCTGTTCTTTTACCTTTCCACCATCCCTTCTGTAATAAGATACTTGCTCATATCTATACCTAAGAGTATACATTTATTCTATTAGACATACCTGTTCTTTTACCTTTCCACCATCCCTTCTGTAATAAGATACTCGCTCATATCTATACCTAAGAGTATACATTTATTCTATTAGACATACCTGTTATTTTACCTTTCCACCATCCCTTCTGTAATAAGATACTCGCTCATATCTATACCTAAGAGTATACATTTATTCTATTAGACATACCTGTTCTTTTACCTTTCCGCCATCCTTTCTGTAATAAGATACTCGCTCATATCTATACTTAAGAGTACACATTTATTCTATTAGACATACCTGTTCTTTTACCTTTCCACCATCCCTTCTGTAATAAGATACTCGCTCATATCTATACCTAAGAGTGTACATTTATTCTATTAGACATACCTGTTCTTTTACCTTTCCACCATCCCTTCTGTAATAAGATACTCGCTCATATCTATACCTAAGAGTATACATTTATTCTATTAGACATACCTGTTCTTTTACCTTTCCACCATCCCTTCTGTAATAAGATACTCGCTCATATCTATACCTAAGAGTATACATTTATTCTATTAGACATACCTGTTCTTTTACCTTTCCACCATCCCTTCTGTAATAAGATACTCGCTCATATCTATACCTAAGAGTATACATTTATTCTATTAGACATACCTGTTCTTTTACCTTTCCGCCATCCCTTCTGTAATAAGATACTCGCTCATATCTATACCTAAGAGTATACATTTATTCTATTAGACATACCTGTTCTTTTACCTTTCCACCATCCCTTCTGTAATAAGATACTCGCTCATATCTATACCTAAGGGTATACATTTATTCTATTAGACATACCTGTTCTTTTACCTTTCCACCATCCCTTCTGTAATAAGATACTCGCTCATATCTATACCTAAGAGTATACATTTATTCTATTAGACATACCTGTTCTTTTACCTTTCTGCCATCCCTTCTGTAATAAGATACTCGCTCATATCTATACCTAAGAGTATACATTTATTCTATTAGACATACCTGTTCTTTTACCTTTCCACCATCCCTTCTGTAATAAGATCCTTTCTCATTATCTGAAACTAGAAGTGATTCCTCTATGTCTCCAGTTTTGAACTTCTTTCCCCTCTCAGAACATCCTCCTCGAATAATTCCATTTGTCTAATATTATCCGGTGACCTCATTAATTCAAAAAGTATCATTTCCTGCCCTCTTCTTCTCATTATTGAACAGCTTGTAGTATAGGACTGAGTGAAAGGCTTTGCTGTCCAAAGGGAGTTCTCTGTCAAGCTGGTTGGTATCTATGTCATAGACATGAATCAGTTCAGTATGATATGATCTACCTATTTTGAACACAGTAGAAATCAAGTAACACATTCTGCTACAATAATCCTGTAAACCTAAACTGCCGGACTGTATCCATTATTTTTTGTCAACTAAAGTAAGGTTCACTGGCCTGTATTTCTATGGTCTACTATGTGTTGTGTCTGGGTGGGCTATCCATTGCTTTAAATATGTTAAAGCCCAGTGACAGAATGTTGCTTATCCTGTGACACATTTTCATTATGCACTCCAAATAAATACACCTCGTGGATGCTAGTGACACATCTGAATCTTTTCCAGCTACTCAAGCACTGTTAGCATATGGCCTCCCTTCTCACTTCCACTTGTTCATAACACCAAGTACCCAGCTTCCGAATTGCGTGATCCCACTGTGTAAGCCCACCCAAAACCCCAGCTCTGACCCTAAAAGTACAATCCACTACTTAACTTTAATTCCATCCCCAAATCTAAAACTCCCATTTGCTCTCTAACCATTATTCTAAGCCTCTCTCCCTAAACCTAAAACTTTCAGCTGTTCCCTAACCATAATCCTAAAACTTCTTGTCACTTTCTAACATTAATTACAAGCTCCACTTTGCAAACCTAAACCTCACAGTTTCTCCTTAAACCTAAATCTGCTAAATGCCCCTTAACACTAATTCCAAATCCACTCCCTAACCCTAACACCAGCCCTCCTTAAGCTTAATCTAAATTGTAGTCCCTAACCCTAATACTAAATTTTCTACTTACCCCTAAACTTAACTGATAAATTCCCATTCACATCCACTCACATTTCCTCAGTCCCCAGCTATTACACTTACCTTTCTCAGACTCACATCAGACATGCTTGAGTGGAAGCCCATACAGTATAATGGACACATTTTGATTGCTTGTGCTCTATATGAACCATTTTAACAAACATGGGAACATTATACAGGATCAAAACTGAACACATATATTTCAGAAGTCAAGTAATATATTTTCTTTATCAAAGTTTGTTTATTTAGAATAAAATAAGTATAATTTTGTTGTTAAAAATGGTCCAGCTAGAACCACAAATAAATGCATTCACTCAAAAGTAATTTAGCAGAAAAGTGGATGTTCTGGATCCAAAAAAGCCAAAACAACTCACTGTGAGCAAAGTGTGAGTGATGTAGCTGAGAAGTGTGAAAATATACTATGTGATCCATTTCTGCATTCCAGCATGGAAAAAGACTTGGAAATATTTGATATTTTTACTTTTCAAGATGAGAAGGATACAATAGGCAATTAGAGCCTGGAATACCTTGTTTTTACATCATTTGCTCTTTCTAAGAGCACATAATCCTGTGGAGGCTATAGATATTTATATTACTAAGGAAAAGAATTGAGCCAAAGATTGCATTTTGTAAGCTGCATGATTCATTACTAAGAGAAACAAAAGTCTGTGGAATTACAAATAATCAAAGAGTGGACAGGTTCTTTATTGAAGCAAATATGACCTTATCAAAAGATGTAAATATGTGTTGAGTAAGGAAAACTGCAAGCATACAATGAAAGGAATGAGTTGAGAAAATTTAGTCTGCAAAAAGAACAAATGAAAGTCAAAGTAAAATAAAAATAAGATATAAATAATGGTGAGTAGAAAAATACAGGAAGTATGATTCAGCTGCAATGAACAGAATGAGAATGCACAGTAATAATAATGATGGTGAGAAAGAGAGCGTTGACATGTATGGTACAGTTGGAAGTCAAGCCTTGTATATACAGTGTGGATAAAAGAATAATATGAAATACTGACCTGTAATTTAATTGGGCTTGTAGGTGCTGTTTTCAATCAAAGCTGTTCCCAAAATGTGCAAAAAATGACTGTGCTCAAAAGAATCTGCATGCTGTAAAAAAGAAATATGAAAATAAGTTAATTACTGCTGCTTTTGAATTGAAATGAGTTGATGACACTGAAGTCTAAAAATGTATTTGAGGGATTATCATGAGTGCAGGTATAATTGCTGAAATGAAAAGTTAAATCTTAGTAAACAATATGTTGAATATAGACAGGTATTAAGTACACTTTGAATAAAGGTAATTTTGAAGCAATTGAGATAAAGGTGATAGAAAAGTGAGCTATGTGCACATTATTAATAAATTTAAGACATGAGATAAAAATCATTGGGTGAAAGGGTGTTGACATGAGTACAAGATCCAGTTGCAAACTACAGGTTCATGAAGGTAACTGTCCAAACATTAAGTATAGTTATTCTTTTAAGAAGATAGAAATAGTAAAAAATAATTCATAGTGTGAAAACAAAACGTCCATATTTTGTTTAGCACTTACATGAACAATTGCAGTTACATCAGCATTTTGAATACTGTACAAAACCATTGCTGATGTATTTGTAGCTAAGGAATTTTGTCAAGAGAGCATCACAGGCAAATATATGTTGATGCTGTGCAGGTGATACATGTTCCAAGAAAAGAGCTCATAACTCTCAGGAGTAGAATTACTCATGCACTGAAGTGAATGGAAAATGTAGGTGTCATTATGAGCAAGTCAAAACAATAGGCAAATAATACGACATAAAACACAATTAGGCAATCTAGAACTGACAAAGAGTATGATTACTGAGCTGTTAGGAAGTAGCTCAGTCATTTAATTTGTATCAAGCCACATGATCTAAATAAAGATTAAAAATAATTTTCTATTGCTTATAGTCAAAGTCTTATGTTTTGGGTTTTACAGTACTTGATATCAACCACTGATACTAGGAGGAAAATGAATAATGGAAGTTGCAAACATTGTCAACGTAATACTCCATTATAAGGTTACAGTTTTTTAGACTACCATTTGGTATTTTCTCAATGCTAGTAGTATTCTAAAGAGATATTGTGTGTGTGAGTTAAGGATTGCAAGATGGTATCAACCTAATTAGTAATCTATTAGTGTGGGGCTGTACACCAAATAATATGTCACTGACACACCTGACAACTATATTAAGATAACATAATTTCAAATTAAATATCAGCAAATAGAAGATGAGCAGCATCTGTGAAATACAGATATCACATTATAATATTAGAGGGACTGAACGGTGATGATAAAGGAAAAGCCAGCACAAATAGGCATTACTGGGGTTCCTAGGAATGGAACAGCATTTGGCAATGTTTGCACCTAATATGTGAGATATCTATTCACCTAAGAAAGCTGTTTGAGTAAGGGAGTTATGAAGAAAGAGTTTTGAAATACCTAAATAATCTAGTTACAGAAGTAATAATATTAAAATACTATCATGTGAATAAGCCAGTTGTTCTGCAAGTAGATGTCTGTATGAATGGTATTAGTTATGATCCTTCAAGACAATACACTGGCTGCCTTCACATCACGAATATTTATAAATGCACAGAACAGGTATGCACAGAAAAATGAACTCTAAGCAACAGAATGGGTGAAGAGAAATTCCATGAATATGTCTGCAATAAGATGCTCTAAAAAACAGACCTTAAACCTCAAAAAGCCCACTCAGAAAGTCTTTGTAGAAGTCATGTATGAGATTCTAGAATGTGGTGGCCAGTCTTCTGAAATATAAATTTAAAATAAAATAGAAACAAGGCAAAGAACAACGTATATCAGATGCACAAGTAAAGTACATTTACCAGAGAAGCATGAATTGCTAGAAAAACTAGAAATTCCATAGGTAATAGCAAAGTCACAAATCACAAAAAAAAGTGAAAGAGTTCAGGTATGTACTGGCATAAACTTAAAAATATATTAAACTTGCTTGAAGAAAGAATCATAAATAAGACAATTCAGTCTGGCAGTTAACACAGATGATTGAAACTCTATGCTGTTATTGAACTATTTTCAGTAGATTTGATTCCTTCCACTTCATTTGCTTACTGTGTAACCCTGAGCAAATCCCTTAACCAGATAATGCTACCAAGTTGATCCTGTAAAGGGACTCTTGAGTCTAATGGGTTTACATGGTTAATAGCTGAAAAAAAATGTTCTCTAGAAAGATATGATCTGTGTCCAAGGTTTAATAACAAAAATAAAAGTTCCCAATAATCTTGAGATAATGAGAACTTAAAAGGAGATGAGTCATACCAGTGAATAAAAAGTAGAAAGAATGAACAAGTAGTACGGAGGTATACCATATTCAGTGAAGACTATAACAACAATGCAGATGCAGAAATAATACCATCCTCCTTTCCAAAAGATTATAGAATCAAGTAATAAAATTGCTTCAGTTCAAATAAGCCATGTTACATGTGTAAGCTGTTCTTGCAGCTTGTCTGAAATGATGAAACTGACAAGACTCAGTGAATCCAAGTCTGATTAGTGCATTAAAGTTAATATTTCATAACAGAAGATATCTGGTATTGTCACATCTGACAATGGTCTGAAACACAAAGAGTGAGCTAATTCCCTTATGGAGCAAGCATTAAAGTGTTTTGAAAATGTCATTGCTAAGGCTATAAAATGGATGTAATGGCATGCTAAGGTCATAAGAGGGAGCTCTTTGCTAGCATTTCACCAGCTTGTAAAACATGTACATATTAATATATATTTTTTAACCATGGTGCAGCGGTTAGCATTTCTGCCTCACAGCAAGAGGTTCTCTGGTTCGATTCTCGGCTGTGGTGCCTTCTGTGTGGAGTCTGCATGTCCTCCCTGTGGTCGTGTGGGTTTCCTCCGGGTGATCTGGTTTCCTCCCACATCCGAAATACATGCAGTAGGTGGATTGGACACTCTGAATTGGCCCTAGGTGTGAGTGTGTGCATGTGTGTGCCTTCTGTGGAAGGTTGGGCGCCGGGCTGGCAACTCGACACCGTAAAACCTCACTGCCAATCATGAGCGGACAGATGATCCGCTGTGGCGACCCCTAACAGGGAAAAAGCCGAAAAAAGAAGAAGAAGAAGAAGAAGAACCATGCATTTTAGGTTTCATGCAAAAACACTATTATAACTGTTTAAATATTGTTTTAACTAGAGAAATGTATGTTTTTGCAGCTGCGTATCTAAGATGTTTTTTGTCAGTATGTTTTTTATAACAGTTTTTAAATGGCTTTTTAACAGCATTTAACATGTTTTATTTTAACTTATTATATTACTAATTTTACTGTTTTAATTGAATAATGAGAGGGGAGTAAATGTTGGGTTAATGTCTTTTGTCTGCATCTGATGAAGTCTGTACACAAGGGACAAAAACGCAGTGTCATTTGTGAGGTGTTTATGTGTTGGTTTTTTTATTATTAAAATTTTGGCATTAAAGCTGTGGACTGCTGTTTTCCATCTTTCCAGGGTACTTGTTTGGATTTTGTTATTGGTGATGTTTTGGTGCCTTATATACAGTGTTTTATCGAGTTTTTCAATATAATACATTTATTTTCATACTCTTTTGTTGCAGCAGTAGGTGGACTGGAATCACGGGATCCAATTTTCGGCCACAAACTAGTTATAAAATATTAGTACTAAAAGTAGTGTATATAAACTATATGAGATATGCATGTATAAGAACTGTAACTGTGTTCTATTTGTCCTGATGAAAGTATACATTTAAATAGTTCAATTTTATGTACATTTAGAATTGTTATGTGAATGTTTTATTAATGTTTTAGGCAATTATGGGAACATTATTGATGGTATATCTCATGGTGGTCCAAGTAAGAAGAAACCACAAGACAACATCGATATTGAGAGTGGTCCTCTGCTTCACGGAGGAGAATCAGAAGGAATAGGTGATGCATCTGCTTCCTGCAAATCCACCACCAGTCCAGAGAAGCCAGTTATTACAGAAGGAAACAGGTAGCATATACATCTGTTTCCTAAATGTACTGATGTTAAAATATTCAGTGGATGACAATGAATTTTCAAGCACATAACCAGCAGGCATATTGTAAGCGGAGATGAAAAATGCAATTTTTTGATACTGTCCATTTTTAATTAAAAATTCTCATTTAATAAATGTGAATGAGTAATAAAAAGGGTCTTGAAATATGAATATTCTACTGTCATGAAAGTAGCTTGTTCATTTATTTTTATTTATTTATTAGACTTGTTTACCATGATTTTCTGACTGGGACATTAAGGACATTTTTTAGCAGATGCCTACTGAGAAAAGCCCCAAACAAATAAAAATAATAGTATGGATGTCTAGGTTTATTATTAGATATGCATAATGTTAATTAATAATGACATTTAGAATAACAATGCAAATTAAGGAAATGAAGGAAGAAAATATATAGGTTAACAAAACAGTTTGAAATCACTAGACTATGGGAAGGAGAAACCAATGTTAACAAATGTGTTTCAAAACATTACTAAATTATAAAATAACTGAAATGATAAATGTAGTGTTTATTATCTCAAACAGGAGTAATTCAAGAAAATTAAAAAATAGATAGAATTAGGGGAAGGGATAAAAAAGGTGATGAATGGGAGATAAATAATTAGAATGAAATCAGCTAAGATACCAGGGTTACTATATGAAGGTAGTGAAAAGAAAGGTTTCCAGTATGCAAGAGGAGGTATGAATACACAGGGAGAATGTGAGAGAGTTAAGAGTGAAAGTGGTATGACAGAGCATAAAACAAATACTTCATTTGGGGTGATTTAATGAGAGAAAGGTAGATAATGTACATTGATGAGGAACGAGGGTTGGATTAAAGGGAATAATCTTTTGGACAGAGTTATTATTGTTAAATTAATGGATAGTAATATTAATATTAAGGTGTTAATGGAAATTAATGTTGCCTGGGGAGGTATCATAGGAACAAAGCCTGTTGTTAAGTAGATGATCTTTCAGTTTATCATAGGTGGAATATATAAATCCATTCTATAGTTCTGAGACATAAATGAAATAACCAAAATCCCAAAATGAGTTAAATAATTTTGTAGCAAGAAATTGGTTTGCGTCTATAGATTGAAGAGGTCTTGCAGGAGTGTGCCATTTTAAGAGAGGCTTAAGGGAAGGGCATTTATTGGGAAAGAAAAGGATGTTATGAGTTACTGTTAACTGTATGTAACTTAAGTAGTTAACTAGTTTTGACAATTTAAACCAATGTAATTGTTTAAGGGATAAACAGTGATGGATGGAGTTGGGCATTTATTATCAAAATTTGCAATTTTGTTGAAGCATTATTCTCATTTACAAACCGTTGTTGTGCTAATCTTAACAAGGATGGGAGAAACATAGAGTAATCCTGAAAAGAGAAAGCGGTGTTTTTTTTATTTATTTATTTTTTTGAGAATATGTAGCGAGAAGGTAAGAAGTTCTACAGGCAAACATTTTGCTGTGTTTTCTTTCCAACATTTTGAATATGTGCATGGAATTGAGGTGGTATTTTATGGCAACACCTAGAAGTTTAGTTTTGGAGACTGTTTCTAGCTCAACACTTTGAAAGGAGGTTATTGCAAAATGTACATTACTGTGTACACTGGACATAGGAATAAGGGTTTATGATAAGTTGGGAACATGTAAACCAGCTCTTCATTAAAATACTGTGATTATCCAACCCACAAATTTCCCACTGGAAGAAGACCCATGACACGTCAAGTCTATATAAGCGATACCATACTATCCATTTTTTACTTTCTTGCATTCAGAATTGACTCCTGTTAACTTACACTGCACAACTGTCTTTTATAGTATATTCCAGTTTCGTATAGCTTCCCCTGAAAAGTAAGATTTCCTCAGATCTAAACTGAACTATTCTCATTCCAGATGCCATCCACATAAAAGTCTCCTCCTATGGCCTTCTTCACCTCTTCTCTACCCATTTGTTTTCAGATATTGACTTGCTTGTAAATCATACCTACCTGTTCCCTTATCTTTTCTGAAGTATAAGTGGCTGACTTTCCATGTCTCTTTTTTGCATCTCAGGCCTTCTATCCTCATAGCCATTTTAGTGAAGCCAGATTGCAAGTGTTGTACCAGCCCAGTTTCTCACTGACAACATGGCCTCCAGAGCAGTACATAGCACTTGATTGTGGGCTTACTAGTGGAATTTATTCCCTGCACAGTACATTCTAGCATCTTTGTCTATCACTACTGCTCAGACACACTGAAGAGTACAATTTGGCTTAGGAGGGCTTATTTCTCTTTAGTCCTTGTCATCCAGAGTCCCACTAAATGTCCCATCATAAAAATGAATCTTTCCAGCCTTCCACATTTCCTTCCACATTCTCCGAGATGCATAAACTTGCATTTTTTGACTTAGCTCAAAGTTTCCACCTATTTACGATCAGTGCACACTGCCATAGTTGTCTCTGGGAAGTAGCTCACCATTTGACACTACTATACCAGTCACTTTATCACCAGTATACATACTATCAACTTGGTTATGGTGAGCATTACAGCATGAATCATGGAAGGTTAGTAAGGCAGTTTGTCAACTATCTGTGTTCAAAATGCAATTGTTCAGTCACATGGAGTGAAATCTAGTGAACATGTTTCATCATAAAAGCCTTTTTCACTCTGTGATCACATCAAAACATAAATACTTTCCTTTTATAAGATATGCCAATCATACAGTCGATTGCTTAATGTTAAATGTGCACACGCGCATGTGTGTGTGTGTGTGTGTGTGTATGTCATAAGAGAGTAGCCAGTGTGGTGAAACAGTAAATTATGTAATAAAATCTATATCATGAGATATAAAGACACTTTGTTAAGCAATCTTGTTTTGTGTTACTACAATTTTGGGTAGGTGCTGCTGTATTATTTATGACTGAATGTTTTCATAAACTGAGAACACATTCCTTTTTATTGTATCTCACTCCCTAGTACCAGACCAAAGTCCTTGTAAAACTAAGTATTGCCGTTTGAATGTGTTCTTTGTTATAGCTGTGAGATCACTGATACTGATGTGTTTTTACCCACTGGGTTAGGCTCTCTCATTCCCACAATGCACTACTTTTCCACAGAAGATAACATTATATTAACTCTCCATTTTCTTTGAGATGTTCTGTTCATTCCCTTAAAGTGACAGTGTTCTGAAGTAATGCTTAATTTATAGTGTATACAGGGTTTCAATAACATCGTTCCAGTGGCAATCTTTGGTTGAGGAACTTTATTCTATAATATTGGAATGTATTGTGTAATGCATCTGTCACATGTTTTCCTGCTATTCGTATTTGCTTTTTTAATATTATGCTCCCCTATTTGGCATTGTCTCCTGCAACATTTTACTCACGGTCTTTCAAAGATAAGTAGATCAGATATTGTTTTATAAACCAGGGAATTAACAATCTAAAAACAACAAAATATAATGACAATTCTTGAAGCTTTTCTAAATAAAGTTTTCAGGCCCTATGATTTTTTTCAGCATGAAACTAACTTTTCAAGTCCTTTAAGTTAAGTGTGGCATAGTAAGACAGATTGACACAGAGTAGCACACTGACCTCTCTTAAGTATCTAGACATGTGTTTTATAACTTCATGGTCCACAGAATATACCATTCTTACTTTGCTAGTTATACACTGGTCATTCCTTTGAAATTGCTGTCTACAATCCTCATCCATAAGTCTTCATTGTTTGCTATAATAGTGTCCCTCCAATCCTTGGTATTTTGATAAGCCCAAGTCTTCATCTGTCTGGCAATGTAGCTCAGTAGTCTGCTGCCATCTCATCTCTGACTGGTTTGATCACGTTAGGTGTTCTAAGGAATGTGGCTCAGCTGTCTGCTGCACTCTCATCTGTGGCTGGTTTGATCATGTTAGGTGTCTAAGGAATGTGGCTCAGTAGTCTGCTGTCATCTCATCTGTGGATGGTTTGATCACATTAGGTGTTCTAAGGAATGTGGTTCAGTAGTCTGGTGTCATTTCATCTGTAGCTGGTATGATCGTGTTAGGTGTTCTAAGGCAGTGTAGCAACTGCCTTATGCTTATCAACTATTCACTAGTTCTACCAGTGGATAGTTCAACTTGACAGAGATGTAAGTATTTTAAGAAACATGGAGGAAGACCTCTTGGAGCAACCCACTATCATTAGTCATTATACCTCAACAACCCCACATCAATCGCAACATGCCACTAGGCTCATAATTTATGCTGAGGCTCTAGCCCACAAGGCAGCATCTACTCATTCTTCACACATGCACATACTGTAAATCCACACAGCTCACCAAGAGTCACCAGGAAAGCAGACGTAAGTCCATAAGATCCCCTAATGCTGTTCCTGCTTAGAAAAATGGTTTAGTCATGGGTGCCGCTATATTTAGGAATACAGTCTCCACATTTATCAGACTGGACACAAACAGGGTGACTGCGAACTGTTTGTCTGCTGCTAGGATCTGGCATGTCACAAGGGCTCTAGTTCCCCTTAAACAAGACAAACAAGACTATTACTTAGTTGCCCATTTGGGGGCAAATGTCTTGAGGCACTACACCCAGAGAGATATGCAGAGAGGCATGATGGAACATACAAGGCATGTGTTAAGAGGCAGGAAGATACTAGCCTTGAGTAGTATCTTACCTTCTGCTAGAATGATGCCTAGATACCAAGACAAGATAACTGGCTTTAAAACTAGGCTAAGTAATTGGTATCATTTTAATGGGCTCCAGTATGTGTCAGCCTGAAATGTGATGGTAGATAAGCCTTCCTGTTTTTCTACGGGTAGCTTACACCTCTCATACCATGGCTTCTGCATAATGGATAAAGCTGTTTCTGCCACCATAGTGCCTTTTTAGGCAGTGTCCTCCTGCTGAACATTCCTACATGACAAACTCAACTCCAGTTCAGACAACATTACAGTGGCACTACTCAATCCTAGGAGTCTAAATGGGCCATTCTGCACTGCAAACACATTCATATTTCTGTAGTTTCTGAGATATGGTTTTAATGCAATAACAGTAAACCCTCTGTACCAGGGTATAATACTTATTATTCCTTCAGGTCTTTGGGTAACCATGGGGGAGTATCTGTGTTTGTCAGAAATGCTATAATCTCACATCAAATTACTTATAACCTATTTTGCAGCTTCTGGAGATCCAAATCACCAGTAACAAATATGACTATTACTTCATTGCTAGGTACAGTTCTCTTATTAATGTCCCCCAAAAAACACGGGAATTACCTTAACACCATTGAGGAGTTAAATATCAAACCAAACACTCCTTGCTAGGAGGTTTCAATTATCCAAACATTAATTGGCATACCTGCACCACTAAAATGGGAATATTCAGCATTTCCAGGATTTTGTTAATGCAAGTGCTGTAGAGCATGTTGTAACACTGTCCAGTAGAGGCTCTAACATCTTTGAACTGGTTCTTAACAAACTAGCTCCTGCCTGTACTCGACCATGTATCTCCGCATCTCAAGTTCTTACTCTCTGTTAGGCCTAGTGGTACCACCTCACCATCCGATGAGGCCATCTTTAGGGACTTCACCAGGACAAACCAACTTCTGCTTGTAGAAGACCTATGCTAAGTTCTCAACAATCCCCTGCAAATGGACCCAACTGAGAGGGCCAGCAAACTCACCTCTGACGTTTATCAGTAATGAAATTGCTGTGTAGAAAAATCAGTACCTGGCCACCCTAAACATGATAGATAATTCAGGAATAAACCTCTGGTAGAACTCCTGTATTAGTAAAATGTTTAACAAAAGAAGGACAATTATGAAAATTTATAAGAAATCTCCATCTCTTTATCTCAGGACCACACAGAAACCTGCCAGCAAGGAACTTAAGTATTCTATTAAAAAATATAAAGCAGAGCATGAGCTTAAAGTCACTACAGATTATCAATGGAAACTACAAATCTTTCTTCCATTACATCAAAAAATTACGAAATAATGCAGCAATGAACAATCATCTGTGATGATATTGGTTTAAGTATGTAAGAGCAAATGTTCATTTGAGGGATTGTTCTTTTTTCCTTGTTTTTCAGCCTTTTGGCTGTTTTCCATGTGAGACTACTTTACAGCAGGTTCTGGGAATTTGCCCTTATCCTGCTGCTGTGTGAACTCAGAGATGGAATATATAATCAGCAGGAGATGTGAATAGGGTGCAAGGGTGCTTGCCTCCTTTGTTCATTTTAGATTCCGTCTAAAATGATTGTTCTTTTTTTCATTTACTGTTTGAAGCGTTTACTGTTTTTGTTATGATAGAATCAATGATATCACATATTTCAGTTTCAAGAATATAGCCAATATATTAGCATACACATTTAGTGATAAGGTTACTCAACCTACCCACACTGCTGTCTCAGTATCCCTGAAATTCCTTGTCAAAGTCTAAAAATAATACTTTCATGGGACCAGACACCATACCAGGTTACATTCTCATCAGTGCCAAGTACTTACTATCTGAGCCTCTACTTAAACTTTTTAACTTTGGCTTATTCACAGAGTTGTTGTCTGATGCCTGGATAATAGCCACTGTGACTCCCCATAATCAAAGCTGGTCCCTTTAGAAAGCCAAGCAAATTCTCAACCCATCAGCCTCATCAGCTTTCTATGTAAAGCCATGGAACATATCACAGCAACTCATTTATGCAGACAAAGAAAACTTAACCGAGCTAGACATCAGTCAGTTTGGTTTTGTGATGGCCACGTCCTGTCTCCTGTAACTAATAAGCTTCACTGAAAAGGTTACAGAGGCTATGGACAGTGGTCACTCAGTGCACATTGCTTATTTTGGTCTGACCAAAGCTTTTGGCACTATTCCCTATGATGGAATTAAAAAAAAAGAAATTAACAACCAGCGCAATCCCCTAAGCTATCTGCTGACTTGCAATTCAGCTAACTGACAGATTCTAGCTGATGAAAATTGCTGACACCCTCTCTGAACATAAAATTGTAACTAGTTGGTACCACAGTGTTGTGCCCTCTCCAGTTTGGCATATATTATGCAGACATCCTGTCTGATATCCATGAAGTGTGATATACTAATTTTGCTGGTGACTGCAAGCTGGAAACTGTTACTGCTCATACACTGATACTAAACAGCACCTGCAAGACTGGAATATGCACGTACCTGTTGCACTGAAAATGGTTTCAAGTTAAATACAAACAAGCACAACACAGTAGTCTTCAATAAAAAATTATTTTACTACCCCATATGTTATAAATAGCACTTGTCTTCAGACAGACATGGTCATAACAGACCTGGGTACTTATGTAGATATTTCTCTTTCATTCAATCATCATGTTTCCATCATTGTCAGGAAATCTCTGGCCCGTTTAATTTTCAGGGGAACATCTTCAAGATCCAAACATATCATCTTGCCTCTGAACTCTTCCCTTATCAGACCTATCACAAAATGCAATGCCCCATTTAGTATGTATAAATCAAAGTATACTGCTCAACTAAAAAGGCCCTAAACATACCTTACAAAGAAAGCCAAATACCATAAATCTTTCAACTATCTCGATAGATTACTATAACTTTCATTATCCTCAGTGGCATTCGTGCTGCTCTTAGGTGACCTTTGTCTCACTTTTTGAGTCATGAAAGATCCAATCCTATATGACCTTTGCTTTCTTTGCAAAACCAGTGGCTCTACAAACATGCACATTAGAAACCTAGATATACACAAAATTAAACAGAACTTGTCTGAGAGATTCCCAGCCTATAGAATAAGTTACCACTGTAGGTCAAACAAAGCCCTTTTTTGACTACCATTAATGACTGAATGGGTAGAAACACATACACCAAGACTTTCATGTACAGCTCTGCTTGGTTGTGTAGGTAAACCCTAATAAGTGCTTGAAAAGAGAGGCACAATCTTTTCATAGGGTATTTGTAGGTAAGTACTAGACTAGCTGCCTAGTGAGACATTTAAGCCCAGACAATTTCCTTCAGAGGTGAGAAACAAACCTTGTACATTGTGTTTGTGAGGTAAACACCTTGACTATTATGCAACCCCAACCCTTAAATGTGGTCATTCAGTGTTGTATGTGGCTAAGCATCTTATTTTCCTTGTGATTTCTTGCTTAGTGTTTTTCCAATGTTCCTATTTCAGTGTATCTCTGAGCATCTTGCTTCTCTACAGATGAACAGTATGTGACTGCAAACTAGGTCATATAATTGTTCAATAAAAGATGCAAAATTACTCCAGGAATATTACCTCCGAATGGCATAATTAAAAACTTCTGATTTGCTGGCCTTCATCCTTCAGGAATCCAAACGCATCTGTCATATAACAGACTATTAATCATTGCCTTCTCACAAAAAGTACTTCTAATAAATCATCTTATTTGCATTAACTGTGTTTGTCTACATTCACATTCCATCTAAGTTAATGTACTACTATTAATTACTTCAGTAATTTACTTCTTTCCATACAAAATTGCTTCTACATGGTAATCTTTGCCCTTGATATTCCTTTGAATTCAAAAGGCATGAATGTGAATCTAGATAAATATTGGCACTTATGGAATCTATGGAGGGTCACAAATAATGTCTTGTAACAAACAATATTGTCATTACAGAGTAATACCAGAGTAACTCTGGCACACCCTCTATGTATAACTTCCCTGATAAACTCAAATTTAACAGTCACTAGCAACTCCAAGTCTAAGATGATCAAACCTGCCATTTTAATCCCCTAGTGATTTTCCATGTCGTCAGTCAGCTTGGCAATTAAAACTTTTCAACGCTTTAGTTCTTACCATCCTCTTATAATTTTGTGCACCAGTTAGATATTCCAGATGTCCTTTCTTGATTACATTGCTGACAGCACTGGAAAATGGCCCCATGCTTTTAAATGTTTTGGAGGAATTCTTTGCTATCTTTCAGCCATTCAGACAATTCTTGTCATTTATGGCGAGATCCTTTCTTATTATACTTTTATAATTAAATGTTTTTCCTTTTATAGGTTATATTTACTTTCTGTTTCCTCCCCTGTTGAGCCTAGCAAGTCTTTATCACAGGACAAATGTTTAAGTTGTTTTGAATTTGATAGTTTTTTTTTTTTTTTAATTCCACTTTCTTTACTATTGTGGTCTTGGTAATTGTTGAAACATTTGAAAATAGTGGTTCAAAAAATGCACAATTTGTCATCGGCCAATTCCTGTGCATGACCACCATACTCTATGCTTAAGCTGCTTGGGAACTCAGTATTTATTAGCAGAATACAACATTTGTGCTAGTTCATACAAGCAGAACTTAAGGGGGCAAAGCTTTTCTGTTTTGTTTGCATTGCTGACAGAACTGTAAAAAGGACCCAGGCTCTTTAGCCTTTTTGAAGACTTTTCATCACTATCATCCAGCCATTTAAGCAATTTATGTAATTAATGAGCTCCGTCCTTGTAATATGCTTTTGTGTTAAAGATACCTTTCTTTTTTCTTTATTTTTTATTAGGTTTAGTGTCTATCTCTTTCCCATGTTTAACTGTTATTGTTTGGGCATTTTTGAAGCTATGGAGAATACAGGTTTCAAAAAAGACTACAAATAGTGGTCACAGAATTTCATTGCAAGACCATAATATCCTGTGCATGTCTTGTTTGGAAGATTAACATTTGGTAGCAAATGCAGCTTTTATGTTAGATTTGAAAAGCACACCTTAAAGAACCACCAACAAGTTGTTATTATAATTATATTAATAGGACTGTTGGATAAGGTCAGGACAGAGTAACATAAATCTTCAGTTACTGCAGATTTTCAGCATCCCAAGGATGAATCTATTTCCCCTACTACTATGATGAGATCATACAAATCATCGTCTTGCTTAAGCTGAAGTGTCTCCTGTGGTAATGTCTGACATGGAACCAGCTGCTATTATTAAGGATTAGTTATTCAGCCTCTTCAGATATTTAGGCATTGATTTTCTCTCCTTTATTTGATGTTGTATAGTCAGACTAACTTTTCCCTGCTCTGGGAATTTTTATTTCATGTGTTCCCATCAAGGTGTTTCTGTTGACATTGACTGTTCCAAGATGATGGAGGCATTGTTGCAGACCTGGAAGAAGATGGGCTTACTTTTGCCCTGTTCTGCTTTCAGATCAGACAGGGATTCCATTCTGCATACCACATCTTGGCTTCTTTCTCATCAGCTCCTGTCTCAGTACTACTTACTCAAGAAACTTGTAGCCTCCAGCCATAGTTGTTACTTGTATTAATTGATATTGTGGAAATGGCTGTATCCAATCCAGCTGGTCCATTGCTCATTGTGTCTTTGGAGTCAGTCACACAATTGATGCCGAAAAACCTAAACAGTAATGCAAATGCTGTCAATAGTTCCTTCAGCCTGGATTCTCAAGGTCACCAGTGTTATTGCTGACTCATTTGAAGCCACTTCGACCATCAGCATCATCAATCTTTAAGCCTTCTGTATCAAGAGTATCAATGTCATGGCCTGTAATGGGTGATCTGTCAGTATAAGGTCCTCACATACTATCGCACTATGAGTTTGCAGCCTCTGGGTATTCCAGAGCCAAAGGAGCAGAAAGCCTCAATTTACAAACATATCTGTCTTTATAATTCTTCATCCTCATAAGATCCCCTTCAAAAAAATCTAAGAAGTGTAGATATAAGAGGAAACATCTGAAATCTCATTTAGAGTCTCCCAGGCAGGTTAGTGACACCATTAGTGAGGATAATTTTCCACTCGTCCCCTGATGACCCCAGGTTTGGAGAAATTCTTGAACTTATGTAAAAGTAAAGAGGTTGACCAACTCACATTCTTAACCTTCAGAGAAGGCTCTTTAGAAGGCTTTCATTTCTCTCATTATGACTTCTTGTGTAATGCCCCTGGATGACTTTCTTAACCATCTGGGAGGTTTTGATGGACCACATTTTGGTTGACTTGATTTGGAGAAGATCAGAGTATATTATCCAACTGTCTTTTATCTGGGGATCTCTTGTAACAACACACCATTGTAGATTCTGTTATTGAAGAATTCCATAAGAAGTCAACCCTTGAAAATCTAGCAATCCACCCTACAAACAAGAACACTGATGCTCTGGATCATGAAAAGCATGTGAGTACATATTCAACTTTTACCTTTAAAATGCTTAGTTTCTTGACTCATATGATGAGGTTCTTGTAGGATCTTTCAAGTAAACTCCAAAACTCAGAAGAATAGTTGCCTGATAATCTGGAATTCCTGAAGATGCAAATGACTTCCCAAGCATCAACCACAATATCAGTCTTAAATTTATATGTACATCTTGTGGAACATTCAGAAGAATAGCATGGAGTAGTCAGCTTCAACAAGCCTGGGTGAAACTGGGAGACTTCACAAAAATGTTTAATGTGTCCTTTCTAACTGTCCCTTTTAAGGGCTTTGACCTTTTTAGGCTGCTGGCCAAAGAGACACTCCAATATAATGACAGGGGTGCCAACACCTTCACTGCTGTGGGAGTATGCTTTAGGCACTATATAAAACCTTTGCTAAGAATCAGAAAAACCCTAAGCAAATGTGGTTTGTGCATATCTCCCAGAAGGAGCAGAAAAAGCAGTCAAGGAAGGGACAACATGGCCATGATTTCCTTTAAAATGGACATTTGCCCAGAGGAAGAAACCATCAGCTGTGTAATGTGTTATGAGACTTCCCATCTGCTGGACAATTCCATCAGAATCCCTTAAGGCTTCCCGACTGTCTAACTATGGAGGCAGTTGGGGGTGGTCTGTTCTTCTATTTTCATGAATGATGGACCAGTACATTGGTCCAATGGCTCAGGACCTTAATTACCCAATGGCTGTAAAATAACCCTTCCATTACCTGACATCCAGCCCCATCAAAGAAAAATGGACAGAAAATAGCCATCAGTCTTCTACAAAAGACAGACATTCAAGAGGCTTCACTTAATCAGTAAGGATATGGGTATTAGTCAATATTCTTTTTTGTTCTGTAGAAACAAAGGATCTTAGAACTATCTTATTGCTATAGTTTAAATCAGTTTATTTCCAAGATCAGTCAATATGGTCTCATTGCAAATGACAGTCTTTACATAGCCAAGGGAGACTGGATGTGCTCTACACATCCAAGATGCTAACTTACACATCAAAATAACCAAGACATTTCTAAGATAACAGGACATTCATTGTAATTGAGTCTTATGATAATTTATGTATTAACAGTGCCCACCCTTAGACTGTTGTCTGTCTCAAGGTATGCTAGCCCAGTCCAGCCTTAGGTGTATTTATGAATACCCACCCAAACATCCAGGAACTGTTTTAAAGGAAGATAGTATATTACACTGCTTAATGTGCAGGGAAAGTCTGTTTCATAGGTGAGGAAGATACTGTGTGATAAATCTGTCTCTCCATCATGTTTTATTTATCGTCTACAGAAGGTTTATTTTTTGTTTTTAGTATTAGTGAGTTTACTTGATTTGTGGTGATACAAGAGATCCAGCTCCACAGCACAGATCTCCCTTCAAGAGTCAATTAGATACTGAATGAAGAGGAAGTGTTTCCAGTCTATTCTGGTAACTAAGGATTTTTCAGACCAGTGATTTTCCTAGGAATCTCTGAGGTATTTCTAATTGTTTGATATGTCTAGTGGTTTCTATGCCAAAGGGAGCATTTTTAACCTATAATTGGCCTAATTAGTGCTGAATATAAGTGGGGCATGGCTTCTTTAGATCTGGATGATATTTCTTTGACAATTAACTGCTCTAAGTAGAATGACTTCCTGATGACTGTTGATATGTAATTATCAAAGGAGAGGGAATTATCAGCTCATGTTTAAAGCTCCCTAACAACATTGTCATTATGAAGTGAGGTATTGTCTATACTACATGCTGGGAGGGTTGCCCACCAAATGTAATAATATTGCATTTTTTGCAATTAATTTGAGCCTATTTTAGTACACCAGTTATGTATAAATGTAAGTTCTTGATGAAGTGTTTGGGTGTCAGAAAGGAACCTGATAAAGGCCCCCAGTCTGCAAATTTTATTAGTCAGAAATCTTGAATCATGGTCTGGAAATCATAAAAGTAAATGAGCAAAAGAGAGAAGGATTTGTAAGTACGCTTTGTTTCAGATGCTAACTTAAGTTTATGGGCTACTTTAATAGACCTAATAGCATTTTTGTCAGTTTGTAGTAATGTCATATTATCCTTGATATGAGGGTCTTTTGATCTGCTGTATACTTTAAGGAGTTATTTCTCAAAAAAACAAAAGTGTATTTTATTTAAGAGTTAATTTATGTTGGGGGGCCACTATGGTTTGTTTTTAAGTTTCCCATTATATTTAAATCTGGTTGAGGCTGCTAGTTCTAAACATTTATCTAAGTGAGCATAGAAATCCTTTGTGAAGTTTCCTGCTGTTTTAATGTTGAATCTGATGCTACCATAAGTGAATATTGAAAGTTCATCATAAAACTTCATTAGGACAGTATGTTTGAGATCCTTGAATTCTGTCATATTGATTTCACATGGCTAAGAGAGCTATGATCTGAATTAACCAGAGAATAGTAGATGAAGAAGCAGTATTCTTTAGGAGCAGGTCGAGAATGTTTTATCCTTCTGTGGGTTTGCTAACAATCTGGTCCAGGGAATTTTTGTTTACTAAATCTGAGAACCTTTGAACATAACCTGCTTTGGAGGTATAGGTGCTCAAGTTTACTGAGGCATAGTTAAAGTCTTCTAAAATAATGAAATACTTGTTTATAGGGCATTCATTG
Organism: Protopterus annectens; assembly: GCF_019279795.1. Lineage (NCBI taxonomy): Eukaryota > Metazoa > Chordata > Ceratodontiformes > Protopteridae > Protopterus > Protopterus annectens. The sequence goes on along the minus strand of NC_056732.1, from coordinate 84,064,077 downwards.
AGTACACTGAAGAATTTACATGAGTTTTGGGGAACACTGAGAGTGTCCTCTAACAGGATAAAAGCTGATAGTTGGTCCCATTTGGTGTAACTGGAGTTCATTGAGTTCAGTTTGTAGATCTCTGGGAGACTTTCTGAGACTGATATGATCCTTAACAAGTAAAGAAACACCATTGCTGTTGCCATTGTGTCTGAAGGTATAATAGCCACAAAATGCAGATATGGAGAGAAGACTTTTTGACATTTAAATCAGGTTTCTGTAATTACACAGATATGGATGCATTCTAAATCCAGTAAAGTCTCAAGCTTAGGCAGTTTGTTGTTGAAACTTCTGACATTGATCAAAGACACCTAAATGTGATCCTATTTTAAATATAATATGTTAGTTACTCTGGGATGGTCATTAGCTAAACTCTGCCTAAAAAAGCACTCTGGGGGCAGAAGAGGATTCAGCCAGTAAGCAGAAGTCTTGGAATGAGAGGTGCAGGTCATCCTTTGCAAAGCAAGTCAGACTGTTGCACATCACATCCAATGCAGTCACAGTCTAGATCACCTTGGAATGATGACAACTACTTAGCCAACAACTGAACCCATTTATCTTTCCCTTAGACCTGGTCATCTTTATAGGTTCATAGTTTCATAAGTGTTTACTAAGCTAACAACCACACGGGCCTTTTTAAGCCTAGCCATTCATCCCAAATCTCTGACAAGTTCTGATACCCTTGATAAGTGTAAGCATGGGTCTGGGAGATGAGCCACTTACAGGTTACCTGTTTGCATCAGAAACATAGGTGCCAAACCAGGGATGAATTTCCAGTTCAACATCCAATTGTTCAAGTTGCACTTGAATTGGATTAGGGAGGAACTCTGCTTCACATGGATGGGGGAGCCTATTCCATAGATGGGGTAGTCTCTGGGATACATACTTATCTCCCCAGCAGGTCCTATTTATATCACAGGCAAGGTTTAAATCTTTAGACTGGGTAATTCTGGTGCTGTTGTTTTGTGGATATGCAGGTGATCCATCATAGTGGGGTCTGACAATGCCCTGTATGCCAGGCATAGATCTCCCCTCAAAAGCCTGTAGGAGACAGAATACAGGGATAGGGCCTTGAGGTGGTCTGCATAGGACATATTACTTACGCCCTGTATTTTTTAGTGGGGAACCTCTGTGGATGTTCCACATGTTAGATATACCTGGTTAGGTACATACCAAAGGGGGCATTGTACTCAATGATAGGTCTGATGAATGCCGAATACAGTGGAACAATGACTTCCTTGGACTTAGATGCCATACCTTTGTATATAGGTTGTGCAACATAGATTGATTTCCTCACCACTGTTGACATGTTCATAGGTTCAGAGGTAGGTACTAGGCTATCTGCCCTAGGGCATTTATAAGCCTAGCCAGAATGTTGACTTTCGCCTCCCTTTTAGACTAGTTCCTGAGCCTCTGTCCAGCAGGGCCAAAGAAGTGATCCCAGGAGTAAATTTACGATTCCCTATCCACTCATCAAGATTTCTCTTGAAGAGGGTCAGCGAGGGGCTCTGTCAAACATGGACTGGGATTCTATTCCAGAGCAAGGGAAGCCTTTGGGATATGAATCTATCCCTCCAGCATGTCCTGTTTATTGTTGTGCTAAGGTTTAAATCCCTGGAGCGTGTAGTTCTAATGGAACTGGTTTTTTTGATGTGGAGCATGTCCAACAGTTCCGGGTTAGACATGGCCTTGAATGTCAGGCAGAGGTCGCCTCTGAGTAAGCGGTAAGCAACTGAGTAGAGTTGGAGCTTCTTTAGTCGAGCTGCATAGGGCATCTTTTTGAGGCCCACAATCCTCGTGGTGAAGTATTTTTGAGGTCTCTCCAGTTGTTGCAGGTGTCGGGTAAGGTACATCCCAATGGGGCATTGTACTCAATTATGGACCTGATGAGCGATGAGTAGAGGGGCACAATGACCTCTCTTGATCTAGATGTGAACCCTTTTGTGATTAGGTAAGCTATATAGAAGGTTTTTCTAACCACTTTTTGGCAATGTGATTGTCAAAGGAGAGGCTACTATCTACTTGGGTCCCCAGATCCCTAATTACTTCTTCGGTACTTAGTGGATTACCTCCTATGTGGTAGTTTGTGGGCACTTTGTTTTTCCCAAAGGGGATGACTATGCACTTTTTGGCATTTAGCTTGAGACCATGGTTCTGACATCGGGTATCCATCTCCATAAGGCCCTTCTGGAGGATGCTTGTGTCAGCTGGAGAGTCTATTATGGCTCCCAGTTTGCAATCATCTACGAACTTGGTAAGCCACAGTCCTCCCGTGTTTGCCTGTACCTCAGAGAAGTAAATACAGAACAAGAGGGTTCCCAGGACTGAGCTCTGTGGGACACCACTTGTAACCGGTTTAGAGTCGGACATGGCACTCATGACTCTGACCATGTGAGTTCTATCCCTGAGCCAGTTTGCAACCCATCTTGTGACATATGGGTTAATATTTAAGCTAGTAAGCTTATTTATGATGCCAGAGTGGGGTATTGTGTCGAAGGCCTTTGCGAGGTCCAGGTAGGCTGTGTGGACTACCTTTCCCTCATCTGTGGCTTTGGTAACTGTTTTGAAGAAGTCGATTAGGTTTAAGAGGCAAGATCTGCCTTTAACAAAGCCAAATTGAGTAGGGTCCAGTGTTTGGAGGTTCTGAATGTCTTTGTTTATGAGATCCATGATGCGCTCCATAGCCTTGCAGACCAGGCTAGTCAGGCTTATAGGGCGATAGTTCCCAGGATCCGTTGTGGCTCCACCTTTGTAAAGCGGGATCACTGTTGCTGTATGCCATTCTTTGGGTACATAACCTGTGGTAAGGCTGAGTTGGAACAGTGAATTTATGTGAGGGTTTAGTTCATTTTAGAGCTCTTGTAAGATACAACCGTGTCCCATTGATGCTGTGTTTTTTACTTTGGAGAGGGCTGCTTTCACCTGTGTGTCTGTGATGTCTGGGGAATTGCATTCTTCTGGGATAGACACTGGCTATTTTTGGGGGGAAGGGGGGTAAAGTTTGCACTGAACCTGTCCGCCAGGATGTTGGCAATGTCAGTGGGTTCAGTGTATTTTGTGCCATTTTGCACCAGCTCAGAGCATATCTGAGAGTTGTCACCCAGATTCTTGACGTAGCTAAAGAATGCCTTGTGATTATCTTTAGAGTCTTTGGCGATTTTTCTTTCAAAGCTAGCCTTTGATGATTTTATGAGGGATCAAAGTTTCTTACTAGTACTGATCAGGGATGCCTTCCCTTTTTGGGATTTTGCCTTTTCATGTAATAGTTTCCTCCTTCTGTTGTATAGCTTATTTATGGCCGGGGTCCACCAGACTAGTCTCCTGTTTTTGGAGGAGTGAGTCTTGGTTTTACTTGGGATGGCATGATCCATGCATTCCTGTAGGTGCTCATAGAGTGCAATTGTAAAGGATTCTGTGGTTTGGGTAGCATTTTCCATATGCCTGGGGGCTTTGAAACTTTCCACCTCGGTCTTGAGAAGTGTGAAGTTTGCTTTTGAGAAATTTTTCACAGTGGTTTCCTTGGCTGGGGGTGGGGTCGGGATGTGGATGTCCATTGTGATTAGTTTAAGGTCTGATCTTACCAATGAGGGGTTTACCTCTAGTATGGAACATTTAGCCCCCATGTTGGTGATGACCAAGTCCAATATGTTGTCCCCTCTTGTGGGAGTGGTGACCAGTTGTTCCAAGGCATTTGAGTTTATAAACTCAAGGAACCGTTGGGCAAAATAGTTGGGGCTTGAGTAGTTTTCTCAGTCAATGTTTGGGAGTTGAAGTCCCCCAATATCATGGTGCTTGGTGAGATCTTCATATTTTCCAATGTTCTCAGGAATGCCGAGTGGGGGTCCTGAGTCAGGGTGGGTGATCTGTAGTAGGCTACAAACTGAAAAGCAGTTTTACCTACTGTTAGTTGCACATGGATGGTCTCCGCTGCCTAGTGCAGTGCCACTAACCTGGGGATGTGGGTATCCTTGATGAAGATGGATACTCCCCCGCCTTTAGTATTTTGGTCCAAGTTCTGGGGCCGAAAAGAATGGTATGAGTTGAATCCTGGTAATGCTGGGGTGCTCTCTGGAGCCTTGAACCAGGTTTCTCTTACTGCACAGATATCGATTTTCTCCATACTGAGGAGTGCCTGGAGTGTGTGCATCTTGAGGTTTAGACTTCTGCCATTGAGTAGCATTACCCTTAGTTTTTTGTTTCTGGTATTGTCTATGGAGGTAGGTTTGTCTTTTGAGCCTTGCCTAAAAAAGGCACTATGGGGGTGGCAAGAGCCTTTGCCAGTATTAGAAAGCCTAAGGGTGACAGGTGCAAGCCGTCCCTAGCGAAGCAACATGGCTTGTCGAGCATGTCAACCCAGGCTGGCAGACACTGGATCCCCTTAGAATGACACCAATAGGTTAGCCAATTGTTAAAATTGATCATTTTGTCTTTATACTGTGACATCATTCTTGGTGAGGGTAAGATGCTACTCTGGGTCAGGGTCATTCCGGCCTGGGCTACTCGATCAGAGAGCTCCTCTATGTCTCTTTTCATGTAGTCCAGGGAGGTATGTCTCAGGTCATTCACACCAACATGGACAATGACAGAGTCATATTTGTACCTGCTGTGGAGTGACCTGAGTGCTTGTGTTATGTGGCGGATCCTGGCACCCGACAGGCAGCTTACAGTGACCTTCTCCTTGTTCAGTCTGGTGAGTGGGAAGTCAGTGTGCCTGACAATAGAGTCTCCAATTAATAGTGTATTAGGTGTGTTATTTAGCCTTGGGGGCTGCAACTGCGTGGCACACTGACTTTGTGAAGTATGTGATACGTGAAGGTTGTTGTGTGGTAGTGGTTACTTGGATGTCTGCTTTGGAGGTCTCTGTTGTTATGTGATGATCAAAGGCTAGATTACTATCCATGTGTGTCCCTATGTCCCTGACTACTGGGTCAACTCTAAGGGGTGTGCTGTCAATATGATGGTTACCAGGGATGGATGGCTTCCCAAAGGATATTATTATGCATTTCTTGGCATTTAGTTTTAGTTCATGACTCTGACACCAGTTGTTTGCCTGTGTCAGTCCCTCCTGTAGAACATTTGTGTCATTTTGAGATTCAATGACAGCTCCTAATTTGCAATCATCTGCAAATTTAGTCAGCCAGAGACCAGTGACATTAGCCTTGACTTCTGAGAAGTAAATGCCAAAAAGGAGCGGTCCAAGGACTGATCCATGAGGGACTCCACTTGTGACTGGCCTTTTTGTAGTGGTGGACTCCCCAATTCTAACTTCCTGGGTCTTGTCTGTGAGTGCGTTGGCTGTCCACTGGGTGAAATATGGGTTTGTACCTAATCTCTTGAGTTTGTCAACAATGCCTGAGTGGGGTATTGTGACAAATGCCGTCACCAGGTCAAGGTAGGTAGGCAGTGTGAATTATTTTGCCCTCATCCATTGCTTTGGTGACCTTCTCAAAGACGTCCACCAGGTTGAGTAGGCATGATCTGCCCTTGATGAAACCAAACTGGGTTGGGTCCAGTGTCTGGAGGTTTACTATATCTCTGTTGATCATCTCCATGATAATTCTTTACATGGCTTTACATATAAGACTAGTGAGACTTATGAGTCTTTAGTTTCCAAAGTCTGTAGATGGCCCACTTTTGTGCAGAGGGATGACTGTTGCCTTTCCCCATTCATGAGGCACAGAGCCTGTTTGGAGGCTACAGTTAAAAGTGATTCCAGAGGCCCTGGTAGGTCATGTTTCATGCTATTTAGAAGGCATTCTGGGATATTGTCGGGGCCCATTGATGCAGTGTTCTTCATCTTAGAGAGAGCATTAAGGACCTGTTCCCTAGTGATAGTAGAGGGAGTTATATTTGATGATATTTGCTGAGGGAAGGTTGAGGGACAGAGAGGAGTAAAGTTGGAGCTGAATTTATCAGCCAGGAGGTTTGCTATATATTCTGGCTCAGCATAGGTGGCTCCGTTTACAATGAGCTCTGCACACAATTGTGTATTGCCGTTGAGGTTGTGGACATAGCTAAAGAATGCTTTGTGGTTGTGCTTGGTCTGGGAGGCCAGTCCTACCTCGAATTTGGCTTTGGTAGACTTTATTTGTCCTCTGAGTTGTTTGTTTAGTTTAATGAGAGTGCTTTTTTTCCTGCTGGGTGCTGCACTTCCTAATTTTTGCCATGATTTTCTTCCTCCGGTTATACATCCGATTGATTTTGTGATTCTACCAGGGTGGCTTGTTCTATGAGTTAGTTCTGTACTTCTTCCTGTTTGGTACAGCTGCCAATATGCAACTATTAACATGCTTGTAAAGGGTTTCTGTGATCAGTTCTGCATATGCAGAAGTATTCGCAGAGTTTATAGGGGCTTGAAATTTTGCCAGGTTCTCCACTTTCTTGGAGGAGGAAGGTTTCTCTTCAGGATCAGAGTGCTGCCTGCATTTGTAAAATGCATGGAGATTTCTAACATGTCTCTATGTATTTTCATCAGGGTTTTAAGTCCCAAATGGTTCATCTCCCTTCTCCCCCATAGACCAACACAATAGTCTTATTATTTAGGTGAAAGAGTCTTAGGATCCTTTGAGCTGTCAGAGATCCTGGCACCTAAAAAGCAACTAAACATCATGCTGGCTTTGCCCAACCAACTAACTGAAAAATTGGCGTGCATTCAAATAACTTCATTGATCACTAAAACATGTTTGTTTGTCTAGTGTACTAGATTTGAAATCATTTAATTCATGTTGACTCTTTACTGAAAGTGTGCCTGAAGGTGATGTATTGGACTTTCACTGTGGCCTAGTGTTTATGGGTCTAGGTATCTAGGAGACTTTATTAAGGATTATATTATAGCTTCAGCATCAGATATTCAGTGTAGGCTGGTGAAAAGTGTGATGGAGGTATATGTTGCTGACAGCCCATGATTTTTTCACGAGATTGAGGCTTCAGTATATGTTAAATTTGTTGCATTTCTCACAAAAAAAATCAGTGTTAAGTAAGAGAGCATTATCTTTGGTCATAGGACACTGCACCTACTGACAATATCAAGTGCTATCTGTGAAGCTGGCAACAGAAAGGTCAGGCTGGCCTTACAGTTTAGTCAGCTGATTCAGGGAATTAATCAGAATTACACAGAGCACACGTGTAGCTGTCTAGGCTACATTGTGGAGGAATACAACTGTGAGTATTTTCTTGTGGATGAGTGCATTGCCTAACACAGTTACTATGTGTAACTTGTTTGTCTTTTCGACTTTTTCCCGGTAAGGGGTCGCCACAGCGGAACTCCGGTCCGCTAATGATTGGCAGTAGACTTTTACGAAACGCCAAGGTGCCAGCTCGATGTCCAACCTTCAACGAAGGCACACCCATTTACGCACGCATGTCTTTCGAACGCTACCCAACCACGGAGAGGACATGCAGACTCCACACAGAAAGCACTCCCAAGCCACGCCGAGAATCGAACGGGAGAATCTCTTGCTGTGAGGTAACAACGCTACCGCCGTACCACTGCGGCTACCATAGAGTTACTATGTGTAACTAAATGAAGTAATTTAGGTTAAGTTGCCTAGGATACACTCCCTAACACACACTAACTTTATGTAAATGATGTACATGAAATAACTGAAGTTAAGTTTGCAATTGTGACAATGAGCAGCCGAGTCACTAAGAAACTGTAAAGCATGTACAACATAGAGCAGCTGAGGGCTGCTAGAGGCTGCTTGCAAGACACAAGGTGCGCAATATGGCTTGTTTTGCAATTGCTGATGGCTGGCTGCACTTGTAAGTATCATTAGTTTCTTTAACTGATGCGATTTATGAGGAAGGGTAGTACGAAGACAGATATGGATTAAGATGTCTCCTATGGAAAGCACAGCACCTTGCAAATGGTATTAATTTATAACAACAATGAAATCAGCTTTGAAATCTCAAGTGAGCACACTTGCCAATAGCAAACAACATTCTTCAGGGTTCTACAAGAATCAGAAAATTAGAAATGCCTTAGTTCTCTGTATATTTTGACTAGAGTAAACCAAAAGCAATTCTTATGAGGGTTTTTGCACTTCTAGGTAGAAAGCAGTCATTATCAGTTTTAGGCCTCTTCAATTTAGTTTCACCACATCCCCCAGTGTGTTCAGAGACTATAGGGAGCAATAATATTGTCCTATGTAGATGACTGCCTCCTGGCTGTACCAGCACTGGAGTATCCACTGGAAGCAAAGAACTCTTTACTGATAATGTTTCGATCCCTAGGCCTGATGGTGAGTGCTTTGAAGTTACAGCTGAACTCCTCATAAAATCTTACAGTCATCAGATGCATCTTAAATACAGTCAGTTGCAGAGTCAGTTTATCTCAAGGGAGAATTCTACCATGAGAACACCGAACATGATCCTTCAAAAATCTTCAGTACAGGCTTACATGTATTTTTAAGCAGTAGGGCCAGTAGCAACCAACATTTTCTTAGTTCCTCATGACAAGATCCACAGGAGAATTCTGCAATGAACCATACAAATTTAATTGTATCAAATCTCAGATTGTTTCACCTTGCAGGACAGGATTTCCAAATCTTCCTAAATTCACCTCTGTTGGTGAAAACGCATAGAAAATCTGATAATCTCTCGTATTGTCTGGCCTCACAGTGATCATCACCATGACACCTCAACCGTGAGCTGGGAAGACATTATCAGGGCAGGACAGTTAAGGGAGTATGATAACAGCAGGAGGCTAAACTGCACATAAATGTGTGGTAACAACAGGAGGCTAAACTGCACATAAATATGTGGTAACAACAGGAGGCTAAACTGCACATAAATATGTGGTAACAACAGGAGGCTAAACTGCACATAAATATGTGGTAACAACAGGAGGTTAAACTGCACATAAATATGTGGTAACAACAGGAGGCTAAACTGCACATAAATGTGTGGTAACAACAGGAGGTTAAACTGCACATAAATGTGTGGTAACAACAGGAGGCTAAACTGCACATAAATGTGTGGTAACAACAGGAGGCTAAACTGCACATAAATGTGTGGTAACAACAGGAGGTTAAACTGCACATAAATGTGTGGTAACAACAGGAGGTTAAACTGCACATAAATGTGTTGGAGATGACATAGGTACTCCTTACCCCACAAACATTTCAGGAATTTATCCTGTAAGGTTATCTTGTCATTCACATGCATAATATGGGCATGATATGGTTTACAAATAAGCAGGGAGGAATTAGATTATATCCTCTCTGCAGAGATGCCATGCAAGTATGAGAATGGGCTATATTAATGAACTGCTTAACAGGTCATATCTTACATCAAGCCAATTCTTGGGTAGCAACTTCAGTTGTCATCTCTGATGCTACATGAGATGTTCTTAAGCTTGTCAGCTGCACAGAAAATCATGCAGTGCTGGGGAAGCCATGATATGATCTGTTTGCATCCTTGACCAACTCCAATTGCAGCAACTTCATTTTTCTTAACCCATTTCCAGGACAGTAGTCTAGGGATGCTGTAGTCCAAAATTAAACCTTGGGACTACTGTATGCCATTTCTGTCTTAATTCTGATTCCCAAGTTCATATAGAATTCAAAATGAAACAAATCCAGGATAACTTTCATAAATTGTTTTGGCCTCAGCAAATTTCATTCCCTCTCTTGTGGTCTCATTTTCTGTAAAGGCCTCTGCATCTATGATTGCTCATATTCCTGTTCAGTTACCTGCCTCGGACGCCTCAGCTAGACCTTTATTTACTCAGCCTAACTAGATGGTTTATCCACTTTCACTGGTGGTCAGGGATGCTGCTTACCCTCTCAGTATCATCAAAATGCTTATTTCTTCGCAAAGGCCTAATATGAAAATTTACAAGGAAAGTGCCATAGCTTTGCAGTATAAGCAGCTTGCCAGTGCTTCAATTTCTTTTTAGCTTCTATTTTAGCTGTTTTGGATTACTTGTCTAAAAACTTCATTTCTTGTCCTAATTACACATCATCCAAAATACAGTACTTAACTATATTCACTTTACACCAAGGATTCCAAGAGAGGAGGTTTCTCTTAGGTTTTATCGTCTTTTTAGAGGCATTTTTCCCTACTAGGCCACCATGAAAATGCCCACTGCATTCATGGAACCTAACTTTTGTGTTGCAAATAATAGCCTGCTCTAGTGCATAGGGGGATAAATATTTGACTAAGCCCAGACAACTTATGTTGGATTAGCAGCTTAGATATCTGCTATAGTAGGCAGGGGGGATGGGAGGCACAGCCTCTGATAGAGCAAATAGGGAGGATGGTAGGCCCATCCTCTGATAGAGCAGGTAGGGAGGATGGCAGACACAGCTTCTGATAGAGCAGGGGAGAGAATGGCAGGCCCATCCTTGGAGAAGGATGAGATGCAGATGGCTTATATTGTTGTGATCACTTGGAGAAGGGGTATTAATGCAATAACAGCCTTTAGGCTAACAAGGAATATTCTTGGTTGCACACATTAGCTTGGATGTGCTGAAATGTGCACTTGCACTAGGAGTGCATTATCGTTCTATGTGATAATGCTGAGTGCACCTCCCCCAGCACAGTGGGTGAGGTTATACCATTATAAATGCTCTCATTCCTAAGATGCTGGCAAGGGGACAAAGTACTCTCATGGTTGCCTGAATGATGAACCCCCCCCCCTCTGGAGGTGGAATCCCTTTGCTGGGCAACAAATGTACCATTTCCAACTAGGTGGAGACTTAATGGCCAACAGGCACAGGGGCAAAAAATATATAACTTGTGATCATTTGCAACTAAAATCAGAATCACATGTGAGGTACTTATCTGGGAAGACCCTCTTTTTGGTGGTAATTACTCCAAATAGAATAATACCTAAGACTCAGACTTAATGCATTGATTGTCCCTAGCTATTATAGGTTCATGGGGTTATATATGATTACTTGGCTAATGGAGTCCTGTGGGTCCTTTTTAAGTCTAGAGTTGTCTCTCAAATGTATATGGTAGGTTTATACCCTGGGGTTGTTTTATGGGGTATATGTAGGCTTAGGCATGTGTGGTCAAGCATTTACAGGCTGCCTCTATCTGTTAGAGACGTAGGCACCAGACCAGGCATCAATTTCCAGTTCCCTATCCACTAGTCCAAGTTATGCTTAAATTGTGTTGGTGAAGAGTTCTGGTGGGATGGGAAGCCTGTTCCAGAAAAGAGATATTCTCTGAGACACACACCTGTCCCTCCAGTATGCTTTATTTATGTTGAAGTTGAACTTTAGGACCTTAGATCAGGTAATTCTGATGCTATTTGTTTTACATATTTACAACATGTCCATCGGCATGGGATTGGGGATACTTATTAGGCCAGGCATAGATCACCTTTCAGCAGCCTGCCAGATACTAAGAACAGGGACAGGGCTTTGAGATAGTCCGGGTAGGACATATTGTTTACACCCTGTATTCTTTTTATGAGAAACCTATGTGGATGCTCCAGTTGTGCCATATCCCTAGTCAGGTACATGGCAAGGGAGGCATTGTACGCAATGACTGCTTTGATGAGGCCCAAGTACAGGGGAATAATGACATCCTTGGACCTATATGCCATATCCTTGCTTATAAGTTACACAACATAAAATGATTTCCTTACCACCATAGATACATGATGGTCAAAGGCCAAGTTGCTGTGTTCCCAGATCCTTGGTCACTGGGTCTACTCTTGGGGGTCTATTGTCAACCTGGAAATTTTCTGGTTTGTCATCTTTCCAAGGGATGCTTTTATGCATTTCTTGGCAATGGGTTTTACACCGTGGGTCTGTTACCAGTTACTTGTTTGTCTTAGGGCTTCGTGGGGGTTATTTGTGTCTTAGGGAGAGTTTATCACTGCACCTAGTTTGCATTCATCTTCAAACTCGGTCAGACTAGAGACCCTTGATGTTCACCTTGACCTCAGAAAAATACATGCCAAAAAGGAGCAGACGCTGCACTGAGCCATTAGGGACTCTGCTAGTGACCATCCTGTTTATGGAGGTAAAGTCTTCTATCCTAACGTCTTGGGTCTTATCTGTGAGTTTGTCAACAATGCCTATTTTGGGTATCATGTCAGAACCTTTGCCCAGGTCATTGTAGGCAGTATGAACTGTATTAAGGCCCATCCTCTGATAGAGCGGGGGGGGTGGGGTGGGGTGGCAGGCCCATTCTCTGATAGAGCAGGTGGGGAGGATGGCAGGCACAGCCTCTGATAGAGTAGGGGAAAGGATTTGCTTTGGTGAACTTCTCAAAGAAGTCCTTTAGGTTGAGTAGACATGACCTGCACTTGACAAAACCAGACTGGGGTGGATTAAGCTAATGAAGGTTTCCTATGTCATTATTTATTATTTTTATGATACTTATTTCATGGCCTTGCATATTAGACTAGACAGACTTATGGATCTGTTGTTATCCAGGTCTGTAGATGTTGTTCAAAGAATCACTCAGCTGTATAAGGATGTACAGAGGGATGACAATTGCAGTTCACTTGGCACAAAGCATTAATGGGAGCTATGGTTAAATAGTGATTCTAGTTATTCTGATAAGTCATGTTTTATGCTACTAAGGAGGCATCCTTGGATATGATCAAGACCATTGTTCCATATGTACAGGGTAATCCTTTGTACTTACCCATCCTTAATTAGGCAGATGGCCACCCAGACTAATTTAAATCAATAAGTCCATTAACCTTCCTGTCATTTTCCAGTAAGTTAAAGTAAATGGGAGTATCTCTTATGCTGACTAGATATTCTCAGGTTAATGAAATCCTACTTCTGTAAACCAAAGCAATTCAGAAAAGATAAGCAGCTCTTTATTTCTTTTATATGAAAAAAACAAGTTTGTATTAAAAATCTCTAGACTGACTGGCAAGCTGGGTTACTGATTTCATCAAATTTCTGTTATGCAAAGTATAGCATGCAGCTTCCTTTACTCCAAAACACTCATCATTATGAGCCTTAACTACTTTTAAGGCCTTTTCTGTTAATGTTTAATTGATAATTTTTGCACAGCTGCATCTTGATCTTCTCCACTTGCTGTAAGTGATGTCCTGGAAATGCTGTTCTTTCTGGCTACTATACTGTAGGAAACTCTCTGGTAACCTCCCAAAATGTCATGTCTGGGACTCAGAGGCCGAAGAACATAGCATAGACGGGTTGAGTTTAGACATGAAAGGTATGTACTTGACATAACAAGTGATCCACATGAGCTGATGCCATCTGCATCAACAAGCCATCCAAACTTCCCCAATTGAGGGGAGTCCTGGAGGAAGTGTATTATATGTATGAGCTGACCTGAGCCAGTTGCTAAGTCACTGAGATTGAGGAGAATGGAATCTGATCATCTATATCTAATGTTATGCTAAGTATAGCATTTCTCACTGAAGCATCATTATGCTATTCGTCTCTCTGTCATTTGATCTCTTGTCAAACAGAGGTGTTCCACTAAAATTGCCATCTGACTACAGGTAGTTTTGTGATGTTTTAACACTGCTTGTTATCCAGCAGGTCATACTTAGCAAATGTTCAGCTACAATGGGATGTTAATATTTATCTCATGGTGTATATGCCTAGCGATGGTGCTTTTTGCCTTGCACTGCCAGTGCTTAAGATGCACACATTGAGTGCACAATCTGATCAGATCTCATGTCATCCATACAGCTAGAACATGTTCAACATTACTTAAATTCTATTTCATATCAAAAAGCTTCACAAATGATTCCTAAGCAAATAAAATTCATTCTTATCAATAGGGATTATTCAATTCAACTTATATTTGATTTAATTATGGGCAAGTATTACATTTAATTTAAAACTAAACTTGCTAAAGGTGGCAATTTTCTGAAATTGTGTGCTATAGCTTTTAACTACTTCACAAACGAATGCTACTGAGGCATGCTACTCTAAAACATTGGCTGATAGACACACAAAAACCTCATTATAGATGAGCAATTGCTGTTTTGGATGTTATTTTTGATTAAAAAATAAAACAAGCTTTACCACAACTGCATTTTTTTTTCTGTTTCCACAGGAGTTATTATTATCTGCCATATCACAGTAAGAAGCCGTGTATTTATGTGAAGAGTAAGTGGGAGGACCATACCTTCAGAATTTACCATTCTAACATCTTGGATAACATTGCTGAAAGACTCGTAAGTTTATTTACTAGCAGAAGAACTAGTAGTATGTTGGGCTGAATTAATGTATGAAAATGTATCTGTGTTCATCCTTAAATAATTTTATAATCATGCTCAGGTTTTGAAGGTGATATGCACAGTATGGCCAGCATTCAGAAAGCTTACCTCCAGCAGTAAGTCCTTTTTAACTGCTAGTGTCACCCTTGTCTCATTCTTAGACAGTCCTACTGCAGTACTTACATTCAAAAGGTGCAGCACTGCAGTTGGCTATCTCTCGGGCCTACCACAAAGGCAAATAAGACAACCTGTGGTGTACCATACGGTAATCATCTTTGTGTTATGCCCCTGGATGCCTGTGGTACATGTTTTATACAGCTGAGTGATTCTTTGAACTGTTCAGCTGTTTAATCCTAACCATCAGCCTTGGAAATTAACTCAACCAAAAGCTCCCATTTATGCATTCCTTTCAATGGTTGAGATTGCACTAGAGGTAAATGCCAATGCTGAGGAACATAGCATGGAGGTATTGTTGGGAGTGGTTGCTAGTGTGTGCATGTGTATGACTGCATGTGTGAGTTTATGCCGTGGTATGAGCGGCCTCCAGTGAGTGTGAGTTTTGTGTGTGTGTGTGTGTCTGTGTCTCCTTTGGTGTTCGCAGCATGGGGGGAATAGGGGAAAGGTAGGATAGGAGGTTGTGTGTGTGTGTGTGTGTGTGTGTGTGTGTGTGTGTGTGTGTGTGTGTGTGTGTGTGTGTGTGTGTGTGCGTGTGTTTGTGTGCCTGTGTGTGTCTATGTGCTTGTATGTATGGGTAAAAAGGTGAGTCTCAAACCAAAATATTACTGACAACTGTGCAGTAAAGTTACAAAAAATACAACTTTTTCCCACAAAAAAGGAACACCTCTGTAGAAAGTACCAGCAATACTGTATCACCACACACTGCTACTTTTATTTTATAAAACATTCTACAGATAAAAACACAATCTACAACTGGTTCATTTGGTGAGTGTGGCCATGAGTGAGATTGGGTCGGGGGTGTTCAATGTACAGTGAGTGAGTGTGTGTGTTTTTTAATATTTGTGCATGTGTGCTAGACTGTATGTATGTCTGTGCATGTGTGCATGTATATGTCGGTGTGGAAGGGTTGTCATACTTAAACTCCCTTCATCTTATGAGCATATACTGCAATATGGGGGGGGGTGATCACTAGACAAAACATATATCTAACCCTATATCACTTTGAATATTAATATAACAACATGGTTTGCAGCAAAAAAAGCTGTATAAGTGGAACAGTAGACACCAGGGACAGTTTTTTTTAACCTTAAATCGCTTGAAAAGTTAATAAAACTCATGTTTTGCAGCATGAAGCATATTGGGGAAAATAGTATGAAACTCTAATGTCTGACATTACTGACTGACTGCAATGTGATGCATGGGAGTTTTGCACAACACTTCCAGACAAAGCTGTAGTGAGAACACTAGAGAACACCGGAAGTCTTCATAAATCTTACTCTAATCCACTTAAAGAGTTAATAGAGCAACAGGCCTAGCATAACAATGCATTTTCTAAACAATAAGAACAAAACTCTTAACGAGTATTACTGACTGTCTAATCATTTGTGTTTTATGATCAACAGGTAAAAAGACAAGTCTATATCTGGGATGTTCTGTAAACTCAGGGACAAGTACGAGATATGGCAGTGTGCCTTTGTATGTGTGACTATGTGTCTGTGTGTGAATTTGGATGTGTGTATGTGTGGGGGGCATTAATGGGGTGAGGGGTGCTTGTGCTAACAAAAGGCATTTTATCCTAGCAGTAATTAACTCATTAACAGATATGTGGTGGGAATGTCACACCTCTAGCAGTCTAAACACCTCTTGCATTCCAGAGCTTTTTTTGAAAAATAAATTTAAAAAGCATAAGTTAAACAAATTTAAATATTTTGTGAACAATAAAAGCTATTAAAACTGTACAAATAGTAATGTTATCAGTAATAAATAATTTTTATAATGATAACAGTGCATTCATAGTCTTTTCCAGAAATACTGTAACATATCATAATGCACAAAAAACAAAAATTGTATTTTTTGAACTTTCACAAACAAATGTTCATAGCTTGAAAACTATACAACCCAGACATATGTTGTCAGAACATTTTTGCTAGCCAGATGAAAAGCTTTCACACGAGAACCAGACATTTCTGTGTAATTGCATATTTATTGAGATATTAACAGAAATATGAAAGCATTATATTTAATTACATAATTAGCAATACAGATAATGTTGGATATCTCACAACATAAGCAACTTCCAGTGCAATTATTAAAGGCAGTTTTCAATTACATGTAAGGTTTCTCCTAATGTCATTTTACAGTTTGTAAGTCACTTGATTTTTAAAATATTAAGTATATATGGAAATATTGCTTATTTTCCTAATTATTAACAAACAACTAGCAATGTTTCTAGAACGGTGTGATATAAGCCAGCATTTTCAATGAATTGTTTTCTGTCCCACTTTGGTGTTTCATGCCATATATCGCAATAACATGCAGGTCTCTCTGTTATGAAAATATGAACATAAATATGGCAATTTATATAATAAGTGGCAAACAACAATTCATTTATCCACTGCAGGGCATTGTAGACTAACAATCTTACTGTCATTTTGTTAATAACTCCACACCTTTTCTAATACTGCATATTATTAGCTGGTAGGTCACTTAGTTAAATAAGCCACACCAAAAAAGTTTGGGACATCATAAGAGAAATGGGCATAAACTGGAAGTATGCTAAAAGGGCATTTTAAGCTTAAGTGACTTAACATAAGGGTAGCAGAAAAGGGCCCGTTACAGTTGTGGTAATCATCTAGCAGTTCACAGACATGCAATTTAGCTCATATTGAGGACTTTCCTCATTGTGGCTAATGTGTCTCTGAATCCCTGGTTTGCATGACAGCTCTACCAAGGCCTGTTTTTGTTCTGCATAACCACTCAGTATCAAGCCTGTTTTCTGAATCCTGCCCAATATGTTCCCTAGGTGATACTGAACAAAAATACTTCCAAGTTTTCTGTTACATAAAGGCAATCTGTGCTGCAGCAATTTAGATGAAATAGTTTCATAGGTTCATAGGTTCATACTAGGCTATCTGCCCTAGGGCATTTATAAGCCTAGCCAGAGTATGTTTGGCTTTCGCCACCCATTTTAAATTAATTTTGCTATGCCCTTTTTCGAGGTTAGTATACTGTGCCTCTGTCTAACAGTGACACAGAAGTGATACCCGGGGTAAACCTACGATCTCCCATCCACTCACCAAGATTCCTGTTGAAGAGAGTCAATGAGTAACTCTGCCTAACCTGGACTGGGATTTTATTCCAGAGTGAAGGGAGCCTCTGGGTTATGAATCTGTCCCTCCAGCATGTCCTATTTATTTCAGTGCTGAGGTTCAAGTCTCTCGAGCGCGTAGCTCAATGGGATTTGGATTTTCTGAGGTGCAGCATGTCCATTAATTCCGGGTTGGACATGGCTTTATACGTCAGGCACAGATCGCCTCTGAGCAGGCGGTATGCCATGGAGTAGAGCTGGAGTTTCTTTAACCGGGCAGCATATGGCATCTGTTTGAGCCCTTTGATCCTCTTGGTGAGATACTTTTGGGGTCTTTCCAGTTGCTGCAGGTGTCTGGTAAGGTACATCCCAAAAGGGGCATTGTACTCAATTATGGGCCTGATGAGGGATGAGTAAAGAGGCACAATGACCTCCCCTGATCTAGATGTGAATCCCTTCATGATTAGGTGGGCTATATAAAATGTTTTTCTAACCACTTTGGCCACGTGGTTATCAAATGAGAGATTGCTATCAGCTTGGGTCCCCAGGTCCCTAATTACGTCTTCTGTACTTAATGGATTACCACTTATGTGGTAATTTGTGGGCACTTTGTTTTTGCCAAAGGGGATGACTATACACTTTTTGGCGTTTAGCTTGAGGCCATGGCTCTGGCACCAGTTGTCTGTTTCTATGAGGCCCTTTTGAAGGATGCTTGTGTTGGCTGGAGAGTCGATTATGGTGCCCAGTTTGCAGTCATCTGCAAACTTGGTCAGCCACAGTCCTTCCGTGTTGGCCTGTACCTCCGAGAAATATATACCGTACAAGAGAGGTCCCAGGACTGAGCCTTGTGGGACGCCACTTGTAACTGGTTTGGAGTCTGACATGGCTCCAGCAATTCTAACCATGTGGGTTCTGTCCTTGAGCCAGTTTGCAACCCATCTAGTGACATAGGGGTTTATATTTAAGCTGGTGAGCTTATCTATAATGCCCGAGTGGGGTATTGTATCAAAGGCTTTTGCGAGGTCCAGGTAGGCTGTGTGGACCACCTTCCCCTCGTCAATGGCCTTGGTGACTGTTTCAAAGAAATCAACCAGGTTTAAGAGGCAGTATCTGCCCTTAACAAAGCCGAACTGGGTAGGATCCAGTGTCTGTAGGCCCCAATATCTTTATTTATGAGGTCCATGATGATCCTTTCCATAGCTTTGCAGACCAAGCTAGTCAGGCTTATGGGGCAATAGTTTCCAGGATCCGTTGAGGCACCACCTTTGTGGAGAGGGACCACTGTTGCTGTACGCCACTCTTTGGGTACATATCCTGTAGTAAGGCTGAGATTGAACAGTAGTTTTATGTTTGGGTTTAGCTCTTCTTGGAGTTCATGTAGGATGCAGCCTGGGACACCATCTGGTCCCATTGATGCTGTGTTTTTTGCTTTGGAGAGGGCAGCTCTTACCTGAGCATCTGAGATGTCAGGGGGGCAGCACTCTGCTGGGATAGATATTTCCCTTTTGGTGGGGAGGGGGGGGGGTTTGTGCTGAACCTGTCAGCTAGGATGTTGGCAATGTCTGTGGGTTCGGTGTATTTTTTGTCATTTTGGACTAATTCTGAGCATATCTGGGAATTCCCACCCAGGTTTCTAACATAACTAAAGAAAGCCTTGTGATTATCCTTAGTGTCCTGTGCAATTTTTCTCTCAAAGCTGGCCTTAGATGATTTTATGAGTTCCCGTAGTTTTTTGCTAATACTGATCAGAGATGCCTTCCCTTTTTGGGATTTTGCTCTATCATGTAGTAGCTTCCTCCTTCTATTGTATAGTTTGTTTATGGCTGGGGTCTACCAGATAGGACGTCTGCCTTTGGAGGATTGGGTCTTGGTTTTATATGGGGTTGCATGATCCATGCATTCCTGAAGGTGTTCATAGAATGTGTTTATAAAGGATTCGGCGGTCTGGGCCGTATTGTCCACAGGCCCGGGGGCTTTGAAGGATTCCACCTTGGTTTTGAGGAGTGTGAAATTTGCTTTAGAGAAGGTTTTCACTGTGGTTTTCAGGGCAGGGGGTGGAGTCGGGATGTGAATATCCAGTGAGATTAGTTTATGGTCTGATCTTACCAGTGAGGGATACACTTCTGGTCTGGAGCATAGAGTCCCCATGTTGGTGATGATCAGGTCCAGTATATTTTCCCCTCTTGTGGGAGTGGTAACAAGTTGTTCCATAGCATTTAAGTTTATAAATTCTAGGAACCTTTGGGCTAGGGTGTTGGAGCTAGAGTAATGCTCCCATTCTATGTTTGGGTAGTTGAAGTCACCCAATATAATGGTGTTTGGAGAGACCTTCATATTTTCCAGTGTTCACAGTAAGACCGAGTGGGGTTCCTGGGTTTGGGAGGGTGGTCTGTAGGAGGCTATAAACTGGAAGGCAGTTTTACCCACTGTTAGTTGCACATGGATAGTCTCTGATGCTTCGTGCTGTACCACCAACCTGGAGGTGTGGGTATCTTTGACGAATATTGATACTCCCCCTCCTTTTGTGATTCAGTCCAAGTTTTGGGGCTGAAAAGCATAGTATGAGGTATAACCTGGTAGTGCTGGGGTGCTCTCGGGAGCCTTGAACCAGGTTTCTGTTACTGCACAGATATCGATGTTCTCCATGCTAAGGAGAGTTTTGAGTGTGTGCATCTTGAGGTTTAGACTTCTGGTGTTGGGTAGCATTACTTTTAGTTTCTTATCCCTTGTGATACCTATAGAGGTGGGTTTGTCTTTTGAGCCTTGCCTACAAAAGGCACTATGGGGGTAGCAAGAGCCTTTGCCAATATCCGAAAGCCCAGGGGTGACAGGTGCAAGCCTTCCCTAGCGAAGCATCGTGGCTTGTCGAGCATGTCATCCCAGGCTGACAGGCATTGGATCCCCCTTGAATGACACCAATACTTAAGCCACTTGTTGAAATTGATCATCTTGTCTTCATATTGTGGCATCATTCTTGGTGAGGGTAAGATGCTACTCAAGGTCAGGGTCATACCGGCCTGGGCTACATGCTCAGAGAGCTCCTCTATGTCTCTTTTCATGTAGTCCAGGGAGGTACGTCTCAGGTCATTCACACCAGCATGTACAATGACTGAGTCATATTTGTACTTGCCTTGGAGTGACCTGAGTGCTTGTGTTATGTGGCGGATCCTAGCGCCCGACAGGCAGCTCACCGTGACCTTCTCCTTTTTTCAGCCTGGTGAGCGGGACGTCAGTGTGCCTGATGATAGAGTCTCCTATTACAAGTGTATCAGGTGTGTTGTTTAGCCTTAAGGGCTGTGACTGTTCGGCACACTGGCTTTGTGAGCTATGTGTTGCACATGTTTTGTTTTGGGTTAGCTGTTGCTTGGGTGTCTGCTTTGGAGGTCTCTGCTGCTTATGCATATTTTTATTTAGAGCCTCCTAGTATGTTTTTGTGTGTTTATGTGTTTGGTTTGCTGTCGTGGTAGGTCTATGTGAGACTGGAATTGTAGTGAGTGCAGTTTCCTTCTCCTCCTGACTGGTTTCGCCAGTACTGAGTTGACAGAGCTTAGCCTCCAGAATGGCTATATGGTTGCATCTCTCACATGTGTTGGAATTTGTTGGGAGGAGGAGAGGATTGTCTGTGTACATGAGGCAGTTGTAACATTGCCTCAAGATTCCCACATTCACCAGCTGGACCGGAGAGGAGATTGACAACTAACCTTTGGACATGCTAGAATAGTATTGTGAATTCCTTTATAAGTGAAAAAAAGGGCCAATGGGAAACGAGGTACTCAAGGAGAGATTGTGAGGGTGTAGTGCTTTTAATATTTTAGTGATGACTTATATAATTGCTATAGTGAGCAAGTGCCAGGTAACTTAAATGCAATGCGTTACAGGTAACTTAAATGCAAAAACGACAAACAGTAACTTTCTTCAAGTGAAACAAGGAAATAAGTACAGTAAGCAATGCAGATATCACTAGGGATCCACAGAAGCGCTGAAAAGCCGCATTTTAGGTGGAATTAGCGTTTCAGGGAAATAACAAGCAAACAAACAATAAGCATACAAATAAAGCTAGATTCAGCAGGCCTGGATCTAGTCTATGCCACAGCAAACAAGGTGTACCAATTTCAGTAAGAAACAGTTCAAATATGCAGGCGCTATAAGCCTTTAACCAGAAATTCCCAGCTCAGAAGGGCAGAGTCCAGCCTCTCCTCCCACAAGAGTGCAGACCACGAACCTTCTTAATGTAAAATAACTGGCCTGAAGCCCAAGAGCTTAAACCAGAACTAATACACTTTTAGAATAACAGACACTGAGCCCTCAATCAGCAGTTCACAACTTAGAAGGATGTAAGCTACCTGTCCAGCCACCACAGTGCAGGCCACAAACCTTCCTAATGTAAAACAACTGGTCTGAAGCCCAAGTGTTTAATCCAAAAGACTTAGAATGATAACTACACTTTAATCAATTTACTACCAAGCAAAAATAAATACAATTGAATACTTTAAAGAATGCCTGGATTAGTGCTCAGGTTATACAAACAAAGCTAGATTCAGCAGGCCTGGATCTAGTCTATGCTACAGCAAACAAGGTGTACCAATTTCAGTAAGAAACAGTTCAAATATGCAGGCACTATAAGGCTTTAACCAGAAATTCCCAGCTCAGAAGGGCAGAGTCCAGCCTCTCCTCTCACAAGAGTGCAGACCACAAACCTTCTTAATGTAAAACAACTGGCCTGAAGCCCAAGTGCTTAAACCAGAATTAATACACTTTTAGAATAAAAGACACTGAGCCCTCAATCAGCAGTTCCCAACTTAGAAGGATGTAAGCTACCTGTCCTGCCACCACAGTGCAGGCCACAAACCTTCCTAATGTAAAACAACTGGTCTGAAGCCCAAGTGCTTAATCCAAAAGACTTAGAATGATAGCTACACTTTAATCAGGTTACTACCAAGCAGTAATAAATACAATTGAATACTTTAAAGAATGCCTGGATTAGTGCTCAAGTTATACAAACAAAGCTATATTCAGCAGGCCTGGATCTAGTCTATGCTACAGCAAACAAGGTGTACCAATTTCAGTAAGAAGCAGTTTAAATATGCAGGCACTATAAGCCTTTAACCAGAAATTCCCAGCTAGAAGGGCAGAGTCCAGCCTCTCCTCCCACAAGAGTGCAGACCACAAACCCTTTTAATGTAAAATAACTGGCCTGAAGCCCAAGTGCTTAAAACAGAATTAATACACTTTTAGAATAACAGACACTGAGCCCTCAATCAGCAGTTTCCAACTTAGAAGGATGTAAGCTACCTGTCCTGCTACTACAGTGCAGACCACAAACCTTCCTAATGTAAAACAACTGGTCTGAAGCCCAAGTGCTTAAACTAAAAGGCTTAGAATGAGTTACACCAAGCAGTAATAAATACAATTGAGTACTTTTAAGATGACGCAAAAGCAAAATAAAGTAGGAAGAAACACAAATACAGTAAAAGCAGATAATTTTTTTTTTTTGAGTGAGCAAATGAGATGGGCCCAGGAGTTACAGGACAGAAACAAGTGCAAATGCAGGCCTTCAAATCAGAAAGTTGAGAGAGATGGAAGACCATCTGTTTATATTCAAAAGTCAGAACTTGGCAAATGTAACTATATGACATCTTACAATGAGGCAGTCACACAGAGACTGCATTTATGTCACTTTATCTGTTTTGATAAACAACGGATACTTGATGAGAAAAGTTACACAATAAACCAAATGTTGAATTCAACTCGTATCACTCATTATTCCATGCAATACGAGGAAGATTTGTGCATTCTGATAGTTAATTGACACATTATGTCAGATATTTTCTACAGTTTTATATTTCATGCCACCTGATTTTCTTCTATTTACAAAACATATTGCTAGTCATTTAGAAATTTGCAATTGCTAGACTTTTTCTGTATCATAATGAACCCTTTTCTGTTTACATAAAGGCATTTCTTAAAATGACTACACTTTTAACATAATATATTAAAAAAACGTTCCTGGTTCTATTTTAGTAGATTTTTTAGTTTATATAGGGACATATTTATCAAATTGTCTGTTACAGCAATGAAAGAATTAACATAATATGGACTGTGAGGATACCTTTGTATTCATGAGTAGATTCAAATCAATTGCTGAGTCTCGGGATTAAATTTTAACTATTACTTCATTTTGTTTGATTGTGCATATGCTACATGTACAGTTCATTTGCTCTAAATAATGTTAAAATGTTTGTGTGTGTGTGTGTGTGTGTGTGTGTGTGTGTGTGTGTGTGTGTGTGTGTGTGTGTGTGTGTGTGTGTGTGTGTGTGTGTGTGTGTGTGTGTGTGAAAGTAGGAAGGCTTCTGATATTTTTGATGCTGTGAGGAAGTAAACTCCTCAAAAAAATTCATGGCAGAATAGTATAATTTCTAAACAGGGAGTCATCACAAGAAATACCACTCTAGTTTTACAAGATGCTGTTCTACTCATCTTAGACATCTAGAGTGGGTGAACAATTCTATGAACTGATGAGGTAAAGTGGTGGTTTTAGGGTGAATGAATTTGAATCTCTGACTTCACAGATATTTAAGTGTATGTTCAAATTATGTCCAGTTATAGCACAGAATCTTTTCACAATTCACAATACTGTATATTCACTCCAGTTTTGTCAGGGTTTATTTTTGTATAGAAACTATACTCAAAGATAAATCTAAGAATAAGAGTGAAGTTGTTAACTGTACACAGGGGTAAGAAGAGGAGGAGATGATTTGACTACCCTATAGAATCCCACAACAGTTGATTGTACTTTTGTTTGACTGATAAGTTTCTTTGTTCATGATTCCAAGATGGCGGTCATTTGAGTAGCACCCTCTCCACAAAGCTCTGTTACAAATTCAGTAAAATACTGTAATAGCCAGCAAACCAGGTTATAAAAACCTCCTGCAGAAGAGCAGAGTGTACATTGACATTGGATTTATCTTATTTATCACTACAATCCTCAAATACAACATTTACACATAAATTTATCCTTTACCAGGTAGTAGAATGAGTTTCCATGTGGAGATTAGAGGCCTGGAGGCTTCAGCACCTCAGCAACAGACAGCGGCTACACGAGCAAAACTTAAGCAAGACCAAAGTATTAAAATGGCTAAGGAAATAGAAGGCATGGATACTCAAACCTCTAAAGCAAAACTGTCAGCTATAGCATCCCCTGAAAAAGAAGTTACAACCAAAAGACAGAAAACTGCTAAAGTGCGATAAGAACAGATAAAAGAACGTACTAAGCAAAAGGCCGAGAACACCCTACACATGGAAGACCTGAAAAACACCCTTTTGCCTTTACAAACTGCTGTCCAAGCCCTCTCAGAGCAACTAAATACTTTCGGTGGTACAATTAAGCAAATAGCTGAGAGACTGGACCTAGTGGAGGATAGATCCAAATCAGATGAGATGGAAATTGCTCATTTAAAATCCGAGCTTAAAACCAAAGACAAAGCTTTAACCAACATGGAAGTGAAAATCCTGGATCTAGAGGCAAGAAGCAGGTGGAACAACCTTATCATTAGAGGTTTGCCAGAAAAATATGAGCAAAACCAGTTGCTTTCTACTCTTAAACAAATTTTCAACTCACTACTACAGCCATGTGACTCACCGACTGACTGCATACTTGAGAGGGCACACTGAGCACTGTACAAAAATCAAGACACTACATCACCAAGATCCATCTACGTAAAGCTCCTAAACTACCAAGATGTGCAAGCCATCCTTTCTGCCTGCAAAAAACAAAAACACTTGATGTAGAACACTTACAAAATCTCTATTTCCCAAGATTTCCCCCAAGAAATTAAGGAAAAACGCCGCAAACTTTCTCCATACTGCTCAGATCTCATCAAGCGCGATATCAAGTTTCAGATGCGTTTCCCCAACAGGCTGTCCTTTTATCATAATGAAACCAAATTCATCATGTCTTCACCCAAGGAAGTTTATCCTATTTTCCTTAAATGTTTTGGGAAATCTCCAGATGCATGAAGACAAGGTTTTCATCTAATTCTCCTTACCAGAGTTAGTTTTAAGTATTCCGGTCCCAAATAACTGACCTTAGTCCAGTTGAGTTTCTTCCTTTTCATAGTAATTGACATTTTCATTTAAATTAGAATCTGCATCTAAATTCTGGTTCCCAGGAACAAAGGTGCCACGCAATGGTACACCGGGGGACTCATAAGTTGTAACATCACCCGGTTCCACTAGACCATTAGGAGAAAAATTTGAAGCAACTTCCTACTGGCCTGCCAGCTTAAGATTCACCGGAGGAGCTCTCTTCAAATGCCTGTCTCATGTAATGGGCATGTCCTGCCTGATCTATGGTGGTAAAGTGTTCATAAAAGAAATCTGTTCACTAGGCTAATCCTTGGGAAACTCAGAGGTGAGGCTCTCTTTTGTCTCTCAAAACTGACTTACTGATGCTTTATCATCCTTGCACCTCCTTAATTTAAAGCATCCTAGCCAATTCATCACTTCGATAAATATTCTATCTGACAGTATTATTGCTTCAAAGTTAGTATTAAAGTACTGGTGAATGGCTTACTAGCTTTTTAAAACTTGTTATATATCGTACTGAGTGCGGTGTACCAGTCTTCTTTACAAAGGTTGCTCGACTGTCCTGATATCTGCACATTAAGTGAGAAGTAAAACATTTCTGTAAAGGGGTATTTTGTCTAATTTCATGGTGTGGCATCTCAGAGTCGTAATTAAGTAGGGAGAGTGTGTGGATGCAGCCTTTTACATCAGAACTGCCAGGGGCATGGTCCTGTGAAAATACTAGTTGAAGTCTGCAAAACGACATTTATTTAGCTTAATTCTGGTTGCTTAGATTCTGATAAAGACTCGCTCAGTGCAATGTCATGAGTCCCACACATATTTATGTTGATATAAAGTGCTTTCACTCTTTATAATGGAAACTCAAGTATGCAGGAATGAATGAGCAGCTTGGCTTGCAAACTCAGTTGTCCGGGAATTTTCAGAGGATGGAACACTCAGAGAAAACTTAATGACCTATTCGTTCTTATGCCTCTGGTTTATGGAGTGAATCTCCCTAGAGCTTTTTGCAGCTGCTGACAAGTAGTTTAGTGAAAAAAGAATGTAAATGATTTGGGACGCCAACAGAATACTGAGATGCTGAGAAATGTGATAGCAGTCTACCAAGGCATCTCAAGCTGGTATATCTTTTATAGTGAATTTATCTAGAGAATGCTTGCTTGTTTGTTTTTTTTGTTTTTTTTTTCCTTTCTCTTTTAGGATGAAATAGTGTTAACTGCTTTAATGGGGAAAACATGGCTGTGTTAACGGACTGTATTGGTTAGTGTGAATACAGATTATAGAGGGCTATGTAAAATATCACAAAATCACTTGACCAATACTTGTCTCACACTTTAGTGAAGCCCGATAGAAGGGCAAAGTTGGCTGGACAGCGCTTCCAGTACAGTTAGACCTTTTTATGTGCATGAGAAGACTGTGATTGCATGAGCCCTCATAGGGGGACACACTATTTTTATAGTTATTTGATGTACTATACATTTGGTTGATGGGGGAGACTGGACCTTGGCTCTGGCAATACTTTATGATTCACTGTGATATTGGTCTTTCCACAATTTTTTGTTGAATATGGTGGTGGGAACTTTGAATTGTGTCTTTTGGGTCTGACTTCACTTGTGGAGGCTTCTTATTGTGTTCTGCACCTTTGTGTGTTTTGCTCTGAAATTTTTTTTTAAACCTATAGAGCTAACCTGTACATATCTTATAGTGCTCTATATAAGCTCGGTTGCTATTCTCTTTTGAATTGCTTAAATCATCTGACTACATATGTATATAGCTACTTATACTCAGCTACCTGTAGGTTCTAAATGGTGATGCATGACTTGAGAAGCACTGACACTGTCTGCTTTATATGGCCCTCTTACACTAACAGCTCAAGCAACATTATATGGGTTACATGTCTGTTGAAAGACTATTAGTTAATACCTGGAAGTTACCAGACTGTTGTGATGACTATAGCCGGTTAGATGGCTAATCACAGACCCTGACAAATATATAGGGATCGGCCCCCCCGCTTGAATAAGACATGCTACATACTTACCACAAACCTCATTGAACGGACTAGTTAATAACACTTAGCAGTAGTTCCTCATTGGTCAATCCTTATTCAGTATGTCCCTACTCTAGATCAGAAGCAGATTCCACTACATTTAAGGTGTGGAGTTGTTAAAAAAAAATCTTAAATTTCAAGACAGACAACTTGCCTTAGTACTGTACTTGCTCTGCTGTGGTTACATATCGAGAGGATTATACTTAGTCTTTTATACTTTGTACAAGACTGGTAAATTTAATGACCATGAACAAGGACTAATGATATGATCTAAGAAGGTTAAACTATGTTGTGCACTTATGTGTATAAATACTGCCTACTCCACTATATTATACTATATTATATAAAATGCCAAACTACTATACCTAGATTGTTACCTTTTCAAGCATACCCTTCATAATTGGCAATAACCTTTAGCCAAGAGCTGAGTGGATATGCTAAGAAGGGTACCTGATGACGACATCTGGAATTGTCTTAATGATGTACATAGTATGTAAATATGGTTATTTTATTGTTATTAACTTCCTAACATTTTCAATGACATTTTTAATTTATTTTCCTTCCCTTTTCTCTCTCTCAAAATCAGGGTATAAGTGGATAGGCACAGGGATAAGTTTGAGAGAGTTCACTGCTGCATTTTCATTTGACTTTACATACATACCTAACTTGAGCATAATTTGTGAGCCACATAATTATTTTCCCCCTCCTTATCTATCCTATAACCATCATCAGCTTAATCAGAGCCACTCAAAATTATAGATAAAGTGTGGAAAATAATCTCCTGGAATGTTAGAGGGCTCCAGGGCAAAAGTAAAAGAAATTTCCTAATGCACCTCCTTCTAAAATCAGAAGCAGACATCTCCTATATTCAAGAATCGCATATGGTAGACAAAGATTGGATAAATTAGAAGAATAGAAAGTGGATAAAAGACATTTATTTCAGCAGGAAACAGCTCTAACTCTAAAGGGGTGACAATTATTATTAAAAATTCATTTAAACCCATTATTATTGACAAAGGTACAGATCAGGAGGGTAGATGGTGTTACTTCACGTGCCAAACCCCAGCGCTTACCAAACCAATATTGTTCTTAAACCTTTATGGACCATGTTCAGGACAACAGCAATTCATATTGAAAATTTATAACATTCTATTAAATTTCCCAAATCACTACTTTATTCTGGGGGGGGGGGGGTGGAATGCAGTAATTGACCCTAGCATTGACATGCTCTAACAATGCCAAACTGTACAATTCATAAACCTCCCTTGCCTTGCTGGATCTAATCGCAGACTTTGGACTAGTTGACCCTATATCCTTTGGAGACGACTCTTGGAACAGCAATAATCACACATATTTCATACCATACATTTTGGTCACGCATAGACTTCTTTCTAATATCAAAAATACTAACAAATTGGCAATTAAAATATGTAGGTGAACTAAGGTTTTTTTCAGATCACTCTAAGATCACTCTGCTGATAAACCTTGCACAAAACTCACCTTTACTTCATAATGGTTGCAATTGGTCTCTTAATAACAATATTTTGCTCAACCCAACAGTAAAGGAGGAGATAGCAGCAGCCCTATTGGAGTTCACCAACGATCCTCGAAACTCAAGTATCCCATATGACATCCAATGGGCAGTGTGTAAAGCTGCACTTAGAGGAATATTTATTCAAAAATCCACAACATACTTTTAAAAAAAAGGAAAGAAAAGGAAAACCATCTATTGTCTGAAATTAGAGAACTAGATGAGAAACTTCAAGCAAACCATTCTTTGGTAATAGAAAATGAGATGATAGATAAGCAAAGGGAATTATTCAATCTACATTAATCCAACTACTCCCTACAAGAACTAAGGTTTATCACTAAATATTCTGAATGGATACAAACTCCCTCTAAGGCAGTAGCTAGACTAATTGACAACAAACAGGCCTCACCCAGGATAGCCCTGATAAATCACCAAGGTACACTTTATAAAACAGACTCCCAAATCATCAACTTATTCCATCAAATATACTCAGGAATCTATGCTAGCTACAAACACCAAACCGCAACCTCAGAGATAAATGATTATCTCAATATCACATTTCCAAAGTTAAATGAAGAACAGAAAGGAATCTTACCTGCCCCATTGAGTCAACTAGAAATAGTAAAAGCCATCGGAAACCTCAAGTCAGGGAAAGCTCCAGGCCCTGATGGATACTCCCCTGACTTCTATAAAACCTTTAAAGATACACTAGCACTCATTTTACTCAAGCTATTTAATAGTGTGTCTACTAATGGAATATTGGACCTTTATATCAATCACTCCAAGACCGTTCTAATCCCCAAAAATAACTTGGATAAATCAAACCTCAATAATTACAGGCCAATCTCTCTAATGAATATTAATATAAAAATGTTATCATCCGTATACGCTGAAAGGCTTAAAAAAGTAATCCCTTCCCTTATATCTAAAGAGCAAGCAGGTTTCATGTCAAACAGATACACCTGGGATAACACTTTAACTATGGAAACCATGATCAACCTTACCAAGAAAGACAAAAATCCAAGATATGCCATGATTCTGGATGCATATTAAGCATTTGATCAGGTTAACTGGAACTTTCTGTTCACACCACTATCCCATTATGACATACCCCTCGAGTTCATTAATATTATCAAAACTCTATATAACAGTTCCTATACGTGCTTATTTATCAATAAAAAATTTTCGCAACCAATAAAAATCTCAAATGGAAGCAGACAAGGGTGTCCCCTCTCCCCCATTCTCTTTAATTTATACTTAGAACCGTTCTTCTTATCCCTATTACAAAAAACGCACCACTCAATTCCCAAAATATTAGATAACAGAATAAGTCTGACCGCATTTGCAGATGACCTGAACCTATATTTTGAACACCCCTTATCAGACACCAAGAAGTTAATCACCACATTGAATTCATTTGCAGATATATCAAACTATAAAGTCAATCAAGACAAATCCTGTATTTTCCCGATTAACCCCACAGCTCATAGAGAAAACCTCTTTCCAGATTCTCCCTTCCATATGGTATACTCCTTTAAATATCTAGGGATTTGCTCTGACCACTCTTTGCCTTCTGTATTACACTCCACCTTAAAAATATGGACAACACTATCCCAAGACATATCCAGATGACAACAGATGAAACTTCCTATGCTATCTAAAACCTCCATTATTAAAATGAACGTCCTCCCTAAAATTCTTTATCACTTTCATGCATCTCTTTCCTTCATCCCCAATCTACTCTTTTCTAAAATCCACAAAGCCTTTGCGAAATTCATCTGGTACCCAAAATCAGTAAGGGTGTCGTATCAAAGACTTACACTTCCAAAAGATTGGGGAGGACTTGGTATGCCAGACTCACAACTTTATTATAGAATCTTACACACTAATAGACTAATTAAAATTGCTGATTACAGGCCTAACAACCAAATATGGACCTCCTTTTGGATTAAGATGTGGTTTAATCACGCTTTAAACAATGATTTTAACCCCCAAGCTCTCCCCTTCATAGGCACAGTAGTCCTTAAGAAATTAAAGCTGCATCATATCCTAAAGGAAAACATCAAATCCTTTCACAAATTATTTAAATCCTTGAAATTAGAAAAATCTCTTATGTTATTCCAGCCTATCCATCTAAACCCTAATCTCAAATTGAATAGGAATATGATTAATTTGATTGATTATACTCTAATCAAAGAATTCAAACTATGGGATATCCATAAATATAGAGATTCATCTCTCACAAAATTACGGGAAGTTCTAAACTTATCTAAAAAATACATTATAATTATGTGACAAATAAGGGAACTTATTGCCTCTCTGCCTTATGATCTCAGTATAAGTGGATCAGATTTCAACCAGGTCTCTAAATTAGTGGAAATTCTAGCCAGTAACAAGAGCATGTTATCCCTCACCTATAAACTTATAAGTACAATGTTATACCAAGATAAACTGGTATTCACGGACAACTGGAATCAGCATGGATTGAATCTATCAAAAGAACAGAAATTATCTGTCATTAAATCCAGTCTTTCTTTCTCTCCTTTTAAGAAACTCACTTATACATAATTTATGATTACCAACAACCTATACTTCACACCAGTCCACTTAAATAAATTTAATCTGAATATCTTGACTGCATGCCCCTGCTGCTCCTACCCCCGGGCTGACATCCTACATATAATATGGCTTTGTAGATACTCCCACAGTATTTGGTGTTCT
This sequence comes from Protopterus annectens, assembly GCF_019279795.1. Classification (NCBI taxonomy): domain Eukaryota; kingdom Metazoa; phylum Chordata; order Ceratodontiformes; family Protopteridae; genus Protopterus; species Protopterus annectens. The sequence goes on along the minus strand of NC_056732.1, from coordinate 84,032,222 downwards.
CTCAAGGTGAGACTTGACAAAATAGGATATCACAAATCAACCCTTTCATGGGAGATGGCAGTATTACATATCACAAATATTAGTACATCAAAATTAAAATCTCACATCCTAATAACCCTCTGTCTACTAGTCAAATTCTACATTACCAAACATTGGCTAGATCATACTAAGATGTCATGAAGTGGTTTCAGGAACATGGCGGTTAAATATATTACTTCGCAAAAACTTTTAATAACAAGTCCGCAGAAACGCATTTATTTTCAGATGTTCTAGAATACCTTATTTGAACTTTTATCTGGTAATTAGCATCCTCTTGAACTGAAATGATCCAAAATGAAAGGCCTTTCCTATATTTGCGTCTTTAACTCTTCCCTTCCCCTTTCTCATTGCCCATCTGATGTGTGGCTCAGATTACGTTTTAATCTTTTCTTCTGCTCGATTCTTTAGATGGTAAATAAAGGTAATACTTTGAGTTCAGTTGTAGTATGTACCTGGTTACATATGTGTTTCGCACTTATTGTAGTTTGGGGATATATCCCTAAGCAGCACTATTGTATGTATTGTATATAATTAATATTTATCTAGTCTCCTTTATCTGAATGTTCATTGTTAATCTACAATTGTTTGTGATGTATATGTAATGAAAATTCAATTTTCTATTTGAAAAAAAAAGTTTCTTTGTTCATCAAAGTAGAAATCCTGGTTTGATATTATCCCAGAGTATTACATTTTAAAGTGTAAGGTATATACTCAATATTATTCAGCTTAATTGATAACAAGGAAAAGTAGGCACTCAGTTGTGATTATTACAAAACAGGTTTACATTGCATATTACCTTTAACAGAAGATGGACTTGGTCATTTTTTAGACATTGTCCTCCTAATTTAATACAGCCTCAGGCTGTAGCCCCCCCCCCCCCACGGCTCCCTACCTGTTATCCCTGATGTAACCATTGACCAGATGGGACCTCTGACTCCTTGGGAAAGTGACTTCACAGTGATTCACTACAAGGCCAGTGAGCTAGGGATCCAAATGGGAGTAGTGAGCATGGCTAACGAATGTCATCATTTTTGTAGCAGCCAGTCACTTATTCAAGTGTGGGATTGACTACTGCTGTGACATCAAGACATCAACACCACCTTCTCCATTACCCTGAATTATCCTGCAAGACTCTTGGGCTCCATGAGATGTCAAAAGACACAGGCTTCCTCTTTCCCTATCTATGGGACAAATGAGCATTGGCTGACTCATCCAATCCCCCATCCAAACAAATGCTTTAGCCATATCATGGTAAGCTACACAGGCAAATAAACCTTCACTTAGGGTGGCATCTGCAGTCTTTAGGAAAGTTAAAAGGTTAAGAATCAAAATCTACCTATGACAAAAAAGGGTCATGGAAAAGGAGGTTTCTTGTGTTTGGCTGTGCAAGTTCCATGGTTATTCTTTCAATCAATTTGCATAGTATGCTAGTGAAGCTGATTTTTGTGTATTTAATGGGTCTGTGAAATACATAAATACATGCACACAAATATTTCAAGTACAGGCATTAATGCCCTTCTAGTTTGCCAATATACCAAAACACTTGTTCCCATAATAAGTGTCCAGGCTGTTCTTAAGAATATCTAAACTAGTACTTTTTCATTAATGTAATTTGATAGTGTGTCCCATACATCAGCTGCTCTTTTAGAGAATGGATTAGTACACTTCTCATTCCTGTAGAACATTCTACATAGGTTGTCTGATGATTCTTTAGTACTTTTTGATAACCCCAAACATTTCCAGATATAGTTCTCTAAATGACAAATGTCATATACTTAGTTTGTGATGCATTTATCAGCATATTATTCTCATGTGCCCAAATGGTCAACTTAATCAAGTTCTTTTGCAGACATGCTTTATCTGTAACACATGAAATCAGTTTACCCAACTTCAGGTCATCTACATATAGACTGTGGAACACCTCAGATGAAAATGTTAGGTCTAAAAGCTACAATCTAAACAAGTAAGGGCCTAGGACAGAGCCCTGTGGAACACCACGACTGTAACCAAAATTTTCACCTGACCAATTGCTGTATGATACTTACCATGTCCTATTTGTAAGCCATGCAGCTATCTTATCAAGAGTACATAAATCATAAATACCTAGCTGTTCTAATTTATTGATCAGTATTTTGTGTATGACCATGTTAAATGCTGAAGTTAAATCTATATAAATTACATGAAAGTAGACCTAAGGCTCTGTATGACTCTATGTTTGTCCTACTCTTCTTTCCCTTAAAGACAGGTTTAATAAGCACATTTTTTCATTCTTGATCTTGTCTCACACTATGCTTAATTTATTTCTCCAGCTTGTTTATTTCAGTTTTCAAAGTTGTAGTTTGACCTGTCTTGCATTTCTTATATATTTTGTCTTTCAGCTTAATCAGGTATCTTGCTCTTATGGAAATATATCTCCCTGATATTCTATGCCTAGATCCTGATGTTAAATATTGTTTTTGATTTTTTTGATTTCAAACAATTTCTCTTTTAAAACTTTCTACATTCCATCTACAGTTTTTCCACTGAACACATTACTCCAGTTAGTTTCACATGGTGACTGTTTTGCTTCCATATAATCTGTAATTAACCTTATGTGCATTGATATAGATTTCAGTTTGGCAGAATTATCCAGCAACAAATTAACCTTTATAACTTTACGATCACTGCACATCAACTATGGTAAAACTTGACTTGAAGTAACAGTAATTCTTTAGGAACATAAACAATGTCTAGTATGTTCTGTGACCTGGTAGTGTTTTTTACAGTCTGAAGCAATATCTGTTTTTAAGCATACGTTTTGAATAATTTCCTTACTAATGTTGTTGAATCAATAATATCCCAATCTGTTTACTGTATATTTAAGTCCCCAGCTAATATTATTCTTCCCTCCAATGTTTCATGCAAGAAATGTATGAATTCCTCTAGGTCATCAGCACTTGGCTTTGGTGGCCTGTATACTCCAACAATTGTTATATGTTCCAGGGTTGTCTTTATTATCACATTTACACAGTCTATAGTATTGGTGTTATCACTGAACGTGTAATAATCGCATATCTCATAGCTATCTTTAACCACCTGATTTTTGTTAGAATGTCTGTTACAGTAAAAGCATTTATATCCTGACAGAACTGGTTTCCAGTCATTGTGCTTTAACCATGTTTCACAAATAATAACATCAATCTTGTAGAAATGTAGCAAAATTTCCAATAAAAAAACTTAATTATTAATGCTCCTAGTATTAACAACTTCCAGATATGCATCAAATGTTGCTATCTGCTAAATTTTTGACCTGGCAAAAGTCCTGCTTAGTATTTGTAAAATATTGCAAAACATCTGCTGCAAAAATTCTTTCCAGATCTTGACAAATGCATACCATCCTGTCTGAACATGCATGCCCAAAACTAGGCTTGGATGCTCTACACATTTCCATTTATTAGAATGAGACATTTTTTTTCCATATAGGTATTTACAGAAAAATCTTTTCATTCACAGTGACCTGACTATCCTTTTTATATGTGATTTGAGAAAAATACACCCTAACACCAGTACAAGCTACGCTATCTATGAGGGCTGTCAGTTCCCTACTAACATTCAAAGAGTCCTTGTGGATGAGATCATTTGTACTGACATGAAAACAGATCCATAGTTCCTTTCATTAAGTCATTCCAAGGCTTGTCTCACATATTCTATTTTGGTTCCTGACAACACTGTTGAATGTTCATTATCTTGTCTACAAATGTAAGTGTTAGTTCCTCTAATAATTGAATGTCCAGTGACAAGATCATCCTTTCTGATTAGATCTGAAGAATCTTCAATGTCTAATTCAGTAATATCTGTTCTATCAATTGTAACAAAGAAATGATCCTCATTACCATTAGTCTTATTGATCCCACTGTTTTCATTGCGTATTACATTTGCAAGCATGCAATTCTCATCCAGCTGGCTTTGTACACCCACAGCTTGAGCCATGTATTCAACATCTGTCTTTCTTTTCTTTTTTCTTACAGTAATGTTCTTCAGTCCTTACACAATCAATTTTGATTTTTTTCCTTTTCATCTGTCCCTTTCCTCTTTTTTTTTACCTTTGACCCCTTATGTACTCCAACTACAATAAACTATTTCCAGATGTCAGTCATATGGACAGCTTTTATTGCTCCATTAAGAATTTGCTTAAAGGCTGCACTAGTCTTTTATGACTGCAAAAATTATGACTCCTAATATTTCATTTAGGTACATGGAAATGATGTTTCTGGTCTTACTTGGGACAGAAGTGACCATTGTGAATGTAAATTCTTGTGTGATCATCATACCTCTCAACCTCTTAGTACAAGAAATCTGGGCAAAGCCAAAAATGATGGAGGAATAAAGGCCCAACAATAGGGACAGATTTTTAAATGGTGTTCATATAAACTTAGTTGCTAGAATAGCAAGTTTTGCATTATTATGCATTTTTGTAAGGATAGGAAGTCTGAAATTTAAATGTCTGTCATTATTTAGTATCAATTAATGACTTCAACCTTCAGTGATTTGCCAGAAAACCATAAATTTTATGAGGAACTGACCAAAAATATGAGACAAGAGTCTGGACATTTTGTGATAAACTGTGCAGTTGAGAGCAATGGAGATCATGCTGAAAGGAGGAAGAATAGATGGAATTCATCATTGCCTATAATTTATTTCAGATTCGTGTGCTGGTATGTTAGCTATATACATCTGTTGGCACAGTTATTGTGACATTTTATTCCAGAGCACTAGATTCTTGTTCCTCCTCCCCATATCCCATGTGTAATTGCAAAAAGTCCTATCATTGTTAATTGTCATGTTGGTAAGCTTTATCTCAAATGAACCTGTGATTCTTTTTATTTATTTATTTTTAGTTTTTTTTGGGGGGGGGTGTAGTTGATCTTAACCTTGTTGTACTGAATTGGGTAAAAACTGAAGGTCTAGTATACTCTTGTTTTGTTTAATAATTTGATGATTTTGTAGCTCTGCCATTCAGGTTTATTGCACACATATCTAGTATATGGGGTGTCTGTGATAAATCTATGAATACAGTTGTTTAAGATCCAAGGAGATTGTTCAGGACACTATAGTTGCCACTTGAAAAATCCTTAAAGATTTTATCATCTTTAGTAGGTTACAATACTTTCCATTTAAAAAATCAGTTTTTACCATCTTTTTTGAGACTGCTTTTTATGACGCCTAGTAGTTTTTTGTGCCTGATTAGTGGCTGAGGTATAGTTTTTTTTTTTCAATCAAACAAGAGTCGATTTAGGTTACTGAGTAAAAAGGTTTATTTTTCATTATGGGACATTTATAAGTTTATCATTGATTAAATTTCCTAGTATCCCTACCATACATACATTGGATGAATGTGTTATAAGAGCACAGTAAAGGAAAATTTTCCTTTTTGAGTTTTTGTCCCTCCTAGTTGACAAGGATGTCAATTGACTAAATCTACAAAGCTGTATGATGTCAGAAGAGGTGGGACCAGTCCTGCTTTATGTCTCCCATGCATATAGTTTCAGACTTTATATTTTTTCTATTAAAGAAAACAAAGTGTCTTCAACTGAACTATGCAGCTGAGTTGTGGTAAAGCCCTAGAAGTTTGCATCACTTATGTTTCACTACTGCAGCATTGACTAAAATTATGACCCTGTTTTCAAGCTGGGTACACCACTTTTCATGCATAGCATAATTTATGTCCCCTTTGAATAATATTACAATGCCATCTTCTTGTTTATGTAATGCATACTAGCAAAATATTCTGTACTAAAGACATTAACCGATCTATGAAGATGATGATGGTGATGAAGATGCCCTTTAGATCATAGAGCTCCATGCTTCATGTTTCAGTTTAATGCATATGATATGACTAGTTAACACAAAGGACTAAAGCTCTGAGCTATTAACAAGCTGCTTCCTATGCCCATGGTATTAGGGTTTGATTCTTCCCACCTTCATTTATGTTACTGTGAGCAAGACATTTAACCCGGTAGTGTTCCTGGGCTGTCCAGCCTGGAGCCAATAACTGACCAGAATAAGTAACCAAAACTAAATAACACTGAAGCAAGAGTAGAAAAGGGACATAGAAAGTAAACAAGACTACATATCACTGATGTGACAGTACAAATGTACAATGGTAGAAATATGTTATGCTATGTAACAATGTAAATAAAATAGATTCATATAAGTTTTCAAAACATTTATGAAAATGGAGTAACATAAATTAGAGATATAACAGTATAGGATGTTAATGGGGGGATTACAGTAGAGAACAGTTTTAGTTAGTCTTAAGTGATCTAACCTGAGGGGTAGCAGGTACATTCTGCTTTACAAACTAAGTGAAATTTTAGTAGAGTATGGAACTTGGAGAAAAAAATGAATCTTTTCTTTCATGTGGGAGGGACAGCCATAGTTTGGGATCAAGAACCAAGAGATTCAGTTTTGTTCTAACTGGTCACACCGTAATCGTTAATGAAACATGATTCCTGGCGCTCTGTGATTCAGACATCATCATCATCATCACAAGTCAGAGACGTGTAGCTTGGAGAAAGGGATTTGTGTTTTAGGGTTGTGTATAGGAGTATGTCGTATTAGTTTTGATACCAAAGGAGGAAGGCTATGTTTAAGTAGGAGGTTGAACAAATGCAATCCTAAAAGCAGATGTGTTCTTTGGTTAACAGTTTCCCTTTTCTGTGCTCATTGCTGGCGAATGCATAATAAATCAACATATTTTGTTTTCTAGTCTTTGAATAGTGGGGAGTTTTTAGTAGACAATGCTGATATAAGAGGGAGGCTGAATTCAAGTTGAGAGAGTACTATTTCTTTCCTTATTGCTGACTTGGTAGATTATGTCAGAAAAGGGGATACTTTTGTGCCCAGGAAAGTAGGAAATTGTTTTTTAGCTACGTTTTAAGGATGTAGTTTGAAGTTTAATGGGGGGGGGGGGGTCTAACTAGAGACCTAGAAACTTGAAAGAGGAGACTTGATCCGAGGCAAGTTGTTGTGATCATAGATCGTTAACGTTTTCTTGGATCTGCTAAGCTTCTGTTTAGTATCAGAAAGCATAGATTTAGTTTCAAATGTATTTATATGGAGCCCCTCTACTAACTAACATATCTTCTTCCAACACCTCTAAACTAGAAACTTGCTATAATAAAATCTCCAAATTCGCAACTAAATCCAAAACCTCTACTCACCACTGCCTAACCCTACAATCTCTGAAATGGCTGGAACTCCCAAACCTCCTAGACTATTTCCAACTAACCACTGCCCACAAATTAATATTCTATCCAGATAACTGCCCAGCCTTAACAAACATCCTTCCCCCTTACATCCCAACCAGATCTTTGAGATCTGAACACCAAAATTTAATCTCTGTCCACAAGCCCAAATGCCCTGCAGGCCAACACCTTCTCTCTTTCACTGTTGGCCAAAAATGGAACTCTCTCCCTCCTTCACTCAGGACTACACCTAACTCTGAATCCTTCAAAACCCTACTTTTCTCTTACCTATCCACTAAACGTAAATGCTCCTGCTTTCACCCTACATAACTATCTTGAGAATTTCCCCTTTGAGCTCTTCATTCTCCTGCTTTTCTCTGCACTATTAGCTCTTTCTATTATCTTGATTAAACCCAAGCTAACATACTCAGACTAAGCATCCTCTCTCTCTTGACTCCAAGTATTGTATATATTGTAAATATCAACTAAGTCATATATACTTATTGTCCAGTCAATCTAAACTTACTGTCCTGAATGTAAATACCTACAAACTGTGCTACCTATGTCAAAATTGTATTTCAATGCCAATTTATCCTCTGTACCTGATTGCATATATGTATTTTCCACTGCATTATGTAACCTTTATATCCATTTATGTATGTACTTACCATTGCATTATGTAACCTTGTAACCATATTGCTTATTGAAGCTTTTGTCCCCGGGCCTCCACTGAAAATGGGCGCACCACTGGCCCAGTGGACTTCCCCGGTAACCAAACTGAAATAAATAAATTAAGCTGAGTAGTTTGGTTTCAGCCCGAGGACAGACCTTTGGGTTAAGAGGCTTAATGTTGCAACATATGAAGTTATGGCTAATTATTAAATTTCTTTTCTGCACTGAAGCAGGACGTACGGAAGGTACTAGAAGTTTTTGGATGTCACCTGCTAAAACTATTTGTATACTTAAGTTGTTAACGTAATTTTATTTAATTATTCATTTATTTATTTGTTTTTTTATTTAATTTGTAGACTATAGGAAGGATGAGTGATAGAGAAAACAGAAGTATTAATACACAGACATGTCTAACTGTACTGGCCATAGAAACAGTATTACTTCCTTCCAGCAAAGAGAGCTGTAATTAGATGTGAAGGTCAGATGCTTTATTATGATCTCAGTTTATGATCACCTATGCTCATATGCATATCAAGGCTTTTTTCAGCATCTATGGTTCCCCCTCCTTTGCTTTGTTAGCCCTTTTGTTCCTATCTTGGGGACACGTGTCAAGACTAACATGCCCAGGATAGAGCCCTGTGGCCTATTTATTCCCTAATCAGCCCATTCATTCTACTGGACAGAGCCAGGTGGTAGAAAGTGGGCCAGAGCTCTGGACCTTGTGAACTCCCCTACCCATCCCTTGGAGCTTCTAATCCACATGGTGGTTCACTAGAGCCCCTCTAGTGCTGCTGGTATGGAAAACATATGTGCCTCTGCCCACATACTAATCCCCAGCCCTGAGGTAGCATGTCCTCTAGAAACTCAAGTTCCATGATTGCAGAACCTCCCCCTAAGATGGCGGGCATGACATCATCATCTCACTCACATCACCCCTCCCCATTCCACTAATCACCATGGGGGATAATCAAAAAGGGGCTGTCTAAGTCATATTTAGGACCTTATCCCTCTGTGTTACAGGTGAAGTGAACTGCTTAAAGACTTTTGATGTGAACTGGTTAAAGGATTAAAAGAAACATATATTAGTGTTAAATATGCAGTGGCTAGGACAGAAAAGTGTTACAGGATCAAAGGAAACAGATATAAGTATTAACTCATTAACACCTACATGGTCTGGAATATCACATCTCTAGCAGCCTACACACATCTTGCATTCCAAAGCATTTTCTGAAAAAGAAGCTTAAAAAAGCATAAGATAAACAAATGTAAATATTCTTTTAACAATAAAAACTATTAATACTGTACAAATAGCCATGCTATCAGTAAGAAGTATTCCTTACAGTGATAACAGTGTATTTATAGACTTTTCCATAATTACTATAACATATTATAATGCATGCAAGCCCCAAATTATATTTTTTGTAAACCGTTCCTAATAACCTTTCATTTCTTGAAAACTGTACAACCTAGACATATATTGTTAGAATATTTTTTGTTAACCAGACATAAGCTTTTGCAAAACAAGAAATTCCTCTGTAAGTGCATGTTTATTGAGATATTTACAGAAATATGAAAACATATGTTTAATTGTATAATTATCAGAATAAGTAATACTAGATATTTCTTAGATGTGCAACTTACAGTGCAAATATCAGACAGTTTTCTTCAACAAAATCTAAGGTTTCACTTAATGTCATGCAACAGTTTGTAAGTTGCTTATTTTTTGAAGTATTAAGTACATATGGGATATTGCATATTTTCATAATTACTTGCAAACAACTAACAATATTTTTAGTATAGTGTGATGTAAACCAGCAGTATCAGTGAATTGTCCTGTCTCCCACATTGGTGTTTCACACCATACACCTCAATAAAATGTAGGACTCTCATTTATGAAAATATGAATATAAATTTGAAAATATCAATAATAAGTGGAAAACAATGATTAATTTCTCCATTGCAGGACATTCTAGACTAAAAATCCTAGTGTCATTTTGTTAATAACTCTTTGCCCTTTCTAATAAAAGCTATTATCAGCTAGTAAGTCACTTAAAGAAGCTAGACCCAAAAACTTTCTGGGCACCATAATTTGGTAGGGTGTGTGAAATGGAAGTACACAAAAGGCGTTTTAGCCTTCAGTGAGTTAAATGAACACTAGCTAGAACAGAAAAAAAGGTCAAAAGATCAAAGGAAATATTTTTTTTTGGCTTCATTGTGTCATTGTTATGAGATGTACACCAGTGCCCTCATTCATCACTGGATCTACCAACCCCTCACCTTACAGCTGAACAAACTCTGATGCTGGCCACAGGCTGGTCCAGACTTTAAAGTCATACTGGGAGGTCTTGCCATCACTGCTTCATCTGAGGGATTTTTTTTCTTTATGACCTAATCCTGACTTCCCATCCTTACCCTCTACACTTGGCTATTCATGTCTGGTGGCTACACCCCTCTATAGACTGTACCTTGCCTGATGGAGTGCCTTAGACATGCACCCTGGCATCAGCATGCCCATCCATTTTTGCCAGCAGCTCAAGTGAAAGGAAATAGATACTAACATTAAATGAAAAATGTGGTTAGGACAGAAGTCCTGTGTACAGCCATAGCTAATGTAATAACATAGGTATTTAAAGTATTTTTTCCTAGTCTAATAAGCTACAGCTTCCCTGAACTTGCTTCAAAGATCTAATTGCCTACAATCACTCAGATTCAGGGGCAAGCTGATGTCAATGTGTTTAGACATTGAATAAGTTCCAAATGGTCTAAGAGTTCTCAGAATGCCTGTTGGTGGACTTCAGAAATGGAAAGAATTGAATGAGAAGAGGGGTTTGCAATATGATGAACTTTTGTTGGAACACAGTAAAAGTGTTGTTAATGATATGAATATCAATATCAAAGCATAGTACTCCAAATTAAAAATGGCTACTACCGCTACTCATTTTGAGTCTAAAATGGAAAGTATGCAGCAAAAATTAATTCAAGAAAAAGAGATGCAAAAAAAAGGATACTTAAATATTTTGAGAGCAATAAGCATGACTATGAAAATGGGCATATCTTAAACAAGGTGGTAGCAGTATGTCTTTCAGATCAATAGATGGTGGTATTGGACAAGCAATTGCATTTGCTGTAAATGTTTTGCTGGATGACGTAGGAGTCTTTCCTTCTCAAAGCTTAGTTACTAAGAACAAGGACAAGAGTTTTCCAGTTGATGACATTCATAAAGTCCTGATATAAATGATTTTAAAATCCATAAAATATCTGGATACTACCAGCAAAAGTATAAAAATATAAGAAAGTTTAATAAAAATGACAAAGCCTTCAAGCATACAAGTTCTTCCTCAGTGCTTAAGTGAATATTGCAAGTTAAAACACTCACACATATCTATATCTATATATGTGTGTGTATATATATATATATATATATATATATGTATATATATATATATTTAAGTTAATAAACCAGCAGTTCATGCAATTAATTAATCAGTTAGTAAAATCTGAAATTCTTAAAGATACATATACTATACATCTAAACTCAGCTGAATTTAATAACTTAAATAGATACATTAGTTCAGATCTCCATTCTTTTCATTTTAAGAATTGGTTTTATGCTACTGACTAGATTCCGCCTAGGAGTGTAATCAGCTCTAAAAAACTTTATCCACTTAAATTCAGCTAATTCTATAGCTGTATTCAAATCACCACCACAGTTGTTCTTAAATACCAGTTGTAGCACTCTAAATTTAAATGAATGGGTCTGATCTGTCAAAGCAATATGTTTAAACAATTGGTGTTTACTTCCTTTCTAATTTCTGATAAATGACAACTTATTCTGTCTTTCAATTTGTAGTTAGTTTTCCCTATACTTTTTCACAATTAGCAAGCTATATAACATTCTGTGTGCTACATATTGCAGAAGTTTTAAATATAAATGCCTTTCCGTCTATAGGTTGAATAAAGTCATTTTCTTTATTTATATACCTGCAAAAACTACAGTTATAGCAAGGTTTTGTACCATATTTGGTACCCACCTTCTTATTTTTGTTTTAAGTTCCTTATATAACTTCAGTTTTAAGTTCATCTCTCTCTTAAACACAAAAGTTGGTCTAGTATATACATAACTATTTCTTGATCCAAACATAATATCGGCAAGTTATTCCTAATGATATTTTGAATCTGTATAGTGCATTGATTATATTTTATAATGTACCCCATCTGTTTACTCTTATTTTCTATATTCTGTTGTATCACAGTCCTGTCAGAAAAATATGGCTTGGTATCCCTTTCAGAATTAACAAATTCTATATTTTTTTCTTTCTAATAAACTTTCATTAAATCCTCTTTCACAAAAATTATCAGTCATTTCAAATCCATCATGAACAAACTGTTCTGTCTGTATATTTAATCTACTAGCTCTTAATAGTTGACTTTTTACTATCCCATTATACATATATTTGGGATGCATACTAAATGAGTGTAGATATCTGGCAGCTTGATCTGGTTTTTGTAAATACTTTAGTATCTAAACTACCATCATTAAAAGACAGAGTAATATCTAAAAAAATAATTTGAATGGAAGAATATGTCATATCAAAATTAAAAAAACTGTAGACCTTTGTAAACTCATGTAATGTCACTTCACTACCTTCCCAAATAAAAAAATATGTCATCTACAAGCCTCTATAGAAGGACAAATACATCCTATGAGGCACATTAGTATCAAAGACATATTAGTCTTCCCAGACTGATAGGACTATGTTTGCATATGTGTTAATGATAAAAGCCAGCAGTTTAGCTCCATTTTATTACTTCTTATGAAATACATAACTTTGTATAAATGTTTATTGCTGTTATTTTTGTTTGGACAGGAGTCCAATCATTTTTCTTGTATTTTATTAAATATTTGAATTGCAAGGATGAATATTTGTCCTTTACATTTGCTCATGATTTGAAATCCATTAATTTTTTTAGATTTGAATATACAAATAATGCAAGTTTCCTGTCAGACAAATATATAAAAAAGAGGTTTTGAATGAGTATAAAATGCAGGGTTTCTTGTCAGAAAAAAAATATAAAAAGAGCTACAGAGTAATTCTTACCTTGATTTTAGGAGCATGCATCATATTAGTCTGAAGCAAAATATTATTAAAGGACAATTTATTGGAGCTAGCAGGTTGACTGATAAAGACAAGTTTTTTTGTAAATTTAAACTGTTCTTTGTATAATAAATTCATACACTTGGGTTGTTCTTGTGAGTCAGTGGATGAAGCCCTGGGAAAAGTAAAACATGGCAGGTTGTTAAAGTTTAGGCCCTATAAGTATGATACATGATATAAAACAGATTCAATTGTTAATTTCACAGATGTTAATAAATATTATAGTTTGTCCAACAAAATTAAGTTCACGTAAATTACATCAAAACAATTGTAATGAATAACTAGACATTTCTTAACAGTTTTCCTGGTATTAGCACTAGGATAAGTGATATGCCATTATTTGGTATGAAAACAGTGGCTAGTTTAAAGGACATTGATGGTGATTCCAACAATGAAATCAAAGGCAATGTTTAAGTGTCAGGCTTGTAATTATTATACGTATATAAAAGAAAGTAAAACGGTATGTATTAAGGACAAAATAAGAGATTTCCTGGGTTCATTCACTTGCTGTTCAAGGTTTGTAGTTTATATTGCAATATGTTTGTGTTGCTGTTCATTTTGTATAGGTAGAACATCTGTAGAATTGTCACATACAATATATGAGCATCTGTATGATGTCAAAATAGGTGACATAACCAATGCTTTGGCTAAGCATGTTAAAAAAATGTTTGCATTTTAAGAATGGTTGGCCTTTTCAGCCATTGATTATGTTACAAACAGACATATTAGATTTGATGTTAAAGATGAACTGGATTGAAAGGAAGATCTTTGGCAACTAAAACAAGAGGCATGTCATTACCCTGGGCTTAACAACAACAACAACAAAAATAAGGTTTACCTTACGAGGAAGAGATTGAAGTGTTAAAGTTATTCATTGTTTGATGTCATTTGATTGTACTTAATGTTTAAAAATAGAAGTAACTAGAAACCACAGGTATCGGAGCAAAACAAGGCTTTCAGGATCAAAATCATCCAATCCAACATAAAACAATCCAGTCCACGATAAACTGATTTATTAAAAAATCATGTAAAAACAGTGGTAAATGCTTTCACCCAACAGGGCTTCATCAGACCATATATAATCACTTAACAATTGCTTACTTTTAATGTAAAAATAGGGGCAAAACCAAATTCAACCAACAAATTTAAAGAGACAAACATCCCTAGCAGTAAGAAATATATACATATATATATATATATATATATATATATATATATATATCTCCAACCTAAAATCAAATATTTAACAATTCAATAAGTACAAACGTATAAAAACACATAAAAGAAAAAAAATATATATATGTATATGTATGTATATATATATATATATATATATATATATATATATATACATACATATAAAAACAAATATATAAAATATACAATGAAAATATTTAATATCCACATATATGTTTGCATAATGAATGTACATATATATATCTTTCTCCACATACATACATAATATATCTAAAAATCTCATAGAAATATATGAATAAGTATGTATATATATATATATATATATATATATATATATATATATATATATATATATATATGTTTGTATATATAGTTGTATGTATATATAGTAGATCACACTCACGTAATCCCATCCAAACTTTTACCTAAGCCCTCTGGACTTCAAAAAGGGCTTAAGGGGTATCTTGTCATTGAGTCCAGGGTATTGGTCTTCCCTCAGTCCGATGAACCATCTGGCTTCCTGTATGTCAGTTTGGTTCCTGATGTCTCCACCTCTAGGGTTAACAGACACCACATCAATGGCTCTAAACCTAAACACATGGGTGTCATCTGCTCCTAGGACATGTTTAGAAAGTGCATTGACAGTTGACCTGATCCTAATCTGATATAGATGTTCCCGTATCCTGTCCCTGAACTTTCTGTCTGTCTTACCAACATAGAATACTTCACATGCTACACAGCATGCAAGATAGACTACATGTTCAGACAAACAATCAACAAGGGCCCTAAACTCATATCTGGTACCATTAGAAGGATGTATGAACCACGCTCTAGAATCTATATAATCACAAAAATTACACTGGTTGCATGGAAATGTTCCCAACATACCATGTTTCTCATCCCTGTCCACACGTTTGGGGTAACACAATAACCTCTTCAGGTTAGATTTTTTCTTATAAACAAATTGTGGGGTATCTCCTATAACCTCCTTAATGTTAGGATCCACTGTCAGAACTTCCCAATGTGACCTAATCACATCCTTAACACTTCCCACATCCTGGGTGTAAAAGAGGTACCCTGATCCTGCCAACTCCAGCAGACCCATTCAAAGACTCCAACACACCTTGATTGGTTGTAACATCTACCAAATCTGAAAAATATGGGGTAGCTACACCCTCCCTCAAGGTGGATAGACCACTCAACCCCTTCTCAATCTCCTCAGTCTTATAAGCCCTAGCCTTCAACCTCACACATAAATCATTCAATTCCAAATTAAATCCTGCTTGGGAGGGATTGTACTGGGATATCTTCATAGCTTGACCTCTAACCACATTCCCAAACACATATCCCGGATGCATACTATGCCTATGTAGAAGGGCATTACGGTGACACGACTTCCTATATATCCCCGTATTCAACAACCCATTGTCCAGCCTCTCTATATATACATCCAAGAAGGAAATCCACGTTCTTGAGAACTCATGACTAAACTTCAAAAACTCAAACTATTTACTTTATCAATAAATACAGCCAATTCATCTGTCATCCCTTTCCAGATGAAAAAAGATCATCCACAAAACGTCTGTAGAAAGGGACTTTTAAATCAAAATCTTCCAGTTTCAACAGGCACTCCATCTCCCAAGCAGCCATAAAAAATGTTTGTGACCAATGATAAACGGTTCAAGAAATCTAGTGTGTATGTTCCTGGTATACCACCTCTAGTGGCTGCCTTCAGTAAATTGGTAGAGAATGATTTGTACAGGATGAAGGATGAGGGTAATCAGCATAACATGAAGGGAAATTTGACATTTAAACAGAAGAAAGCCCTGATAGGCCTGAGAAATGACCCCACCCTAGCAATTAGACCAGCTGATAAAGGAGGCTGCGTAGTAGTATGGATTCTATGTTCTGTGATGATTCCATAAAGCGGATGCTGGGAGATGAGAGGTTTTATTGTGCCATTGAGCATGAGACAGTGAAGTTACATGTACAAAGGATATGTGAGATGCTTGACGACCTTTATAAGAGTCATGTCATCACAGGAGAATTTTTTGAATACTTGTTAGTCAGCGACCCCTTCATACCTGTGATTCAGGGCCTTCCTAAAATACACAAGGATGGCAGATGGCCCCCAATGAGGCCCATTGTGTCGGGTAGAGGGTGGTCGACTGAGCCATTTTCTATTTACGTTGAAAGGTTTTTACACCTGGTTGTTGATGCTAATGCATATGTACTAAGGGATACAAAGCAATTTTTATTGGATCTGTATATGTATATGAAGGAAGTACCATTGACTCCTCTTATCTAATGGTTACTATTAATGTCCAGTCACTCTTTACAGTTATTCCCAATGGGGAAGGGGTCCGGATGGTTCATGACTACTTAAAAAGTTATATTGAGTTTAGTGGCCCTGTCATGGACTTGTTGATATTATTCCTGGAAGTTGTACTTGAGAATAATATATTTTGTTTTGACTCACAGTGCTATTTGCAATGGGATGGCATGGCTATGGGCACCTTGTGTGCCAATAGCTATGCCAACCTTTTTATGACTGCTTGGGAGATGGAGTGCCTGTTTAAACTGGAAGATTTTTTTCCAGTAAGAGTGAAAGGGAAAGCCTACAAACAGGTAGTGAGACCAGCTATGTTTTATGTGTTGGAGACAGTGGCACTGACAAAAAGGCAGGAGTCAGAGCATGACGTGGCAGAGTTGAAGATGTTAAGATTTGCACTGGGTGTGACGAGGATGGACAGGATTAGGAATAAGTATATTAGCAGGTCAGCCCAGCTTGGAAAGTTTGGAGACAAAGCCAGAGAGGCAAGATTACGTTGGTTTGGACATGTGCTGAGGGATGCAGAGTATATTGGGAAAAAGATGCTAAGGATGAAGCTGCCAGGTAACAGGAAAAGAGGAAGGCCTAAGATAAGGTTTATGGATGTGGTGATAGAGGACATACAGGTGGTTGGTGTGACAGAGCACAATGCAGAGGACAGGAAGAAATGGAAACAGTTGATCTGCTGTGGCGACCCCTAACAGGAGCAGCCAAAAGAAGAAGAATATATATATATATATATATATATATATATATATATATATATATATATATATATTCCCACCCCTATGATTCAAATCTATCTTTTGTAGCACTCTAAACTTGAACAAATTTTCATTTCCATAGCATTGAATATGCTTTTATGAAGCATTTGTATCTAGTTGTCTATGTATCTCCGACATATGTGATGCTATCCTATCTTTTAACTTATTATTCATTTTGCCTATATAGAATGCTGATCATTTCTCACAGCTGGCAAGGGAAACCACATTTTCAGTGTGAGAAGTAGCAAATGTTTAGAAAACAAAGTTCTTTTTAGAAATTGGGTGGATAAATTCTACATCAGTATTTATATACTTACAAAAGGTACAGTTATAGCAGGGAACAGTCTGTATCTTGTTCACTATATTTTGTTTTTGTCTATTACACTTAAAGTCTTTATAACATAGTTTTCCAAACATGCTTTATATAAGATATCTATCCATATATATATATATATATATATATATATATATATATATATATATATATATTAGATATAGATTATAAAGATATACAGATAGATATATACATACATATTTTGTTCAGATAATGATACCACTAACATCCATCAGCCAAATCCAAAACCAACCAAACTGACAAAATTACAAAAATTAAAATAATCTCATATTCCCTGAGCACACTTAGATATTCTGTTTAGCTAAAGTTCAAGAACAATTTGTACAGCCACTACTGCTGTCTTCCCAGCTAGCTCTGTAACATGCACTTAGAACCTGATTTAACTAATAATGCACATTAGTGCATATGTCTAAATTCTGACATTTACATTAAGGAAAATATGTTCAGTTCATCTGCCACTAAAAGTATATTTCCTACCTGTAAATTCACATCAAATTTACCAGAAAGTTATTTCACAGACTATCCATCCATCCATCATCAAAATAGTGACCAGCTAGGTTTTACCTCAGCAGCACACTGCTAGCCCTTAGATTCTCTTTTGCCACATCCCACTGGTGGTGGATTATAAAAGGCAATGCTTGTTTTACTGGTTAAAAGAGGCACAACTGTCCCTGTGCTTTCTGCTTTACTACCCCTATACTCATTCCCACCCAGCTACATATGCCCCATGCATTTGCTTTTGATTAATACCTCAATCCCTTCCTATGACCAAAGACTTCACCTTCTTATTATTTGAATGCTGCTACTACTTTCTATATTGACATCCAAGAATTATAGTGCACAATGTGTTTTGTGTGTGTGTGTGTGTGTGTGTGTGTGTGTGTGTGTGTGTGTGTGAGACTCCATTTTACTACTATATAAGGCATTCCCTATGAATGGAACCATCCTTTATATTATCTATTAGAAAAGTCTCTTGCATATTCAGCACTGTAACTGCACTGTATTAAGCCATCTCTAACTATTGCATTTAGGAAGAAGGTGTGGAGGAAGTGAACTCGTTGATGAAAATTTCTGATCCCAAGACAGAAGATACTTTGAAAAATTTGCTGTACGACTTTACAAGCAGATGCAGGTACTGTGCTGAAAATGTGTTATTCTAATCGTAAGCAAGTGCACTTGTAGTAACAAAATACATCGGTTCACATAAGAAACAAAACAAATATAGAAGTGTGGAACAGAGCAGCAGCAGTGTATCAGAATGAGCACACATGAGGGAGCGTATTATTATTGAGGAAGTAGGCATGTATGCATTTATACTATATGACTGACAACTTTCATGATGTCTTTCATATAGGAAGCCAGTAGCTTTCAATACGTCTGTTCTGACATTTATAATCATGCATATTGATGGGAAGTCTGTAGAGCATTATTTTTTCTCAGTGATTTACTAACTGTAACTGAAGATATCAAAACATCTGAAGGGTGAAGACCTACACCATTGTTAAAACAGGCTGCAATGTAATTTTGTTGCGCTACATAAGGGAATCACTTGTATTTTTTGGCCTAGTAATCCAGAACTGTATGCTTTGACAAGGTAAATTATTTCTTTAAAATTTATCTCATTTAGCAGTCCTCGCTCTGCAGGTATGGATGAAATGGTTTGTGAGCAGATCCCATCTTTTCTGTCCTTGTATTATATTGTATTCTTGACTGGCTGACATTTCTACCTGCATGGTATATAGTAAACATTAAGACAGAGCTTAATTACTCACTGTCACAGTAAGGAGATCATTAGAGATGAAATCCATGCAGTCAAACTGTGCCACAGTATTAGTAAACAACACATAGCTTATCTGAATAAGTATCTGCATTTTTACTGCAGAGGCTGCCGATAAAAATCTGAAACTTGAGCAGCTGACATTTTAGAAAATGGTTTATACTTATTGATTTAGTTTTATATTTTAACAATAAAAATAAATGAGCAGAAAACTATGCAAAACCTAAAAGTAGTCATATTTTATTTAATAAGAAAACAAGATCCACTTAAATTAAAATGAACACTAAAAGATGTTTCAGTGGATTGCCCCTCTCCACTGAAACGCTTAGAACACATAACTTCAGTGAAAGAGGGAATACTTGGTTTTGCAGCAAACCCTACTATTTTTGTACTATGAGGTGATATAATCTCAGACATGGTATGAGAAATGAATGGAAGTGTGGGAATGAAACCTCATTTAGACATGCTCAGGGGAGTTAATAAGTTTATAAGTTCTAGTTATGAGAAATTAATGTAAGTGTGGGAATGAAACCTCATTTAGACATGCTCAGGGGAGTTAATAAGTTTATAAGTTCTAGTTATCGGTGTTTTGGTCAGTGTCTGTTTAATATACTGTCTCCAAAAATTGGAATCATTGACCTTTTAACCCATCCATAAGTCTAGTTGCATTTTAAATATTGTAAGGCTCCCAGATTCTCTTTCTTTATGGAGGATACAATTCCATATTCTAGGGACAGTCTGAGAGGTGAACCCAAATATTGAGGTAGTTCTATTCAAAAAGATTTTATAGTTTAAATATGAATATTTAAGAGTGAGATAATTCTAACAGCTGTAAATTGAGGAAAGCTTTTTTCATCTTATCTTACTTTGCTGAGTAAGCCAAGATTGCTTTTCCCTAAAACACATGTATTATATAAAGTAAAAAAAGTACAAGTTGAGTGTTATATACATTTTCTAATTACAAAAAAATTAACAAATGAAATGTACCTGGTGAACCTTCTCATACATCTCAACTGTCCAGATATTTGCAGAATGTCCAGATTTTTCCTTTATATATTTGATCTGTTTCTCACACAGTTTGTAGAGTTCTGGCAAATCACTGCGTTTTGAAGCCACTAAATAACACATTTGAGTTTCAGACTTTATATCCTTCAGAAACATGCATGCCAACACAAACCAGATTATTCTAGCGACTTTTTAAGTTCATAAGAGTTATATTTAAAATCTGTCCATATTTTTGGTCTATTGCCACCCCCATTATTTTAGACTTTGCCCAGATTTCTTGTCCTAAGAGATTGAGAGGTATGAAACTCCTACAACCTTGTTCCAATGTTTAAAACTGGGTGCATATATACAGGCATATAAGACTGCTATAGTCTAATAATGGTCTAATATATATTTTGCACAGGGAAGTCATGTCCTTGATATCATATAATGATTTGCTCTTCAGCATATAACACATTTGTTTCAGGGCTTTGGTCTTTCAATCATCCATCCTCAACCCCTTTTTACACATGAGGTCAGGGTGTCACTTTCAACAGTGACAGTCATCTCAAGTTAAGGTTTACACCACCAGGTGGCCAGCCCTGCCATGGGAGTTCATCTGTACCACTCACTTGCACCTGTGGCTAATTTAGAGTGTCAAGTCCACCTGTATGCTTTTGAAACATGAGAGGAAACCAGAGCACCTGGAGGAAACCTATGCCACAGCAGGGAGGACATGCAAACTCCACACAGAAGGCACCCCAGCCGAGACTCAAACCAGAGAGCCTCTTGTTATGAGGCAACAATGCTAACTGCTGCACCACTGCTTTATAACACTGAAATGTTTGTCGAATTACAAGTTGTTTCTTATAAGAATTCTAAAGTCTGAGAGCATCCTTCCCTTTAAAAACCCTGTGTGTAATATCATTTGTTTGCCTTCTACTGCTGGATTTTTCTGCATGGGAATCATGTTATGTACATCTCCCATTTTGTGTCTATATTATGTGAAAACTGCAAAACAAGTAAACAGACTATTATCAATCCTTTTTGATCTGAAAGCATGATTTTCTCTCATCTTGTTTATAAAGCAGCAATTTGTACAGTTAGTAAATGAAGTGCAAAGCAGTTACGTTCAGCTAATTATTTTCTGTACTTATTATGACTTTCCTTCATTATGTAAAATCAGACGTTTTTAGATATATTTGAACTTCTGACTTGTGAGTTAACCGTCTGTGAATTTTACAAGACTATCAAACAGGCAAGACAACCAAATAGAACCTATAAAATGAATCAGTGCATTCTGATTAAGTTAAAACTGAAGTATTGTAAGGAAATGGGAAGAATGGGGAAAAGGGATTTGTGATGATGATGATGATTTGTTTTGGAATGGGAATGTTAAAATGTCCTTTTAATTATTTAACTTTCAGAGATCAGAGGCAGAACAAATCCAGTGTAGAACACTCTTGTGAGATGCACCAATCTGTCCAGTCTGGCAAACACTAAACTCTCCTGTCTTTAACACCCTGCCTTTAGTTACTAAGTGAATGCCAAAATGTTGTTTTGATATTCAGGTGCAATATGTAGTAATGGGAATAGTTTGCTACGCAGATCTGTTATACTCATACTAGCTAGCATGTCCAATAAGCCTATCATACTGTTTCATATCAGAAAGAAGACCTTCCTAGAAAATTCACTGCAGTGTGAAGAAAGAAAATGTTGTAATTACAATTAATCCTTTTCTTGGCCCTAGGCAAACATGACACTGTCACAAACTCCTTAAACATTCCAATAAACTGTGAGTCTGTTTCATACATAATGGACTCACCAATTAATATAAATGTATTGTGGTTGACAGGTTGCAATATATAACTTGTAGGCCACTAAGACTGGCTTGGTACAAATTTTGTGCTAGGCATATTGTTGTTTTGGACTCTGTCCATCCCTGGGTGTGATGACTGTGCATATTTGTACAACATTAACCAGTGGGAGATTTAAGTAATATTTTACACATACATCATGATTCTGGTTTTTCGGAGTGTATATCTCCATGAGGTACAGGTGAGGTGAGTTTTTTGTGCATGTGTCAATGTCTGTATGCATACCTATCAATGTTCTAGTGCAAAAATTCTGGAAAAGAAAAAAATATTGACATAAAAGTATCATGAAAGGGATTCACAAATGAAACCATGTTCGTATGGCTCCAAGAATTCTGCCAAACATAGCAATATGTATCACGCATGTAGCCAATAGCATGTGACACCAGCATACATAAAATGCCATTAACACTTCTACTGAGCAGGGGGATGTTTGAAATGAAAGCACTGTTGGCAGTAGGAATTCTAATGATTATTAGAAGGGAGTGGAAATCTAAGCATTGCCATGCATTTAAGTATCACAGAGTGTGGAAATCTTAGAATGGTAAATACGGTCTACATGAAAACATGAGAATATTTCAAATTTAAAAATTATGGAAAAACAATGCACAAACTCAGCACACATACACATGTGCATATATATATATATATATATATATATATATATATATATATATATATATATATATATATATATATATATATACATATATATATATATATATATATATATATATATATATATATATATATATACAAAAACAACGCCAAACCCACACAAAATGCGAAAAACTCTTGACCCAAGTACTGAAGAAAGGAACAGCAAATAACTTTGTGTCAGAATACTTGTCAAAGCTCCATTCAAACAGACCAATATAAAAGAATCCAAAATTCCGTACTCAGCGAGCCAGGAAGAACTCAGCAAAATTTGGTGCAAAAAACAAGTTTATTGATGTGAATGGTATCACAACCAGGGCTCGGGAAACTGTTGTACCACCTGTAGTTCAAGAAGGCTCCTTTTTGGCTCATCTAATTTCCAAAGGTATCTCCAATAGATCCAAAGAAGCCTTACATCCCATCTACTCATATATTATCAGATTCATTGTTAAATACAATGTGCCATTTGGTATGTATTTGTGTAAACATACCAATCAACATGAGTGACCTCAGAGATTCACAACTAAGTAAATCAGTTTGTTTGTTTGTGTCTTTCAGCTTTTCCCAGTTAGGTGTCACCACAGTGGAACTCCGGTTCGCTAATGATTGGCAGTAGATTTTTACGTGCCGAGATGCCAGCCCTGACGCACAACCTTCAACAAAGGTACGCCCATTCACGCATGTCTCCACACAGAAGACGCTTTAGCTGAGAATCGAATAGGACAATGTCTTACTGTGAGGCGACAATGCAACCGCAGTAAATCAGTAGTGGCCTAAAATCTTAGTTATCAGGACAGGCTGAGAGCCCTTTTTTTGTACTCAGTTAATATAAACCGTTCTGTGGAGATGTGTGTCCAGTCTTTTGAACCATGAACTATCTGACCCTCTTTGACTTCCTGTTCCTTCACAGAACAAATTGTATCTCAAATACCTCGTTGAAAGAACTAAACTTTAATCAACAGATAAATAGGTTCATGCAGTCCATTTGCAGTTCATCTCAGATCTCTTCCACCAATTACAGAGTTTCCAGAATGGTCCTGAATAACTGCAATTATAATTACAGCAGCATAACATTTTTTTTTTTTTTTAATATTTTTATTCATTTCCAAAAACAAGAAAACATGAATGCAGGTTATTTATGACAATGAAGTATTTACAAATTATTTAAAAAGGTAGGCTAAAACCTCTAAACAGATATCAAACATTAAAACCAAAATAAAGTATTTACAAGGGTGTCTATTGTTGACATATAATTGACTTTCTATACAATTGTTTCCTGATTATAATCTGCTGCAGTCATTATTCTCCAGTATTTCAGTTACTTTTTGCCATGCTACGTATAATGATGTAGTTCTTTCAGTTCTTCCTTTAATAGTGTTCATTTCCAATTGCGATACTGCTGACACCATATTCATGAATTGCTTAAAAGTTGGAGAAGCTTTGGATTTCCAGTTTGATGTAATGTTCTTGCTTGCAATAGCTAGGAGAGTCCATAAGATTACATATTTTGTTCTTGGCACACAGTCGGGTACAGGTGCATTAAACAAAATAATAGATTTGGAAATCTGGAATTTATCATTGAATACCATTTGCAGAAAATAATTTATTTTATCCCAATATGGTTTAATCAAATGACATTCGTAGAACAAATGTTGCCAGTCTGCTTTTATTGATAAATCACATCTCCAGCAGCCAATATTTTTCTTAAACATAAGTTCCATTTTATGAGGGGTTACATGAGATCTGTGTATGAATTGCCATGTAAAAAGTCTCCAATGTAATGAAGGTGATGTCTGCTTTGGAGAGAGAAGAATTAGATTTTTATCTCTGTCATTTGGCACATGTCCATTAACTGATCTATAATAATTCCATATTTTGTCATTATTATGCATTTTTATTTTTTTGTTTGTTTTATAAATAGATGATAAGTATCCCTTTCCAGTAATGGGTTGATTCGTTAGTAATATTATATGTTCTATAAGATTAGGAACATTTTGTCTTATGGATGGTTGCATTGTTTCTTGTTTGCTTAATATATACTGTCTTAATTCTTGTACATGTAACCACAAACTATCTTACATATTTAATTTCTGTTTAATCTGATCTATTGTCAGAGGTTTTCCAGAGTTTAGCAATTGATGCCAATATATTAATCCCTTTTCTTTAAGCATGTTGACTACTTCCATATTAAATGTTATTATATTACCTTGTGTGTATGCTACTGGATATAAAAGAAATGGCCATGCTTTAATATCAGGATTGCTATTAATAAGATTTTGGAAAATTTTTAATGTATAAGTAATGTATTTGGAACTTATATTTTTATTCTTATGTATCATCATATATTCCTTCATCAGCCATAGAAAATTGTTTGGTATGAAATCTGTATACTTATTTGCTACTACAAATCCTGATTTTAACCAGATTCTCTCATGAACTAGCTTCCATTTTGATGTATATTTTGTATTTAGCCATAATGATATTGTTTTAATAATGGATAAATACAAATATATTTCTATGTCTGGTAAACCTATGCCACCTATATCCCAATCATCTAGATGATACTTCATAGCTATCCTTGGTTTTTTTGGATACCATAGGAATCTTACCATTAAATCATTTAATTGTTTTAGGTGTGATTTAGCTGGTGGCAAAGAACAAGCTTGTATGACATAAAGAATTTTTGGAAATATGATCATTTTAATTATATAAAGCCTTTCTTCCATTGAAAAGAAGCATTTATTCCATCTTTGTATTAGATTTTTAATATTATTTAAGATCTCTTTATAATTTCTTTCAATTGTAGTATCTAGGTTGTTAGTTATTATAATTCCCAAGTATTTAATTATATTATCGGTAGAGATATATTTATGGTATTTTTTATTTAGATATTTTTTATTAGTATTTATAAGCAATACATTTGTTTTGTTCTCATTAAATTTAAGACTTGAAAAGTTTTGAAAGTTTTGAATTGAGTCCCATAATGCTTTTAAACTGCTATTATTATTTTTTAAGGTAATTAAAATATCATCAGCAAAAAGTTGAATTTTAAGCTCTAGGCTGTTGTCTAGTTGTATTCCTTCAATATTTTTATCCATACGTATATTATTTGTTAAGGGTTCAATGACTAGTGCAAACAATAACGGAGAAAGGGGGCAGCCTTGTTTTGTGCCCTTAGTTATTTTAATAGATTTAGACAGACAAGATCCCAGTTTTATATAAGCCAATGATTTTTCATATAATGATTTTATTAACAAAGTGAAGTTGTTTGAGAAGCCATATTCTTCTAAAACTAACCACAGATAATCCCAGTTCACTAAATCAAATGCGTTATTTATGTCTAAGCTAATAACATTCATTTTGTTTTTTGTGACATTTATATAATCAATTAAGGAAAGAATTTTTTTAATGTTGTCATAAGTGTTCCTATCTTTTATAAAACCTGTTTGATCCTCCTCTATCAAAAGTGGTAGTAACTGTTTTATTCGCGCAGCATGTATTGCCATAAAAATTTTATAATCTAAATTAAGAAGTGAAATGGGTCTGTATGATGAACAGTCACTGGGATCTTTATTTTGTTTCAGAATTGGTGATATTAATGTGTACTTTCAAGAAGGAGGAATGTCTTTACCATTTTTATCTGATGTAAAGACATTCAATAACAACAGCAAAGCCTCATTTGATAGCAATTTAAACATTTCTGGGGTGATATTATCTATACCTGGATCTTTGTTTAATTTTAGCTTATTTACTTCAGCTTTAAGTTCTATCATTGTTATTTGTTTATCTATTAGTTGTACCTGCTCCTCTAATAACCTAACTTTAACATTGTTTTTGAGAAAAGCTTTCAATGTTGAATGTGTTTCTGTTTTCTCATTTTGATTATTAAGTTTATGAAAAAATAGCCTAAAAGCTTCTAGTATTCCTTCTAAATCAGATACTTTCTTTTTGGTTTCTATATTATGTATTTCCTTGATTTGATTTGTTTTAATAATCTTTTTAGTCCTATTTGCTATTCTTTGTTGGTTTTTAGGGCTCATTGAATAGTAACATAGTTTAAGTTTTTCTAAGTTGATCATTGTTTTGTGGTGTAGCGTCTCTGAGTATTTTTTATTAGTATCTTCTAGTTCTTTTATTAAGTTGGTGTTTCCATTTTGAATATCAAGCTTTAAATTATCTACATTTGACTGTAATTCCATTAATTCGTTATTCCACTGTTTTTGTTTATTTTTATACCATCCCACCGCTCTTCCATATAGGTATGCTTTCAATGCATCCCATATATATATTTCAGATACATCTTTTGTAAGATTGATATCTAGGAATGTTTGTGTCTCTTTAATATAAAATTCCTTAAAATCTTTGAGATTTGTTATGTAAGATGGTATTCTTGTTACTGATCTCCTTCTCTTGAAACATAAGTCTATCTCAAACGTTATGGTGTTATGGTCCGAAAATGGGCATGAAATTGTCTTGACTTTATTTAATTTAGAGGTTAAATCCTTTATGTACACTCTATCTATTCTAGAGTATGTATTATGTCTATAGGAAAACTGTGTAAAGAATAGTGAATCTGGGATAGCATACTCATTTATGTCAACGATATTAAAAGTTTCAACAAACTCAGATAACTTTGTTAAAGGTGATCTCTTACGTGTAGCTTTAGTATTTGTGTCAGTTTCTTTTATAATGCAATTGAAATCTCCAGCTATGATTAAATTGCCTTTGGTATATTGTACAATGTCTTCTAAGTGTTGTTTGGTCACTCTAACACCTAGTTCTGGTATCCAGTAAATATTCACTAATGTATATATCATTTCATTGATAGATATTGTCACTAGACAAAACATTCCTGAGTTGTTATGGAACGTGTTTATGATTTTAGGCATTAAAGTAGTGTTTTTCCACAAAATTGCTACTCCCCTTCGCTTCTGATTATAGGTGGAACTTACTAGTATTGTATAATTTTTATTGTTTATTTTATTTATGTCTTCCTGTGTAAGGTGTGTTTCCTGCAAAAATACTAGTTGTGCTTCACATAGCTTTAAATATCTATAAAGACCTCCCCTTTTGCAGCTATTATTTAAACCATTTACATTAAGAGATATACATTTTGCAATTGGATTTATATTAGCTTTGCTTTTATCCATATTCATATACTCGTAACAATTTGTAGATGTGTGTACATGAAGAGAATGACTTGTTATTTCTTCTTCCAACAGTATTACAATAGATTATAGACACCCAATAAAAATAAATTACAAGATCATAACTGAGAACAATATAAGATAAACAACCACTAAACCCCTCCATGAGAAAAAACATCTCATCCTTGAATGATCTAATCATTCAAGCGATCTCTCTAAGTCTGCATTTCAGCATCCTCCCCCGGCCCCGCCATATGGTAGTTTTATAATGAAAAGTATCTTATATATCTTTTAAGTATACATGTATCTGTCTTTACAGATTACTTAAATACAGTCTTTATCTAATTTTAATATTTTATAAAACACTAAGGCAACACAACTATACATAGATTTAATACTTAACTATTTGGTTTTGTTTAAATTGTAAAGGAAAATCTTTTATTTTAATATATCTTTTGTGTAGCAATAACGGTTATGCATCTAAATAATATGCTTGCTGTCTATCTCCCTTATAGTGTGAGTGGCATTCATAGGTATCAAATTTATTGTAATGGTCTACCTATATATATATATATATATATATATATATATATACATATATATATACATATACATACACATACACACACACACACACACACACACACACACACACACACACACATATATATATATATATATATATATATATATATATATATATACACACACATACATACATACACACATATATGCATACATACATAAAAAAAAAAATGTTAAGCATTATATGCATCAGTTAACCATGCCACAAGTTGATTAAATCAGAAAGTATCCATAACAATGAATATAACGTTACATTTGTATTGTCATTTATCAGTAATCTTATAGTTTTCTTTTAATTCAAAAAGTCATATTTTAGTGGTATGAATGCTACTAATTTGTTTTTGGCATTGGTATTATATAGTTTAAGACTATATTTCTTAGCAATTCCTATATATTTATTAGTGCCACTAGCATATTTCATCGCTAGTGTACCACATATGTCATATGTCAAATAGCAACTCATACTCCTTATGATATTACAGGATTTATCTGCAGCGTTACAACTGTAAGGTTGGAAAATATGAGAAGCAAAGTAGGCTTTAAATATGCTATAACACAATTGTTTGGTACTTATTACTGTCAACTCTTCTACATACACAGGAAAAGATAACCTTATATGACCATCAACCATTTTCCTTCATTTTTCTCTTCATCCTTCTATTCTCCATTTTTAATAAATATTTGTTTCTGTTGTGGCTTCTTTGAATTTAGTGAGGGTACTCCATATCATATTATAGATAATATACAATGTTCAAACAGAGAACATGCCCAATATAGAGACATATTCTTAAATCAAGTGGTCCACACCATATATTTATAACACTGCAGTCAGAAATATACTAATGAATATGCTATAACAAGCAGCTTTGCAGCATGTGTGTCTCTAACAACTACATACCTATAGGATATTAAAAAGAATAGATAGCACGCTCTTGTTTCATAATTAACAAATGCACACAGCCTGGTATTTACTTTCATAGACAGAAATTAGACCTGTTACTTATATGCATATCAGGTACCAACAGCAATATGTTAGTAAATGCCTATGCTATTCAAATCATATTTTAATGCTGATTGATATGAGATATAGCTGACAATGGCTTTAGCGTTTGTGATGTTATATAATATATATTCAGTATTATAAGTAAAAGTATGTTGCATGTCTATTTGCAATCTAAGGTTCAAGGCTGATCAATTTAGACAAACAAGACAAACTCTTTAGCCTTGGTTATATAATGGGAGTTACTGTGTCTCTACACAACCATTCATTTTCAGTGAGGATGTTCAATATTAATATAACTTGCCTTTAATAAAAACATACTTATAATTCAGCAGTTCTTTCCTATATATATATATATATATATATATATATATATATATATATATATATATATATATCATAAGCAAGACTGAGATTTTTTCTTGCTCATTACTGCTTAATGATTGTGCTACTTTAACAATTTAATATTTACAGAGTATCTTGATAATTAAACAGCAACTCCTTTTTACCCTTAAAATGCCTAATAACACATAGCTACATTCATGAACCTTAATTGACTTACTATCCTTAAGGTTGAGTACACTAGCTGCAGTGTGTTTACAAATATGTTATAAAGTTCCAGTCAAGGACTTAAATATATTAAATTTTTATAACATTAAGTTAAATTATAGTAATTTATGTGGGTGATCTTATCAGAAAAGATTATAGTAAAGTCTGTATGTGTTAACTATTTATACAGTTTCTTCCAAGTGATATACTTCTTTTTAAGCTTTGTGTGCTGTTTATGTGTACAATTCAAAATGAATAACAAATATTACAATATAATAAAACATCATGTATGTGTTGATACCTTCTAAATTCATTAGGTACATCAGTGTATTTTTAATATTTGTTAAAACTGTAAAAGCACTTTGCCATCTCATAAATAGTGTGCTGGCTACTTTAAGTAGCTTAGGAGCTGACACCACACCCATACTGTCTTGTTTTAGTGCTGACATCACTCATGACTGTTTACTTTCATTTTGTGCTGTTAGAAGGTTTAACACACTGTAATGGATTCTAACTGAAGAACCTTCATTCAGGGGTGGTAAAATAAGAGTTCCCAGCTCATGACCATGGCGGGAAGACAAAAACAAAGTAAGTGAAGTTTTTAGGGCTTTCTGAACACCAGCTCATTAAACTTCTATTAGTTTTCTTAACATTAAGGGCAGATATACAAGCCAAACAGTTGTTTGTTAGTCAAAAAGGCACTTTTAGCATCAAAGAATAGATAATTACTTTTCAAGGCACTTTTTGACAGTTATTACTATCAGTTTTTATATATTATTATGTGCATTAAATACATCAGTTTAGATATTTCATGCAGCTTAGTGTAAATAATATAAAAAGGAATCATGCTCATTTAAACACACCACATTAATATGTCAGTGTAAATACATCATATTCTATACTAGCAGTAAAAGGCAGGTAATTTATAAATGAACTATCTAAACATCATTTAGAGTTAGAAAAATCATGACTGTAAGTATTTACACTGTAATAGAGAAAGATATGTTACCTTGCTTTCTTTAGGGTTGTTTCCTTTTGTTATAAAATGTCCTGCTTATCTTGTACTTATATTGTTTCAAAGACTGACACATGTGTAAAGCATGAATGCTTTCAAATAACTTTTTTGCCTTACAGAGCAAATAGAAGACAGTAATGTTTGTGTTTTTCATATGTCTTTTATCATTTCTTCTTCTTCTTGTCAGCAGTGCTCCATTCATTATTTTCTAAGTGACGCTTAACCCCAAATTGGGAGAAATCCATTTCTTCCACATTATCCAAGGTTTTATTAGCTGAAAGATAAGAAACTGTTGCTTGCAGAGTGTCAAAAGTTTTAGGACCTTCAGTAAAAAATATTTTTATTCTTGCAGGGAACAGCAAGTGGACTTTAAGTTGTCTTTTTTTCAATTCCTTTATCAGAGGGAGACATTCTTTTCTTGCAGTTATAACTCCAGCAGAATAATCATTATCAAATCTGATTATGTTGTCTTTGTATTTAACTGGAGAAGTTGACCATGCTGTTTTTAAAATAAGTTTCTTG
Organism: Protopterus annectens; assembly: GCF_019279795.1. Lineage (NCBI taxonomy): Eukaryota > Metazoa > Chordata > Ceratodontiformes > Protopteridae > Protopterus > Protopterus annectens. The sequence continues at coordinate 84,000,371 of NC_056732.1, read as the reverse complement.
TCCTGTGATGAAAAAAAACTTTACTATTATTGATCTTGGGTGATTTTTTGATTTGATGGTTGATGAAGCAGCTTTTAAGGATCTGTGGGCTCTTTCAATTCCATAAGAAAGAGCTTCAGGCAATTTTAAAACTTCTGGTAACCAGGTAGTAAGGAAAGTCACCATGTTATCTCCCTCTGTTTTCTCTGGTAGCCCATAGATGTGAAGGTTATTTCGTCTGGGCCTGTTCTCTAGATCCTCTATTTTATTTTGTAATGAAGCATTTTGTTGTGATAAAAAATGTAGCTGAAGATCTTGTTCTGAGAGTCTGCCTTCAGTATCATTTAAGGATCTCACTATGTCAGCTATTTGAGACTTCTGTTGCGTCATTATTTCTTGTAGTTGCTGTATTTGTTTTGTAGATCTCTCCTCAAAAGTGTCCAGTTTGGTATTCATTTTGTCAAATTTCACTGACAAGTCTTATATAGCATTTAATAAAGACTGCATCTCCTTTTTCATCGTCTGGTCCTGTGTGGTATGCTTAGAAAAGCTAATTTTCAGTAGATTCAGATACCTTCCTTCTTGTTTTTGACAGGAAAAATAATGTTTAAAGCCAAATTTTTTGCACTATAGACTTCTAGTGATATTAGTAGAAGTAATTCAACAAAATAGGTTTGTCTACAATATCTAGTTTTTAAAAATTCCTGTCAGAAATATCTTTTGAGTGCAGAGCTGAGAAAAGATGCTGCCAACCAGTCTACATCCTAGCCATGTCCCAGCAGCATAACATTTAAGGGTTATAACTTGACTGGTTTCATGCACTTGTTATTACTTGTTGCTCATTTTTATTATTACTAATGACATCCACTTGTCATATCGCAGATAAGTTGATGTACTAAAGCATGTGCATAGCCAGTGATAATAGTGTATATAAAGTATCTGTGTTAATTAGGCTATAGCAAAATAGGATGGGAATGCAGTACATAAGCTAGTTATCTGCCAATAAGAGCAGATGTGCAAAACAGGGATGAAAGATGACACCTGTCCTACTTCAGCTTGGCCAAACAGCTTACAGCATACATTTATGACCTCATCTTAAGTGAAATGACAATGAAATATGTCTTAAAGCATTTATAAGTAATCCATGCTCTGAAACTGGAGTTAGATCTGATGAAGCTCTGTTAAGGATGAATGTGCTCATTTATTTATTTTTTTTATTTTTAAATAAAAAAGTTTCAATTCTAGAGGAGTTATAAGAGCTTGATTACTTTGAGGTCTTAAATGACATTGGCTAGAGTTTATATTTTTTTTCTTGGTTTTAAGGAGGCCAGACAGCAACTTTGGTTCTCAAGAATTATAGTTTTCCCTATGGTTTATTGACATTAGAAATCCAAGTTCCTGTCCATCAGCACATCCATGGTAGTGCATCAGCTGTTAGACTAGCAACTTTCTAAGCTTGTTGGAGGCATATTTAAAATTCATCCCTAATTTTGTCTGGTATTGCACTATAAGGTTAAGATGTATGCCTACTCCTCCACCCCCCCATATGCTATGCCACTGAGTAATACTTGATATCCTCAATATAAGTTAAGAGAAAACCCTGTTGCATTAATGCATCAGTAAGTACAGTGGGTTAATGTGGAGGTTTATGTGGCTAATTTGCAGAGTGAAATCCCACCCTTGAAATTATTTTTTTTAACTCATATCTTTATTTTGGTGCATCCCTGGAATTTCTTAGGTTCTAACGATTCCTTGGCTATTGCTTCCCACAAATATTTACTTTCCTGGACCCCTGACTAGCAGGGCTACTGATGTGATCACATCGACTTAGTGATGATAGAGAGAAATGATGTCTTCTATGAGAGGTGGAAAGGAACAGTCCATTTTAGTGTGTTTAAGGCCCAGCATATATGATAGTATCCAGGTTATCTAGCGGTTCTCTGTAGCATTTTTTTTATTAAGTGGCTTTAAGGGGTGCTATATTGAGTATTCCTGGTGATGAGGGTATCCCCTTCCTTATACTGTTTAAATGCCATTAAGGCATGAGAAATAGTTTACCCTGGTGGCTAATGCTTCCCCCACCTTATCCACATTGTTTATTTACTAAGGCACAAGAAGCTGTCCTCCTTGATGATTAGTGGTTTCCACATATCCCTGTACTGTATAACGGCATGAGGACATCTCCCATGTGGCTATAGTTTTTCCCAAACCCACATGTAACAGGTAACAAATGGCCTCCTGACTTAATATTGTAGGCTTTTTTATTAATCTAGGGGTGTGCAGAAGTAGGACAGCCACTCCAACACCCCCACAAGGTCATGCATGCATTCACACACCCATTACAGAAACCACCGCATCACCTGATTGCACTCACAGACACACTCATCCATTCACCCATACTGAGACACACACACACACACACACACACACACACACACACACACACACACACACACACACACACACAAAACCATACACACATCTTGGCCACTCCCTGGCAAGCGGACACTCATATTTACATCCATATATGCAGCCTCTCAGATATACTCATGCAGACAGACCCTAACGGTATCTGACCACTACAATCCCCAGCATTACCCTCAGCTGTGATTAATGTGGCCTTTTGGACGTGTTCATTACCATGAGCATTAAAGAGCAGCCATGATAATTTTTCCCAGTCAAAAGATTCTCTGAATTGCATGGCTGGGTAAATGCCTAATCACAGGCAGTTCTAAAGGTAAAGCTCATGGCTAATTAGTCCTCTCCTCTGGACTGTCTCATTACCATATAGCACTGCCTTGGAGACTGCCCACCATGGTGCTGCATGTCTTTGTGTTGCAGCATTTTGGCAGGGTTGTCTCTGAATCAGAAATGGTAACCACAAGGTTTATACTTTGTGTACACTTTACAGTTACCTTTCTGAATCAGACCATGAGTGTGTCATAGCTTTGAAAGTTGTAACACACTGCTACAACATGGAAGGTGGCCTCAACAGAAAACCAGAAGGAAGCTGTTAATCACTTCATTCAGATATAGTTATTTTTTTAAAAGCAAATTAAGTGTTTATTGGCTTCCTACCACTCATCTGTGGTGACCATTGACTGCTATTATTGTTGTGCTGAAAGACCATCTTAGCAGTGGTGAGAGATGCTCAATTAAAGCTTGTTAAGCACCTTTCTACATTTAGAGCACAATTACCTGCATTTCAGGGAGCGGAAAAAAAAGAAATCTGATGATGGCATTTAAATTCAAAGGAAAAAGCCAAACTAATCAATACAAAAAAGATATTTGAAGAGAAATACAGGCAAAGGCTTTTAGATATGGATAATTTCACAATACAAACAAAATAAGATAACAAAGGGAATACTTCAGAAGATACACCTAATATTGAAAACTGCCTTGATACAAGGAATAGAGTCCAAACTATTAATCAGTTTGATCTTCCTGTTCCAACTTACTGTTTTGGGATGATTGATTGGACCCAAAATGTATTGGATCAATTGGATAGGCAAATAAGAAAAAAGTTTCATGCTTATCAGATGATATATCAAAAATGGTGTGCACTACAATTATGTATCCCTATGAAAGATGTATGTACCTCCTTTAAATGTATTACATGTATAGATCTGCAATCATGGAAGTGCAGACATATCTGCTGACCTCATCATATCCAAATATAATGAAAGTTTGAAAACAGGAGGAGAAGAAGTCTAAGATGACATCTTTGCTTACTTTACCAGAAGCATTTTAATACCAAGCAGGAATGGAAAGCAAACCAGAAGCAGACAAAAATCAGACAGCAAGTGAATGTGTCAAAAAGCAAAATAAAGAATATAAGAAAAGGGATCAAATGAGAAAGGGAAAAATGGAAAATCTGAAAATATTGTGGCAAGTAGAGAGATCTCCTAGATCAACAATGTGTTGACCAATATTTGACACAGGACTGGTTAAGGATAGGTGAACTGAAACCAATATATCAAGGGGTAATAATAGTATCCCATTATGGTGGACTATTTTCACTTTGGTTTACAAACTCCACTGAAAAGTAGGGAGAAAGAGACAAATAAAGATTCTGTAAAACAGAACAGGAAACATTTGGACTTCTTGTTGCTGGGTGTGATGTCCTCATGGTAGAGGGCCTGTATGCTGAAAGGCACAATAATAAGTCAAGATTAGTTCATTGGGGATTGTGCAAACACTACAATAAAGATGTAGCTGAAAAGCATTGGAATCATAAGCCACAAAGCATTATAGAGAATGATGAAGTTTATATCACATGGAATCAATAATTACCAACAGTTTAAAAAACAGATGCAAGAAAGTCAGATATAATAGTCTATGAAAAAAAGACAAAAGTAGCATTGGTCTTTGAAATTGCTACACCCAGTGATTACAGTGGGTCTATATTATAAAACCAAAAACCTGTTTGAGCAAATACCACAACAGCGACACATATAGCCCGAACTGCAAATACGCCGAATCCCCTAAACCGCAAAATTTAAAATCTTGAATCGTCATAGTCGGCCAACCCCACCACACGCTACACACTACGCACCCAAACATAATAAATAAAACACATACATACACTAACCAAACCCTACTTCTAACCCTACACTAAACCTTACATACATTACTGTCTATGCACTCACCTTAACCCGCACCCTAACCCTAAGGTCCGTAACTATCGCACACTTACCCTACAGACATATACCCAAACAAAACAAATACTTCACACACATACACTTAACAAAACCCTACTTCTAACCCTACACTAAACCTTACATACATTACCTATCTATGTACTTACCTTAACCCGCACCCTAACCCTAAGGCCCGTAACTATCGCACACCTACCTTACAGAGCTATACCACAGACAGGCCAACCATGACAATTCGACATTTCGAGTTTCGTGGTTTTGGACGTTCAACATTACTGTAGTTCGTGCAATATGTGTCGCTCTTTTCCAATTCGATCAAATGGATCTTCGGGCTTCTAATATAGACCCATTACAGCGTCTTATATACAGAGAGAGTCACAAAGTCATAAAATACCAGGATTTGCAAACAGAAACAAGAGAAATGTGGAAGAAGGATGCCCAGACAGTTCCAACAGTAGTAGGAACAACAGGCTTAATAAAAAAGAATTTGCAGTCATACTCAGATATTTTAGTAATGTATGTGTTAATGTGTAATTAATGCCCGCCAAGGGATGTTATGAGGCCTGACTCTACAAGCAGAGGGCCTCTACACCCCTGGAAGCGTACTAATTACACATTAACACACACCCTGGAGGGCATTATTGCACTTAGAGAATGGGGTCTCTGTAAATTGTTGTGTTTTACTTATTTATTTACATTTTTATGTACTATATTATTTTTTTATATAGTTTTGATATTTTGATTCCTCTGCCTAATGTTTCAAACTTGCTATAGTATATGTTAATAGTGTTGGAGGAAGCATTTTACATCCAAAATAGAACACTTTATAAAAAAACAGGTATTTACTTTATTTTTTTGGTCCTTTACTCCTAAAACATTTGGTTTATTGACAGTCATTGGAGATAGAAGTTGCTAAATAAAACATACATTTGAATTTCAGAGTTTTATTTCCATCAGAAAAGCCATGCTAAAACAAATGCTTTTATTTAAGCAAGTTTGTAATTTTATATGAGCAATAATTAAAATCTGTTCTTATTTTTGAGCCTTTGTTCCCCTTTTATTTTAGGCTTTACCCAGATTTTTTCAGCTGAAGGGTCCAGAGGTATACAAACCTCTTTGCTGCTGCCAGTGGTAGATCTCACCCACTCTCTCTGTCTCTCACACACACACACACACACACACACACACACACACACACACACACACACACACACACACACACACCTCTGCTTCAGAAAATGCATGTTAACACAAATCATTTAAAATACGTTCCTTCTATTTTGAACCTTTGTCCCATTTATTCAGGCTTATCCAGATACCTTGGTCTAAGAGCATACCTCTCAACATACATATTTTTGCAGAATGCTCAGATTTTTGCCTCATATTTTTGGTCTGTTCCTCATAAAAATGTGTTTTTTGACAAACCACTGGGATGATCTAAAGATTAAATAATGACATGCATTTGAGTTTCCGATTTCATATTCTTCAGAAAATGCATGCTAACACAAAATCCTATTTAGCAACATTCTAAGTTTATAAGAGCAATATTTAAAACGTGTCCTTGTTTCTTAGCATTTGTCCTCCCATTATGTCAGGCTTTGTCCAGATTTATTGTGTTAATAGGTTGAGAACTATGTCTGAGTATAAGAGGTTTGCAAAACTGCTGCTGCTGCCAGAGGATCACTAGATTGCTTTCACACTTTACTTTTTCTGTCTTTCGCCTGCGCGCGCGTGAGCACACACACACACACACACACACACACACACACACACACACACACACACACACACACACACACTTTTTTCTGTTTCGCTAAAATGATCTCTCTCTCTCACTCTCATATAGGCATGTAATCTCACACACATGCACTTTGTTTTAATTTTTTTTAATTTTTTTATTTTACACGCACTAAACAGCAAAAGCACTGCTTAGTGAGTGTAAAATAATGGCTCGCTCACTTTCACTTTCACTGACATGCATGCATACATACACACAGACATTTTTTCACATTTTACACTCGCTAAACAGAAAAAGCGCTGCTTAGTGAGCGTAAAATAATGGAGGCCATTCCATTTTCTCAGTTTGAGCTCCATGTAAGCTTGATATGCTGCAGTTAAGCAGTGGACTAATTTTTCAGTGAAGCATTACTTGTACATTAATACCCTGCTGGAGAATGTTCGTTCTCCAGTCAGGGTCCTGATGTACAGTTTGCCCATTCTCTAATACTAGTAATGAAACTCACCTGTTTGGGTGTGTATGTGTTTGTGTTTGTGTGTTTGTTTTCACATGTGTGCTGCAGTAAACATGTAGAGGTATCTTTAATTTTAATCAGTAGTTTTTCCTTTTCATGCATGACAGTGTTTCATGGTTATAGGGATGCCAGTACTTGCTTTCTTTCTTTCTCTTTTCAGTTTCAAGTGTCCTTGGGTAGGCTAAGTATTGAAACAATAAGTATCTTGGATAGGCTCACTATTGAAAGAATAAGTATCTCAGGTAGGCTCACTATTGAAAGAATAAGTATCTTGTATAGGCTCACTATTGAAACAATAAGTATCTCAGGTAGGCTCACTATTGAAAGAATAAGTATATCAGGCAGGCTCACTACTGAAACAATAAGTATCTCGGGTAGGCTCACTATTGAAAGAATAAGTATCTCAGGTAGGCTCACTATTGAAAGAATAAGTATCTCAGGCAGGCTCACTACTGAAACAATAAGTATCTCAGGTAGGCTCACTATTGAAAGAATAAGTAACTCAGGTAGGCTCACTATTGAAAGAATAAGTATCTCAGGCAGGCTCACTACTGAAACAATAAGTATCTCGGGTAGGCTCACTATTGAAACAATAAGTATCTCAGGTAGGCTCACTATTGAAAGAATAAGTATTTCAGGTGGGCTCACTATTGAAAGAATAAGTGTCTCAGGTGGGCTCACTATTGACACAATAAGTATCTCAGGTAGGCACACTATTGAAACAATAAGTATCTCAGGTAGGCTCACTATTGAAACAATAAGTATCTCGTGTAGGCTCACTATTGAAACAATAAGTATCTCAGGTAGGCTCACTATTGAAAGAATAAGTATCTCAGGTAGGCTCACTATTGAAACAATAAGTATCTCGTGTAGGCTCACTACTGAAACAATAAGTATCTCGGGTAGGCTCACTATTGAAAGAATAAGTATCTCAGGTAGGCTCACTATTGAAAGAATAAGTATCTCAGGCAGGCTCACTACTGAAACAATAAGTATCTCAGGTAGGCTCACTATTGAAAGAATAAGTAACTCAGGTAGGCTCACTATTGAAAGAATAAGTATCTCAGGTGGGCTCACTATTGACACAATAAGTATCTCAGGTAGGCTCACTATTGAAAGAATAAGTATCTCAGGCAGGCTCACTACTGAAACAATAAGTATCTCGGGTAGGCTCACTATTGAAACAATAAGTATCTCAGGTAGGCTCACTATTGAAAGAATAAATATCTCAGGTGGGCTCACTATTGAAAGAATAAGTGTCTCAGGTGGGCTCACTATTGACACAATAAGTATCTCAGGTAGGCTCACTATTGAAACAATAAGTATCTCAGGTAGGCTCACTATTGAAACAATAAGTATCTCGTGTAGGCTCACTATTGAAACAATAAGTATCTCAGGTAGGCTCACTATTCAAAGAATAAGTATCTCAGGTAGGCTCACTATTGAAACAATAAGTATCTCGTGTAGGCTCACTACTGAAACAATAAGTATCTCAGGTAGGCTCACTATTGAAAGAATAAGTATCTCGGGTGGGCTCACTATTGAAACAATAAGTATCTCAGGTAGGCTCACTATTGAAAGAATACGTATCTCAGGTAGGCTCACTATTGAAACAATAAGTATCTCAGGTAGGCTCACTATTGAAACAATAAGTATCTCAGGTAGGCTCACTGTTGAAAGAATAAGTATCTCAGGTGGGCTCACTATTGACACAATAAGTATCTCAGGTAGGCTCACTATTGAAACAATAAGTATCTCGTGTAGGCTCACTATTGAAACAATAAGTATCTCAGGTAGGCTCACTATTGAAAGAATAAGTATCTCAGGTAGGCTCGCTATTGAAACAATAAGTATCTCGTGTAGACTCACTACTGAAACAATAAGTATCTCAGGTAGGCACACTATTGAAAGAATAAGTATCTCGGGTGGGCTCACTATTGAAACAATAAGTATCTCGGGTAGGCTCACTATTGAAACAATAAGTATCTTGGATAGGCTCACTATTGAAACAATAAGTATCTCGGGTAGGCTCACTATTGAAACAATAAGTATCTCGGGTAGGCTCACTATTGAAACAATAAGTATTTCATGTAGGCTCACTACTGAAACAATAAGTATCTCAGGTAGGCTCACTATTGAAAGAATAAGTATCTCAGGTAGGCTCACTATTAAAACAATAAGTATCTCAGGTAGGCTCACTATTGAAACAATAAGTATCTCGGGTAGGCTCACTATTGAAACAAAAAGTATCTCAGGTAGGCTCACTATTGAAACAATAAGTATCTCGGGTAGGCTCACTATTGAAACAATAAGTATCTTGGGTAGGCTCACTATTGAAGCAATAGGTATCTAAGCTGTATTGCTCACAGTTTTTAACATCCCAGAATTATGAATAACCTGAGTAATTTTAGTAAATGCAGGGTAGCAAACTTCAGCTGAATGAACAGTTTTTCAATTGAGACACATAGCACAGCTTCAGCAAAGTAAACAGGCCATGGTGTGAACCCAGGATGTTAAGTAAAGCATATCGACCTGAAATATGGCCATTAACATATTCCAATGATAAGGGAATGGCACAGGTAAATGTTAAAGGGTGAACCTTTAACAGCTCCATGGCAGGGGATAACCTATGTGATGTAACATCACATGTCACATACATGATGCCACCTAGAGCTGCTTGTGAAGTTTGTAGTTTGTGGCCACAGTTTGTCACATAAGGTTTTACTCAGGCTCACCATAGGTAGTTATATTCACTACAAAGAAAACATATTCAAAACATGGAATTATTGGTGCTGTGTTCAGCATTGTATCAGGAGATACTTCAAATGGGGTACAATGACCTCAGTGACTTGAATAGAATAGCTACTGTTCTCCACAGTACATGACCACATCCCTAGCCCCAAAGTTCCGGCAGCAGCGAATGTCAGGAAGAAAATCTCATGAAGCATGGAAGGGTCACAATTGGCATACCTTGTAAAATTATTCAAGATGCATTTTTTTGAAGTCCCATGGGCAGCTGTTGACACACTGCCATCATGAAAGGCAGGAGGCGAGGTAGTGACCAGACCTCAAAGAGTTAAGGAAATGCTTGGATCTTTGGGAACAGAGTGATGGAGCCATGACTGTAATCTAGATGAATGAAGTTCAGTTAGTGGCTAATGCACTGGAGGAGTCAGGCAAAGAGGGGGAGGAGTAAAGGGGCATGGTGTATTCACCTCCCATTTGATGGTGGGAAGGCTTGCATTCACCTGGGGGCATACTGGGTAATGCAATTTCCCATTAGAAACCAAAGAATCCATTCCTTCTGGGTCAAGGAAAGGGACAGGGCTGCTTGGAAAGAATGTTGCTTGCAGAAGTAAGGGGACAACCTCCATGGGCAGACCATCTTACATACCTGCATTTCAGTACACTGAGTTTATGTGTGGGCTTTGGGTAAAAAAAAAAAAAAAAACAGCATAATCAAGACACCCTTGACAGCTGTCAAAGTAATGGCCTCATCTTGTCATCCCTCAAACAAGTGATGGGAAACAAATAGGACAATTGAGCTGGAGGGGGATGATGACTGACAGACAGAGGCAACAAAGAGACAAAAATGAGATAAGGAAACACTATGCTGATACTCTATCCATCCTGAAAGGTTTTCAGTCTGATTACTTTTTATTAAGGGAAGGGGAGCTCATGTTCTAGATGAATGAGCTGACAGCTGAAGATGCAACTATATTGTTCCTGGCAGCCATCAAGCTAAAACAACTGTATTCTTTGCATGAGTATGTGTGATTCACCAATAACTAACTGTTACACTTTGCATAAGTACTTATGAGTACAAAGTCAGGATGGGGCATGATATGACATACCTTCTGAAATATTACAAAATAGTGTAAAAATCCTAGACCCAAGCCTGCAGTAAAGAAACTAAAAAGGCTACACTGAAGATTGTCCCAAATGCCTTTGAAAATACTCAGCATGTTGGCTGCCAGTGTCACTTGTCAAAGAGCTGGTAGTGTACCATCCATCAAAGTCACCTCTCTAGCTAGTGGGGTAATCCAGATTTTGCCTTTGCGAAACTTCTACCATTATCTGCTCCCACCATATCAGATTCCATATGCCTTCAACATCTTTGATACAAGGGTAGTTGTAGATGCCAACCCTTTCTTCATCTTCTTTTCGACTAAATATGCCCTCAGTCTGTCATGAAGAGCTAGTACCTGTGTGTGTTGTGGGGCACAAAAAAGGTAATGAGACCCCATCAACACTTGCACTTATTGAGTTGTATGTACAGTTTCCTCACTATGAGGCACACTGCGGAATATCTTAAAGCCAAGAGGTGAGTAGAATTAATCACTTTTTTGTGGACTAAAGTATTTTTTATATAACATTGCTAAATATCAACTATAATGCTCTGTTTCTGAGTTATACATTATGCAATGTGAAGTTTACAAATGTACTTTTGATGTGATATTCTTATAAGATGCCTTCCTTTTTTTCAATGTGCAACCACATAGGTTCTTTTTCTCAAAATAAATAATTAATTATGCTAGTCCTTTACGATATTAGGTATGAAATTGTAGGCGCCATGCTGTATTTGAGGTCTTGTCCACTTCAGATTTTACATACTCACTGTTTGCATATACTGTCTCCAGGTACATCAGGATAAGAAAGGGAGTCTCCAAACTTCATGAGCACAACTCAATGTAACAGTCTCTTGTTACCTCCTGTAGGTGGAGCAGGGTTGACATTTAGAAAAGGAAGCAGTGCCCTTTTGCCCTTTTGCCATAGACTACCCTGCTGACCATATCTTCCACTGCACCTTGCTCCTGTCTGAATAGGTAGAGTGGGACTGACATTTAAAACAGGAGGTAGTGTTCTTCTACCACTGTGCGCACACTACCTATGTTGAAAAAATCTTTCACTGCTCCTCATTACTGTCTGAATAGGTGTGACCTCAACAGCATCTTTTGAAAAAGCACTCTCCCTTAAATGACATTAAAGAGAGAAAGACTATTTAGCTCTGCCAAATTCAACTCTATGAAAGGTGTAAACACATACCATAACACTGCTCATGGAGAAACAAGTAACTACAAGGCAGATTACATGTATACTATCCCTAACATATCCCATAACTGCACGTCAGTTAGTGCAAATCTCCCAAAAGGAGTATGCCACACTATTTACAGGAGTAGAGGCCAACTAACTAGTGGATTATAGCAGGAATTTGTTCACAGTCCAGCTCACCCTACACAATGCTAACTTGCAATTAAGTGATTGGATAGCATTAAATACATCCTTTTTGGCAGAAAAAATATATATTTTCTCACTTTCTATTTAACTGAGGTGACCAAACATCTGATTTCTCCCTCTGATGGGAGCTGTTATCCATTTCTCTCCCATCCCTGTTTCCCTGCTGGATCCTTACATTCAAATAATTTCCTCCATATCCACTTCAATATCCACCATGAACACCCCTTAAAACAACACCCATCAAAAATACAAACCCATTAACAAACCAAAGAACTCACAATCAATCAATATGACTTTACTTTTAAAAACAAAAAGTCATTGTCTACAATTAACGATACAATAATAACATTTTCAGATCCAAGCACCCACCTTCAAAATCACCTTCCACATAACAACTATCACACAGAGAAAAGTACTCTTGGCTAACATCAAAGATTGAAACAATACTAATTTTATGAACTCTAATTGTACAACAATTAGGAATGGGCTCTATTACCATCAAAGTATTAAAAATCGAAGACTTGAGAAATTAAACTGAGAGAAACCATACAGCTCTCTACACACACACACACACACACACACACACACACACACACACACACACACACACACACACACACACACCCATGCACACCTGCAATGAGACTTATACCATTAGCTGTACTTACATGCATGCTCATACTACCACACATGGTACATAACCACAAACCGAAAACAATTTCACCAATCCCTTTTGACACATACTAACACAACAAGACAACCATGTCCCACTATCCAAGCCACACCTTCACCCTCCACCATTTCAAAGATTATAACCACCCTCTAACATAAAGAAAGCTATCACCACCAAAATACTTCACAAGCACTACTTTCATAAACACACACACAAGAAAGTCTTTCAATGCATTTGCCATTAAGATCCTAAAATTCTGCATCAGTCTAGCTCCTCCCCCAAACAGCTTACCTTCAAGTAATCCCTTCATTGGTGGATGAGTGGCTTTAGTTCTAATGTGATGAGTTTCATCACAATGTATTGTATTGTGAGAGCTAGTGGTGCACTTTTTCCCCATTTTCTTTATATCTAATGGTGGGGCAGAACAACCCCCCACATGGAAGTGTATGTGTTGGGGGCTTACCCTCTGCAAAAAAAAAAAAAAAAGCTTTTTAAGTTGAAGGAGAGTTCCTCAATTTCTCATTGGTCAACCCTCCTAAACATACTAGTCTTATGCAGCATAGAATCCAATCCAAGACCACTCAAAACAAGAACACTTGAAACACCTCCACAGTTCCACCACTACCAACCTTTCACTACCAACTTAAACCTTAGAACAGTTTTACTAAATGCAGGAAGCATACTTAACAAATTGAGCAAATAAATGGTTTCAACTCCTTACACAATCCAGACATAATAGGATTCACCAAATCATGGATTAAATAGTACACCCCTGACCTAGCCCACCCCCATCCCAAACTACAAATGCACTTCAGTGCTAGATCAGTGCTGAGAAGTGGAGGTGGCACATTAATTCTCACTACAGAAGACCTATTAGCATCTACCCTAGGGCAAAACACTTTCTCCATGATAACAGCAGACAGTAACTCTACCACTCTTTCCTGGATTAGAAGCTTCCTCATAGACAGAAAATTCAAATTCCAAATTGGCAAAAGCCTTTCAGAACTGGTACCTGCCTACCAAGAGGTACCAGAAGGATTCCTACTCTTATCTGTCTTATTCAATGTCTCTCTTCATAAATGACCTCCATCCATTTCTGCACCACGTTCAAATAGTTCTATACACATATGATATGTTCATCAATCATGCAGAAAAATCACATTCCACTATCAAAAAACAAGTAGAACAGGAACATTCTACCTTCCCCTGGTAGCTAACAAATAAACTTATCCTCTGACTGTTTCTCCTTAAAAGAGTTAAAAACAGCAAATCTTTACACTTTGCAACAATAATTGCCTACATTCCACCACCCTCCAACAGCTTCAAATTTAATAAATTAACGAACCAAGCCATTCAAACCATATTTACAATAAGAGACACATTCATTAATGGAGATAACACTGGTCTCCCAGATCTAGAAAAACAAAATATCACAGACGTATTAGCCAAGCATGGGCTAATTCGACTCATGACCAAACCTAAGATGCCCAAACACACTCATCAATCTCCTCATCACAAGCTCCATATATTATCATCCTTGTTCCAACCCAGGGAGACTACTACCTCATAAAATTCACCCTATTCTGTCCTAACTTCAAATTACCACCCCTACTTGTAACCTATAAACCCAAAACACACACACACACACACACACACACACACACACACACACACACACACACACACACACACACACACACACACACACACACACACACACTACTTAAAAAAGAAGTAACACAATTAATTGGAACCCTATATTTGATAACAACCAAGCCACATGAAAAAAACACTGCAAAAGTCTTACACATTTACAAAAGAAATACTTCACTATTATCACTGAACACAGAGAAAAACACAAATACCCAAAGCCACACATCTGAACTAATGTTCCTATGCAAAATATAAGACCTGAGTTGGAAACAATGTAAAAAAACTCACCGCAGAAAACAAAATAAAATTTATACATCTCAGAAAATGAGCCAAAATAACCACTCAGCTCATTGCAAACACAGTGAACGCTCAAAAAAACCCAAAAACAATTCTGGAAGAAGGCAAAAAGTGTAAGTGGAATAACAAAAACAAATGCCCAAACCAAAGCAACTCCATTCTAAAACCTTTGGCCCACTACATCCCAAGGACTTTTTGACAGAATTCTGCTCTTTCTCCATCAATACACAGTCAAACAACAAATATACTCAACTGTCCTGTACCACCACACTATACACCCAATTCTACATCAAAAAGATAACAACTAAAGACAAAGTAAACCTTCTAGATGAAATCCCTACAAACTCACTCCATGGTGTTGATAGATTCCTACCATAACTCATCCCTTTATGTAAGGAGCATATTCTGCTTCCAATAAAGAACCTGTACAACCTATGCCTCACTCAAAATCAGGTGTTCATAATAAGAAAACAAGCCAGTCAGAGCTATAGGTAAACTTCCAAAACCAATAGAAGTTAAATATTTCTGTCCAATACCTGTATTTCCTAACCTTATAAAAGTCGCAGAGAAAATCACCTACACACAGTTAAAAGGTTACATCACAAAATACGCTATACTAACACACTGCCAACATGGATTCATCTGATTGTAGTTCAGTGACATTCATATATACTCTAAGTTATAACATCCTGCAAAGTATCGGTAAAGTCTTCTGTGGTAATAGGCACTCTATATCATTGAGTTCACAAAGGCATTTGACCATGTAGACCACAACCTCCTAATTATTTCCATGATAATAGCAGACATTAGCTCTACCACTCTTCCATGATTTAGAAGCTTTCTCACAGAAAGTAAATTCAAAGTCCAAATTTTCAAAGGCTCCTCAGAACTGGTACCCATCCACCAAGATGCAACAGAAGAATAGATCTATACATCTTCTCATCCATCATATTCACTCTATCTTCATAAATGACCTCCATTCATCTCTACACCACATTGAAATACTTCTATACGCAAATGACGTGGTCATCGATAGCGCCTAAAAATTAGATTCCACCATGAAAAGCCTTCTGCCAAAGGCTAAAAATAAGCGTGTCCTTAATATTAACAAATCTAAAACTATGATATTTGAATACAGACAATAGTTGTCCACCCTCCTGCAAAAATTGTCCAGTCATCCACAGCAGCACAGAGTAGTTAGAAACCACCCCTTACTTAAAATACTTAAGGCCTCTGGTTTGACCAGTCCCTAAATTTCCAATATCACTTGAACACAACTAAATAAAGAATCAACATTATCCTATTCTGGACTAAGACAATATTACACTTTCCTTAAACAGAGGGCAGGAAAGCTATATGAAAAGTTTTGTTGATTCAACTGGTGTACAGAATTCACTAATAGCTGAAGTCTCCAGGAAAAGCAATACTGTCAACCATCAAATGTCAGCAAACATTATGTAAAGATTTATCAAACGTGCTGCTACATCACCTGCCTGAGCCGCAGTCAAGGCGTTATCCCTCTATGCCACTGAAGTGGATGGCTTTGCATCCTTTTAGTAAGGTATTTCTGTTGATGTTCCAGTTGCTGCACCTATCTGGACAGATACATGCCCATGGGGGCATTACACTCAGTGATTGGCATAATGAGGGATGAGTAAAGGTGAACAATGATGTGGTCCCTTTGTTTATAAGTTGTGAAATTTAGAAGGACTTTTTTATGTCAATGAACATATTAGTCAAAAATTACATCACTGACTATGTAAGTTTCAAAATCCCAAATAACTGAGTCAATTCTTATAGGGGTTCTGTCAATGTAGTAATTCTCTTTCTCCACTTCACTGCTGCTATGCAACCTCCAACTTATCGGGCCTCTCATACTTCCACAAGTGCACACTGTATATAACCAGTTGGGCCTCATACTCCCACAGTGCACCCTGTATATAACCAGTTGGGCCTCTCATACTCCCACAGTGCACACTGTATATAACCAGTTGGGTCTCTCATTCATCCACAGTGCACACTGTATATGACCAGTTGGGCCTCTCATTTATCCACAGTGCACACTGTATATAACCAGTTGGGCCTCTCATAATTCAACAGTGCACACTGTTTATGACCAGTTGGGCCTCTCATACTTCCACAGTGCACACTGTATATGACCAGTTGGGCCTCTCATAGTTCCACAGTGCACACTGTATATGACCAGTTGGGTCTCTCATTCATCCACAGTGCACACTGTATATAACCAGTTGGGCCTCTCATACTTCCACAGTGCACACTGTATATAACCAGTTGGGCCTGTCATACGTCCACAGTGCACACTGTATATAACCAGTTGGGCCTCTCATACTCCCACAGTTCACACTGTATATAACCAGTTGGGCCTCTCATACTCCCACAGTGCACACTGTATATAACCAGTTGGGCCTCTCATACTCCCACAGTTCACACTGTATATAACCAGTTGGGCCTCTCATACTCCCACAGTTCACACTGTATATAACCAGTTGGGCCTCTCATACTCCCACAGTTCACACTGTATATAACCAGTTGGGCCTCTCATACTCCCACAGTGCACACTGTATATAACCAATTAGGCCTCTCATACTTCTGCAGTGCACACTGTATATAACCAGTTGGGCCTCTCATACTTCCAGAGTGCACACTGTATATAACCAGTGCTCCTCAATGTCATCCCTGCTTTTTAATTTTTATATAAGCACTTTATATTTTTATGGCACCACTGCCATAATGTACTACATCTGCTATATAGTTCTACACACAATGTTCCCTTCTTAATGTACTGTATGACATATATTGCATTCTGCTTCATGCAATCTTTAGTTAGATTTTTAGTACTTCTGATGCTTATATTTATTGCTTGTATTCACAGTTAATGTACAACACAGTCTGAGCCTGAAAATGTTCTAAGTGGATCAGTGGTTCATCCTGGTTAATAAAGAATAAATAAAATAAAATAAGCAAATAAATGCATCAGCTGCTCAAAACAGAAAGGCAACAATCTAAATGGAATGCATGAATGTGGATTGTGTTGTGTGTGCAAATATATGGTAAATGTCAAAATGCCTTCCTCGGTAAACAATGGAATGAGTTTCCGGTTAGACATGGTATTACCACTAAGGGCAATACAGTTGTCTTCTCTGAGATATATGTATGGCAGTCATTTTATATAGATAAGACTACTCGGAACTTATCTGTCAGAAATCAGGACTGAAAGCAATTCAAATGCCATATGCAAAATGGTCATTGCAAAGGTTCATAGGTAGGTACTAGGCTATTGGCCCTAGGGCCTATATAAGCCTAGGCAAAAAGGTACCCTGGCTTTCGCCACCCAAGAAAATTATTTTCCTGTGCCCCTGTCAAGCAGAGCCACAGAGGTGATCCCTGGGGTGAATTTCCTATTTCCCATCCAATCAAGATTTTTCTTGAAGAGTGCTAATGAGGAGCTTTGTTTGATATAGATAGGTAGTTTGTTCCAGAATATGGGAAATCTCTGGGACAGGAATCTATCCCGCCAGCATGTTCTGTTTATTGTGGTGACAAGGTTTAGGTCCCTAGATCATGTTGCTCAGAGGGATTTCTTTAAGTGGAGAATGTCCAACAGCTCTGGGTTTGACATAGCTTTGTATGTTAGGCAGAGATCGCCTCTGAGTAGGTGATATACGACAGAGTAAAGCTGGAGTTTTTTGAGACAGTCTGAGTAGGGCATCTAATTGAAGCTGGTAATCCTCTTTGTGAGGTATTTCTGCAGCCTTTAAAGTTGTTGTAGATGTCTTGTGAGGTACATACCAAAAGGGGCATTGTACTCTATAATGGGTCTAATGAGTGATGAGTAGAGGGGAACAATGACCTCTTTTTTCCTGGATGAGAAACTTTTGTGATGAGGTGTACCATGTAGAAGGATTTCCTGACTACTGTGGCGATGTGATTATCAAAGGAGAGACTACTGTCCCCCTGTGTTCCAAGGTCTCTTATCACACTTTCGGTGTTAAGTACACTACCACCTATGTGGTAGTTCATGGGTATAGAGTTTTTAGCAAAAGGGATGACAATGCACTTTTTGGCATTGAACTTGAGGCCATGGCTTTGACACCAGGCATCTGTCTCAGTGAGGTCCTTTTGTAGGATGTCCACATCATTAGGAGTTTCGATTATGGCTCCTAGTTTGTAGTCATCTGAGAACTTCATTACCCAAAGACCTTCTGTGTTAGCCTGTACTTCAGAAAAGTAAATACCAAACAGGAGAGAACCCAGGACTGAACCCTGTGGTACTCCACTTGTTACTGGTCTGAAGTCGGATTTGGAGAATGCTACTTTCACAGTGTGGATTCTGTCAGTGAGCCAGTTAGCAAACCATCTTGTGACCTAGGGATTTATACCTAGTTTAGTGAGTTTATCTATAATTCCAGAGTGGGGGATGGTGTCAAAAGCCTTGACGAGATCTAGATGGGCTGTGTGAACCACCTTACCCTCGTCTACGGCTTTGGTGACTGCTTCAAAGAAGTCTATCAGATTTAAGAGACATGATCTGCCTTTTACAAACCTGAATTGGGTGGAGTCCAGAGTTTGGAGATTACCAATGTCTTTGTTTATAGGTTCCATGATACTACGTTCCATAGCCTTGCAGACCAGGCTCATTAGGCTAATGGGGTGATAGTTCCCGGGGTCCGTGGTGGCTCCCTCTTTGTGGAGAGGGATAACTGTCGCTGTGCTATTCAGTGGGCACAAAGCCTGAGGTGAGGCTATGATTGAACATGGTGCTTAGGTGGGGTGCCAGTTCATTCTGCAGTTCATGTAGAATATAGCCTGGGATGTTGTTAGGTCCCATGGATGCTGTGTTCTTGGCTTTGGAGAGTGTGTTTTTTACCTGTGCAGCCATGATTACAGGAACTTTGCATTCTTCTGGTATAGAGATGGGCCCTTTAGGGGGTGAGAAGTGGGTAAAGTTAGCACTGAACCTATCTGCCAGGATGTTGGCAATGTCAGTTGGTTCTGTATATTTAGTGCCATTGTGTTGTAACTCAAAGCAGATCTGAGTGTTCAGATTTTGCTTGCTTGTACCTGTTAAGCATGATGCATTTATGTTTAGAGATACTGAAAGATTACTTCATTAACCAAGTACTCATAACTCAGAGCATGAATTTCAAATGGAAGATTTCTGCATATACACCTTACAAGTTGGTGAGATTGAATACTGTTTTCTAACTCAAGCCATTCCATCAAACTAGATAATTATATTTTGGTGTACAAAAAGTCTTTGAACTAAAAAATTTATATTTTTGACACATGTTTTGGTGAGTGTGTGTGTGTGTGTGTGTGTGTGTGTGTGTGTGTGTGTGTGTGTGTGTGTGTGTGTGTGTGTGTGTGTGTGTGTGTGTGTGTGTGTGTGTGCATGTATGTGTATCTGTGTATGTGTTTGTATATGTATATATATATATATATATATATATATATATATATATATATGTGTGTGTGTGTGTGTGTGTGTGTGTGTGTGTGTGTGTGTGTATGTATGGGTCTACCTGACTTTGTTGAAATCCCATATTATTGAATCTCACTTTGTCAACACTCAAAATATCAAACTCCCACTTCACTGAAGCAGCAAACAACAAAGATATTCCCAACAGTAACCTGTTGTGCGAGACGGTGAACTTTGCCCTTTTCCCAACTGTTGTGTGATCTCGGAGTTGGTATATTTAGTTAGGGGGGTGTAGTCCCCCTTCTGGTTGGGTTATGGATGGTGCAGTTTAGGTTTTGTTTCTTTTTGGCTAAGTGGATACTTACTCTGGGAAGATCTACATTGTTCTGCTGCTTCGATGAAGTGCGAGTTCGATATTTTAAGTGTCGGCAAAGTGAGATTCAATAATATCGGATTTTGACAAAGTGAGGTAAATATATATATATATATATATATATATATATATGTATATATATATATATATATATATATATATATATATATGGGTCCCCTTTGGTAGATCAAACTTTTAATTGTTCGAAGACGATATGGCCGAGACCATAACTTTGAACATTTAAAAGTTCAAACGGACTGAATGGAGATACGTGTACAGAGTGGAACAGGAACATTTTCCATTTCTGCAATGTACTGCGATGTCAGAGTTGGTATATTTAAGTAGGCCTGCTACAGCAGTTTAATTTTGTTTTTTCTTTTTTTCCTTTTTCTACTTCAGTGTTCAAACTATTAGAAGTTCGAACATATGGTCTCGGCCATATTTGGTTTGAATTTGTAATATGTTCGATCTACTAAACTATATATATATATATATATATATATATATATATATGTATATATATATATATATATATAGAGAGAGAGAGAGAGAGAAAGAGAGATGAATATATAAATGGGAGACCATTATCTTTTCAAATATCAAAATCCAAGAAAAATAGCAAAAGAAGCAAGCCCTCTAAAGCGTCATTTTCCAGAAAGCTCTACTGCCAAATTACAGTTGTACAAGCCATGATTCAACATAAACATGTCTCCTCTTTTCCTGAAATTTTGCAAACATGGAGTTAATATATAAGCAAATGGATTTTAGGCTAAAGAGTGGCTTCCTTTGTACAAAAGAAAAAAAAAACAATATTTTAGCAGTTATGTTTTCAGGGCAAGCAAGTTTGGTGGTGCCTGTGTGGAAGTTAGATTTCCAGTTCTCATAGTGGTTAATACACTGGCATGCCCATTTTTGTATATATATATATATTCTGTGATACTACATCACTGTCTCATTACATTGATGTGCACACCACTGGCATAAGCCATCAAACTTCAAAACTGAAAATTACATGAAAAATTGATGTTTTATGAAGGGGGCATTCTCCACTGTGTTGCCCTTATCCCCTGTAACTGATATATACCACTCTGAGGTCACTCAATATTGGGTGAAGGGAATAAAAAATCACACTCCCTCCGCTGGGTACTTATCCCCCAAAGCAAATGATGCTATTATTCAATGAAATTACATTTTAATGCAAAAGCCAAATAACAAAATATTTGAATTACCGAATGTATGACTAAAATCATGGAATCCATATACATATTTATGCCAATATCTATATGTATATATCTATATACATAACTTTATATATATATATATATATATATATATATATATATACACACACACACACACACACACACACACACACACACATATATCTGTGTGTGTGTGTATATGTATATATATATATATATATATATATATATATATATATATATATATATACGTATACAGTGTATATAAAAAGTGTACACACCCCTGTTAAAATACCAGGTTTTTGTGATATAAAAAAGTGAGACCACAATAAATCATTTCAAACCTTTTCCCACCTTTAATGTGACCTATAGCCTGTACAATTCAATTAAAAAACAAGCAAATCTGTTAGGGGAAAAATATAAAAAATATAAAATGTACAATAAGCTGGTTGCATCAGTGTGCAC
This sequence comes from Protopterus annectens, assembly GCF_019279795.1. NCBI lineage: Eukaryota > Metazoa > Chordata > Ceratodontiformes > Protopteridae > Protopterus > Protopterus annectens. The sequence goes on along the minus strand of NC_056732.1, from coordinate 83,978,141 downwards.
ACCTTTAAAATAATACTTTGTTGAAGGACCTTTTGATTTAATTACTGCATCAGTCTTCTTAGTTACATACCTCCCATCAATTAAAGAGACTCTGATTAAACCCAAATAAAGTTCAACTGTCCTAGTAGGATTTTTCCTGACATTTACTCAGTTGCCTAATACAGCAAAAGCCATGGTTAGCAGAGACCTTACAAATCATTAAAGGAACCTCATTGTTGAAAGGTATCAGTCAGGAGAAGGGTACAAAAAAATTCAACAGCATTGGATATACCATGGAACACAGTAAAGACAGTCATCAAAAAGTGGAGAAAAGATGGTACAACAGTGACGTTGCAAAGAACTGGACTTCTCTGCAAAACTGATAAAAAGACAATACAAAAACTGGTAAGGGAGGCTGCCAAGAGACCTACAGCAACACTGATGGAGCTGCAGGAATTTCTGGCAAGTACTGGTTGCATACTATATGTGACAACAATCTCCCATATTCTCCATATATCTGGACTATGGGGTAGGGTTGCAAGACGGAAGCCTTTTCTTCCACAGAAAAGCATCCAGGTCCAGCTAAAATTTGCAAAACAATACATCACGTCTCCCAAAAGCATGTTGGAAAATGTGTTATGGTCTGATGAGACCAAGATTGGACTTTTTGGCTACAATTCCTAAAGGTACGTTTAGAGCAAAAAACACACTTTGCATCACTAAAAGAACACCATTCCCATGGTATAGCTTGGTGGTGGCAGTATCATGCTTTGGGGTTGCTTTTCTTCAGCTGGAACTTGGGCTTTAGTTATGAACAGCTAAAAAATTCCAGTTACTTTTGGCCCAAAACTTTCAGACGTCTGTTAGAAAGCTGAAGATGAAAAGGAATTTCACCTTTCAGCATGACAATGATGCCAAGCATACATCTAAATCAACAAAATAATGGCTTCACCAGAAGAAAATTAAAGTTTTGGAATAGCCAAGCCAGAGCCCAGACCTAAACCCAATAGACAATCTGTGGGGTGACCTGAAGAGGGTTGTGCACAAGAGATGCCCTCATAATCTGGCAGATTTGTAGTGATTTTGCAAGGAAGAGTTGGCAAATATTGCCAAGTCAAGATGTGCCATGCTGATAGACTCCTACTCAAAAAGATTGAATATCCTAATTAAATCAAAAGGTGCTTCAACAAAGTATTAGCTTAAGGGTGTACACACGTATGCAACCAGCTTATTGTACATTTTTTATTTTTTATATTTTTCCCCTAACAGATTTGTTTGTTTTACAATTGAATTATACAAGTTCTAGGTCACATTAAAGGTGGGAAAAGTTTTGAAATGATTTATTGTGTCTCATTTTTATATCACAAAAACCTGGCATTTTAACAGGGGTGTGTACATGTTTTATATCCACTGTATATAAATATATATAGATATATATATATAGAAATATATGTGTATATATCTATGGATAAACACATACACACACACACACACACACACACACACACACACACACACACACACACACAAACCATATGTGTGTGTCGGGGGGTGTATGTGTTTGTGCAGATGTAATTCACATTCGTTACTGATGTATATTTTCTTTATTTGATCTAAGGATGTAAATAGATACTGAAGTCTGCACTGCTAAGTTAAGGTAGAAAATATATTTTTTTATCTATCATGTTTCTCTGGACTTTTTTTATATATGTCCAAAGATTTTTCCCCAAAGGCATACGTATTTAATGTTTATGGAAAATTCATTGCTTTTTTGGATAAGCTCCACTCCAATGCCATATGGGGGTCATTGCTAAAACCTAATTATTTGTATTAACTTTATGGTCACACAAACATATGAAAAAAGGAAAACATAACATTAAGGGTAAAGCATAGCTTGGTCAACTATGATATCCCTGTAGAGCTGAAACAATGCAAAAATCATTCCGAGAGCTGACACTTCGAGAAGTTTTCCTCAGGTGACTTCTTTCTGGTGTAATCTACATTTGGAGAGGTGTACCTATCCCCCCCCCCCCACACACACACACATACATTTATACATACACACACACATATATATATATATATATATATATATATATACATATATATATATATGCACACACACACACACACACACACACACACATATATATATATATATATATATATATATATATATATATATATATATATATATATATATATATATATATATATATGGGTCTACTTTGTTTCATTGAATCTCATTTCACTGAATTTCATTTCAGCCCGACTACTTCGCTGAAAACTCAAATTACTGAAAACTCATTTAATTGAATCTGATTTCGCTGAACTGCAG